>NC_071472.1:46896597-47201824 GCF_028500815.1 Rissa tridactyla
AGCACAGCAAGCTGTGCCAGAGAGAAAATACAAGTCTCTTCATTTTCATCACAAGTTTCTTATATCAATAAAACATATGGAGAAATTACACAGAACATGACTATGTTTTTTAACTCAAAGTGAGATCTTTGAGGAAATACCCTCTTTGAATCTCTGTATTTACACCACCAACACTGCACAAAAAAGCTCGCCACTTGTTTAGAATGAGTCAAAATGAAAAGCCCACAACGGCCCAAACCCAGAAAGGATTTAAAATACAGACCCTGATTCCAAGTCCCGTTTTGACATTTAATTCCATCCCCAACTTTTACCCCAAAACTTGGCAATATGGAGAAAAAAGAAAATCTAATAGATGCAACAGTCAACTCTGTGCTTGCTGTCTCTCTTCTGCCAAGAGAACTTGGGTTTTCTTAAACCTTTGAGTCTTTTTCTTTTTGACTTAGCTTTTAAAGAACATTTTAAAGTAGATTTTGAACCCCACAGCTGATTTCAGGGACACCTGACAGAAGAAGAAAGGCTCCAAAGGAACGTGTGTGTCTATATATATTTATGCATGCAAAGAAAGCAAGCAGCTGGCTAGGCAAGCTGCCTAGACACAGGCAACGACCACCTCCACGAGGGAAAGGCTAGTGCTTCATCAGGACCCAGCGGGTACTAAAAGTCACATCTCCTCAGCTGGTGGCTCTGGCAGTCGCACAGTATTTGTGCATATTGGTGTGCGTCCCTTTCACCCGCACAGAAGTGTGGATCCGGTAACACAACAGGCTCCACAGAGGAAGGCAAGAGGGGAGCGCTGTGCTCAGGTAAGAGCTGTAGATTAAACACACTCAGGTGGGAGGCAGGGGATTGTGCTTTTCTAACCAAAGACCTGAAATTCAAGTGAAATCCATTTGTCCTACTCACCTTCATCAATATTAATAGGTCAGACATCACCTGTGGAGAGCCAGCCAGTCCTTCGGGGCTTATATGGATTTTGCTGATTGCCAGGTTGTAACGAGCCTCTGGTGCGAGCAGCTGAGCCACAGTCCCCTATGTGTGCAGACCGAACAGGAACCAAGAGAAAGCCACTGCAGCATGTCCTGGCCACAGAGGTCATCACAGAATCATAGAATGGTTAGAGTCCAAAGGGACCTTGAAGATCATCTTGTTCCACCCCCCTGCCCTGGGCAGGGACACTTCCCACCAGCCCAGGTTGCTCCAAGCCCCTTCCAACCTGGTCTTCAACACCTCCAGGGATGGGGCAGCCACAGCTTCTCTGGGCAACCTGGGCCGGGGGCTCACCACCCTCACAGCAAAGAATTTCTTCCTAACATCTCATCTAAATCTTCCCTCTTTTAGTTTAAAACCCTTCCCCCTCATCCTATGGCTCCCCTCCCTGATCCAGACTCCCTCCCCAGCTTTCCTGGAGCCCCTTTAGGGACTGGAAGGGGCTGGAAGGTCTCCCCGGAGCCTTCATTTCTCCAGGCTGAACCCCCCCAACTCTCTCAGCCTGTCCTCATAGGAGAGGTGTTCCAACCTTCTGATCATTGTGGTCTCTTCTGGACTCGGTCCAGACCAGCTACAAGGGCAGGCAGAAAAGCCACCAAGTGAAGAAAGGACCATTGCTCATGGTCACTTCCAGGCACCGAGGGGTCTCTGATGGGCTCAGCCCTGTTCCAGCTCCCCTCCTCCCTACAAAGACCTGGATTGAGGCACCGAGGTCAGTTTTGGCAGCAGCTCGTATAGTGCTGATGGAACATGGCTTAGTTAAAATTCACCTGACGAGGAGGAAATGAAAAATCCTCAAGGCCACAAATTAAAAATTGTGACTTGATAGAACAACAATTTATAAATAGAAAGAACTATTTCCTGCAAAAATCCTGTGGACTGAGTATTGGAAACTAATTAGTAGACTGAATCACCAGAAAAAATGCTGTTTTCCTGTTACTCACGAGAACATATGACTTTTCTAGCACTTTTCCTTTGGCACTGGTGATCAACACAACCCCGTGGGTGCTCCACAGCCCCTCCTTGGCTGTATTTCCTTCCTATTCCAATAAAACACAGTAAGGAAAGGACAAAATTCATCATTAGCCATTCCTGCTACAGCACCAGTAGCTGCACACTGTCTTTTCCCTCCAGATTACACCATCATAGAGCAGAAGGGTGAGAGGGCACCTAAAATGCTTTGCTAAAAAAAGCAGCTCTATCCAAGAGAATTTTGAAGCACAGACTTTCTCACTAAATTCATTAAAAAAAAAAGAATAGCAGCCAGCCTAAGCAGACTTTTGTACAACCCATGTGGAGACAAGAACCTCAGGGTTCCCAGCCTGGGGACAAAGCGTGGAAGCGAACCCCGTCCAGGCCGACACACAGCCTGGGCATCGCTTGCGTGTCATTTGAACTGCTTGAGTGGGATCTGTCTCCATAAAGTCTTGGCTTCAGCTAGCAGAGAAATCAACTCCACTATCAGTACCATAGTGCCGCGATACATTAAAGAAGCAAAAAATCATCACAAAAATCAATTTCTCAGAGCAGTTAAGGCCCAAATTTGCAGGTTGCAGAGCCCTTTCCCCTGTGACTCTGCATCCCCTACAAGAGCACATGAGCAAAAAGCGTCGCTCACTCCCAGTTCTGAACAAAAGCCAAGTTCCCAAGTGGTTGCAACACGGATGGATCTTTCTGGAGCAACTCTGGCTGGACTGTCCAGCTGCTGGTTATCTCTGAGGACACGCACAAAGCATGACCCACACTGCAGCCTCCCCCAGGCACTGGTGGGAACAGCCCTGGGACAACGCACAGAGCAACTGGGAACCAGAAAAAACTTCAAAGAAAGGGGAGGAGGCTGCAGAGCTCTTCCGAACAGACAGGGAGAGATGGGCTGCAATGCACTACATGGTCTGGTCTCAATCCTGAGGTCTCTTTGGGCATCCTAATCTAGCTGTGACCTAGGGCTGTTCCAGGAGCCATCACACCACTGCCCAAGGTCATCATCCGCTCCAGTGAGCCAGCTAAGCAACCCGATTCTCCCAATTCCCCGCAGAAATCAGTGTGATGAGATACAAAACAGTCCTACAAAATGCCCCAGTCGAGCGTAGGGCTGTGCAGAGAAGGCAGTGTTCTTTTATTACCAAATTAACTTTAAAAAAACCCATCCATTTCACTTTCCACATCAAAGATAATAATCTCCATGTAAAAGAAAGGGTTGATGAAAAAAGAGGTACTTAGAAAACACATTTTAAAATTTAAAACACTACTAGCACTGATTCTTCTTGCTTGTAAAGAACTCTGGCTTTTTGTCTTATAAAGTACTCCAAGATCTCATTTGTGAACTACCACTGCTACCTACTCGGGTTTTTTTGCTGGCTGCTCACTTACTCTTTGGGGATTTCATATTCTTCTAAATTTTGTAAATGGCCACTAAAGTGGAGATGAACATTATAAAATACGTTTCAATCACCCTCACAATTTAGACTAATTCATTGGCAACCGTACAAAATGCTATTTACAAGGTACTTCCATCAGCTGGTATCTGGCATTAAGTATTTTGAATCAATCTACCATCATTTTCATCTCTTATTTTTCATACAAGGGAAATTATTGATCGAAGCTTTTCAGCCTCATTTAATATACTGGAATAGGCTTTAAATTTTCCCATGTAAACCTCAGTGGAGATTAGCAACTCTGTCTTGCTTAATGCAACACAAATCAGTCTCCCCGATGAGACCACAATATTGTACATGACATCATGACCATTTACTAGTTGATGGGCCCTGAGACAGGCACCTGCTAGAAACCCCCCAGGGACTCCGCACTGGAGTTTGGTTTGAGTTTCCAGGCAAGGCTGGTGTCTTAAAGGGAAAAATGGTGCCTTCACCTCTCAGAGGCCATCACAGTATTGCAGAGTAATACTTGGGATGGATTTGTGGGGAGGCAGACTTTTTATTTCCCATCGCTCCTATACAGTTTGCATTCAGTTTTTGAATCGCATTCAATTTTGCATTCAGTTGCTATTGCGATGGGCGTGTTCAAAACGCTAGATTAGATTTGTGTATGTTGAGGACAGAGAGCTTGGCTGAATTTTGATGAACTCGTTCTTGAATAAATAGGCAAAACATCACTGAATAAGATACTCAGCCAGCTTCAATAAATACATATGGTAGCAAAACAGCCAGCTAGACAAACAGAATATATCACACTGGAACGAGCACTGATGATTTTGTAATGACTCCGGCAGCTTTCAGCATATTAGATACTACTGTAAAAAACAATATGCAAATGTCTGAGTCCAGTTTACAGTAAAAAACAAGTTATGCTCGTGTTACCAAAGCAGCAGTCAGTGAGTAATACCGTGCAGCGTGCACCCATCTCCCTTATCAAATTTAGTCTAGAGCTAATTGGCAAGCGCCGGCACAGGAGTGCTGCTGGGTGCGCTCTGCTGGGCGATGCTGCCCCAGGCTGCGGGACTCCCACGCTGCCACGGTAAAACTGTGCATTGGAGATCCTGTCGGATAAGGACATCAGGATGGATTGAGCGGGAATACAAAAGTGTTTTCTTGGGAGGAAACACAAGACTGCAAATACTATTACAGCCGAAGCCCGACACAAGATAAAAGTGCTTTGAGCTGCTGTGGCATCCACGATATTGCATTCGATGCAAAACAGGAGAGAATGAATGTGCTCAAGGGCTGAACTTCTAGTGGTCCATTTCATGGACTAATTTGTGTGCAGGCTGATACTTTCAGTATGTTTCTGTACTAACGGAGAATAATCATAGGGTAAGTAGAGCAAGGTAAGTACATATGCTGCCATTGTTTTCTTGCAGCATAATAGCATCATCAATGAAGCCTGAATGCAGCCCAATTAGCATACAGTAATTAGAATCACTGCTGCTTTTTCATTTACTTTTGCGCACCATGACAAGGTGTTGGTTGCAGTATGCAGGGCTGCAGTCCTATAGATAATGCCAATTGTGCAAAGCATGTATCCTATTGTCTCATCAGAAGAAACAAGAGAGACGTTAAACCGCCTTAAGCCGCTAAAATTTCAATTTTGGCCTGACTCAGGAAAGTCTCCAGCTTACCCAAAGAATATCTAAGCACAGGCTGTGTTCCCGCGGGACAAGCACACCTGTAATACACGTTGCCTTTAAAGGCAAACGGAAGCTTTAATGAAAAATACGATTTTCAAAAAGACATTATCTTTTACCCTGTACCTTTTAACACCTTGTAGACTGCTGCTTAGAGCTTAGACAAGCCTTAGTAACCGAGGGTGAAGAAACCCTGTGCAATTGTCCTGTTTTGTTACACGGCTGCCCTCGGAACAAGCAGATGGAGGATATTTGGAGAGGGCTCTCTCAGAGCAGCCAGTAACCAGGCATTTGTTGAAGTGTGGCTCGCCGTGGACTATTTATAACCCATCCACCACTGAAGAGTCTCTTAATGCTTCTCCAGACTTAAAGGGCTAACTTTTATGGCCCATTTATGGCCTATTTCAACAAAGCAGTTAAACATGTTCCAGGACTGGTATCTACATGTAAATAAAGGAAGTTGTGCTTGGCCGGCACCCAGGCTCCCTATCCCCACCGCCCCTGCTGGCAAGCTGGCCTGCACAGCCTGGAGCCTCAAAGCCACCCACGCCGGACTTGGGCACCAGGGCTGGGGAGCAATACCCTCTCGAGAGCTCTGCATGAGGCTCACTGATCAGCATCCCCTTTTTCCCTTTGAAATCCATCCTGCAACACCAGAAACCCAACAGCAGCACCGCAGCCCCTACCTGTAGCATCTCCCCTGCTGCTCCCAGGGCTTGCAGCACACGCCCTACCTCACACCAAGCGTCACGCCAACCAAACACGGCTTAATTAGGATTTATACCAAGGCTGGAAAGTCAGAGGTTAGCGCATTGGTCTGGAGGAGCCTAAAAACCAGCAGGTTTTTCATGTGTTTTGTTCATATACCCCATGGGAGAAGGTAATCACGTCGGCCAGGGTGGAGGACGTGGTACTTTCTATGACTGTAAATGATGATACAGCAAGAAAGGGCATCTAAGGAGAAGTATTACATAAGATGTAGGTTTTACAAGCTTTATAAAGACTCTCTTAGCACTTGTTAGTGGCAGGAACCTCCCCATGCGCCAACAGGTCTGAAAGGGGAAGGACAGAAAAGTGCCTTCCATTTAAAGAAATGGGCTGTGAACGTGCTGTCAATGTCTGTGATTCTTTTTATTGATTTACAGTGTGTAAGCCATAAATCATTCTACCTTTTACTGAGACTATAACTATGCATCACTCTGTCAGGGAAACTCTTCAAATTTTAAGGGGGACGTGTAAGAAAACAGACTTCTCTCATCGACTGGGCTAGATGAGCTGCAGCAGCCAAGGCTAGATTTAACACATGCGGTGGGGTGGGTTCGTATAGAAAAAACACTTAATTTGAACAGGGGCCCATATCTGCTGCTCCTTATCTCTTCTAGGATTAATCTTCGGCTACAAGGGGACAGGGAAGTCATCCTCCCCCTCTGCGGGGGGAGTTCTGTGTCCAGTTCTGGGCTCCCCAGTTCACGGAGGACAGGGAACTGCTGGAGAGGGGACAGCAAAGGGCTACCAAGATGATTAAGGGACTGGAACACCTCTCTTATGAAGAAAGGCTGAGGGACTTGAGTTTTTTGGCCTGGAAAAAAGACGACTGAGGGGGGATCTTATCAACACTTATAAATACTGAAAGGGTGGGTGTCAGGAGGATGGGGCCAGGCTCTTCTCAGTGGTGCCCGCCGACAGGACAAGGGGCAACGGGCACAAACCTGAACATAGGAAATTCCACCTAAACATGAGGAGGAACTTCTTTACCCTGAGGGTGGCAGAGCCCTGGCACAGGCTGCCCAGAGAGGTGGTGGAGTCTCCTTCTCTGGAGATATTCCAAACCCACCTGGAGGTGTTCCTGTGCAACCTGCTCTGGGTGACCCTGCTCTGGCAGGGGGTTGGGCTGGATGATCTCCAGAGGTGCCTTCCCACCCTACCATTCTGTGATTCTGGAAGATGCAAGCCATACTTTCATTGGCAGGAACTACACAGGGGTGTGCTTCTGTTGCAAAGCAGGTCACCAGGGCACCCCAGCTGCAGAAGTGCCTCTGACAGCACCAGACCAGCGTGGCAGAAGCAGCATTTGTCCCGAAGATCGATCTGCCTATTGCAGCAACACTATCCACTCCGCCAGAATCTTAAAATAATAAAAATGCATCAAGCCTGTTTTACAAAAGATTTCAGGAGAAAAACCTATGTTTAATGAAATTATAGAGAAATTTCCAGCTGGCTTCAGTTTGAACAAGGATCCCACCTACTCTTTCCAGCTCTCAAGAAAAAGCCCTACAGAATTAGATAGTTCAGGTTTGGTTCATCCACAGCATTCAGCAGCTACGTTCTTGCTACAAAAATCTTACCTGAAGGCCAAGACTCAGCTAAAGATTCTACAAAATCCAACTGCTTTCTGCAGAACTCCCCTAGGTTGTCTCCCAGCAAAGTCATGAAGACCTCCTCTGCCATGGGAGCAGCACTAAGCCACAAGGATTTTCGGGTGCTGCATAAAACTGGGATCAGTGTGGACTTCACCCATAAAGGGAGCTTGCAGAGCACTTAACTGGCACTAAGAACTCTTCCTCCCTTGGTAGATCTGTCAAGCTCGGGTTGTTTTATGTTTTAAATAACCTTGCCGATCTCCCTCTTAAGGCACTTCATTCTTCGTATGCTGATTTAAGCCCAAAGGCAAAAATGCATTATTCTTCAGCAAAAGATGTACACACCTTCCTGAATCCAGTCTGGTATCATGAGTCTTGCACAGGTGTAAAATTAAGGGTGTGATTTAGTGCTTTGCTGAGGAAGGGCTGCTTGCTGCACGAGCACAGGGCTTGCTGGATTGGGACCTCGCTGCTTTAAGGTTTTCTGATTAAACATCCCCACCGGATTACACTGCAGGAGGCTCCGAAGAGCAGTTCTCTGCCAGAGTGAAGCAACTGGGATAATTCAGCTCTTTCGCTTGCTCAGGGCTGATCACTGAAGGGGCAGAAATTAATTTCCTATAAACACAGGCGTATTTTTTACACTACCTTGGCAAATGCAGTTGTAAAGAAGCCATTACAGGAGCTGATCTTTATGATGCGTGACTTTGGCTTGTCCCAACAGGGGATATTTTATGAGGCATTTACATAAACATATACAAATCAAAACGGCCAGCTGTGCTCCTCCTGTACCCGCAATGTATAGATACTGCAGCTAATTCCAGGTCTACCCAGTCAGCCACCCCAAAGTGAGTGTCTGGGATGGGCAAACTGAAGCAAGATCCGACACACATCCCCACTCCCAAAACTATGAGACTTTGCGTAGCTGTCTCAGCACATAGCTTGGCCCACTGAGGCACTCGGAAATAAATAAACTATCAGATTCCCTACGATGTCTGTATGTGGGGATGATACTGTTCAGCAGGACTCCACTACGGTCCCTCTAAAAGACATTAAGTAAACACAGTTGGTGCAGGACTTATCTTAAGTGGAGGTTTCAGAGTGTTTCTCATTACATTTTGGGCATTGCTTGGTGGAAATTCAACAGTCAGAAAGTGTTACCACCATGTCAGGACAAGAAACAGTGTAGGGATGACACTGACAACACACTTTCTCTTGGAAGACCTGGATGGTGCAGGACTTAATTTTTAGACCTCAGTATCTAGAATTCAGTGCCTAAAATCACTCCTTTGTTCCTTAAACTCGCAAACATTTATTCAGCTTGGTCACCTTGGCCAAGGGCAGGGAAGGAGCCAGAGGCAGAACCTGGGTCCCTGATTTCTGCCGTGCTGTTTCCTCCATTCACCTTCTCAACTTCCACCTCCCTCTGGAACCCTTCTCTTTATCTTAGTTGGCATGGGCCAGTTGGCCAACTCTTTTTCACTTACTCCTGCTATTTTCTTTCAAAACATCAATCTTGGGCAGCTGACGTCAGTTCAAACACACACATGCCTTTGCCAGGATTCAGTCTTCAACTCAAACAGTTGCCTCCCCACCAGGCAGTTGCAAGTACCCAGACCGCTTTGACGCTGTGCCCTCAAGCCAAGGTTGCTCCAGCACGGCAGCGTGTCCATCCTTTCCACTCCTCTGCTGGTGCATGTGGAAAACCAGGCTCCTCGTAGGGGAAAGGGAAAACTGCTGATTCAACTAAATGCTGGAGCCAGGGGAAGGTGTCTCTGAAGGCTCGTTGTCAGACCAGGCTTAGCAGCTGATTTGAGGTGAATTAAGTTCTCTGCCTCCTGTTTATTTCTTTAAATGACAGAGGGCCCCTTTGTACTTCCCGGTCAGGCTTGTTAAGCTTATGTCTGGCAATGATTCGTATTGATTTGACAGGCTTCCTCATGCTCACAGATCCACTCTGACCACTGAGATTTGTTTAATTACAACAAAGAGATGAAGAATTTCTGGGAACCTAGAAGATCCAATTCAAAGGATCCAAATAAGAATTAATGCAGAAAAGCAGAACAGTTCTGTAAAGTTACACCAGAACTTCTTAACAGAGAAAACAGTTACTCTAAAGAGCAGTATATCCTACAAAAAGCAGCCTTCCACTACATGATCTTATAGAGATGCTGTTTCCCACCTCAAAGCCATGGAAAACATGTTGCAGCTGGATGCCCCATACACAGACCTTCACAGGGAGAGGATCCTCTCTACAAGGGAATTAACATCCCGTCTCTGCACCCTCCTGATCTCTCACCTCCCAGGCAAACACACACGTCTCTTACACAGTACTCCCAGGGTGTTCACCAGGCCTGGTTTGAGAAGTACATGGATAAGGAGGACAAGGAGGCTGGTGCCCCCTCCACAGCACATGGCATGTTCAAGCCTCTTCTCTCTTCCCCCAGCTAAACCATAGCTACACTCATCCTATTTGACCCCTGTTAATACATATAAAATCTCAGACCAGCTGCTCCCTGAGCATTCAGGAAATGACAGCTAAAGTCTATTCAAGAAACTACATTCAATGGATGGGGAGAGAAAAAACACATTGCTTTGAAAGCATGGCCTGATTTCTTCTCCATTTCCCTCAAATGGAGTTTTCCAAACTCTTCTACTATTTCACTAGCTTCCGAAATAAGGTCACCTCCTTGAATAAGCTACGTTTGATTTCAGCAGACTATGCAGCCTGATCAATACAACTGTCCCTCCTCTTCACCTCTTGGGGGCTGTTCTCATTTGCTTGAAACTGCATCTGAACTGCTCCTGTTTCTTCATCACCTGGAAGACCTGTATATATTACAGAGGACCACTCTTCCCTGCGTCTGCTGCTCCAGAGAAAGCTTAGGCCAGCTTAGACTGGCCTTGTCGTCTGTAGTAAGATTGTTAACCAGTTATCTGGCCTCTCGATTACTCATTTACAGAATGGTAATTGGCTCCCTAGAAGGTCTTAGTATCCCAAAGGTATAGAAGAGTGGGCTGAGGAGGAAAAGAGCTTGCTGCACTGTGGGTTGGAGCTCTCACCATCTTCCAGAGGCCTTCTGGAACCAGACTCTTGGTGCTCATCACGAGGAAGGACCAGCCAGGTCTGCTTTGGGACAGGATCTGGCCAGCAAAGAACACGAGATGGGGTGGGACAACAGGTATCTGGAAGATTGCTAATTTTGGCATTTGTAAGCCAAAAGGAGATTCCTGATCTGTAGCCACAGCCCTATAGCTGGATGCTTCCCCATGCAGAAACCACATAGAAAGCTCACACACCTCTTGCCTTGCATTTACGCTGTATTTTAGGGGTAGAACATGCTTCGTCCAACTTCTGTTTGAGGTGCACCGTGAATTTAGAGAAAGGTTAAGGTAGCAGCTTATCTGGATTTCTAGGACTGAAGCACTCCAGTGCTCCCCTGCTGATGAAGTCTTTCCTCTTGCCCTCCAACCTGGCTCTGACTGATCCATGGAGACAGGCTCAGATATGTACAAATGTCAGACCACTAAGCTTGATCACACTTTATAAATGCCACAGTGGGACAGAGGGAAGCCTCTCCCTCTTCACGGGCTGTTGTCTTTAACTGGATTCAAGAGTCAGCCTGGAAAGCACCACTGGTTCAAAATCATTCACCTAACAACTAGGTTAATTGGAAGTTGGGAATCTGAAAGCTTTCACATCAGTTTGCTGCTACAAAACAAACCCGTCCCACCCTTTCAGCAGCCGAGTGATGAGAACACAGCATCAGTTCAAAAGCCACTCAATGGTATTCTCATCCATCATTTTCTGTCCCTTTATTTATTTATTTTTGCCAAACTGGTGGATATTGATTACCCAGTCTACTAACTTGCATAGATCAATACCTGTTTTCAGAAGAATATTGTGCAAAGCTAAAGAAATTAGTTTATTTTGTAATGGGGAAGAAACAGGGTGTCAATCAGACCTTTGGACTTTCCCGTCGAGGCAGTGCAGTGCTCCATGCTAAAGTACAAAAATATGAGACAGCAGACATAGGCCAGGCTGGTAGGAAAAGCGACTTGTGCTTTATAGAAAAGCAGGCAGCAAGGGAAGAGGAATGGAAGCATTGCAGTGGAGACACTGCCCATCCTGAGTTTGCCCCCTAAAGACCTACCAGTCATTTCTGCTTTTCCTGCCACATCTTTTCCTTTCCTGTAGCACGGAAAACATGGCCCTTGGCTTCGCAGTGATGAGCAATTTGTGGTTTCACCTGGAGCAGTGAGGAAAGTGATGCTTTTTTCAGTCATATGCACAGCAGTTAATTAGACCCCACCTATACACTGCTGCAGGGCAATCAAAACCCAGCAGAACTTGAGGCTGAAATGTTCACATGTACCTAATTGCCAATAAAAATCAACAAGAAATGGAAGTTGACATCCCACAGATACCTTAAATTTCAACCTTAGCATCCAAACCACAGGTTATGAGCATTCAATAGCATTACAAGATCTAGATGTCACTGCCAAGACCTGTTCCCAGTTGCATGAGGCTGTTTACCAGCACACGTGAAAAGACAGGCCTTTCTCTGAAGAATTTGGTCATCTACACTAACAAAGGTGGTGATGTGCTGGTAATCTCCATAATAACCAAGCAGAGTTCACATAGAGAAACAATTCTTTATAACTGACTAAGCAAGCTTCATAAGAAAAGAGATCTTCCCCCAAAGTTTGGTACAAAACCCAGGACATTTTCCTGAGTTTATGTGTTCCTACCAGCCTCCCTTGTTGTTGAGGGGGCTGGTTGTTTGTTGAATTTCTGTCTTGGCATCACATAGCCTGGGAGCAGCCAGCCCCAGGAGACACAAGCTTTGCTTCTTTAACAAGCACTTTCAGAGGAAAGCCCTGCCAAGATCAGTGTTTGCAGTTACAGCAGCAAAAGTCACTGGACTGCCCATCTCTTTTCCTTGGCAAAGGGTCCACGGGAAAAAAACCCGGTACCTAGAATTGGATACCATAAAATGAAAACCTTCACCTGGCACAGGTGCTCACGGGAAATTATACTTCTGCTGAGAAATTCTTTGGGTCCCCCTAGGTACAGCTACTTTCATCTTTAATTCACATCTCCTGTCCAGACTTGACTGTCTTGAGCATCAGTGCCGTACTGGTACAGCATTTCTATTACTCTTAAACTGTATGCCCCCACTACGTGGTACAGCCTGTGCAACTGCTCTGTGCTGCACTCCAATTAAACTGCATACCGAGAACATGTTGACATTGTTAAGGTTAATGACCTAATGATGAGCACCAGGAAACAGGTTTGCAATAAAATGGTCTGTACTGATTGCTTCCATGATGAATGCGAACAATATGTTGGACTGGGAACAATATGTTAAACAATATGTTGTGGTTTATCAATGTCACGGCGCAGCGCTGCTGCGGTGGCTGCTGTCTGGTGATCCTCAGGAGGGTCACTTTGAAACGAACACAAGAAATTATCAGTTCTCGCAGGGGAGGAATGGGTAGTACCAACCAGAAGGAAGGAAGGAAGGAAGGAAGGAAGGAGGAGAGCCTGATCCTGCCCAGCTCAGGATTATCAGGAACTGTGGGCCAGACCTGGCATGGAAACACAGATTTGTTACACCTGCCACTAGAAATGAACCACCTTCTAAAAGGCTGAGTTAAAATAATACAAGGACTAGAGTTTAATATAAGTCAGATTTGGTGCCCCTGAGAAACAGGCACAACGAAGCAGATATTAATACAGAGGAACGACTCAGCTGTTATGTGAACGGATATAAAAAATTTAAGAGCTGGAAAACAGACCTTCTAAAGAAATACTTCTCTTCTTCAGGGAAAAGTTTAATTTCTTGTGGGGGGAAAGATACCTTTCATCCTAACAAGTCTTGCTTGGAAAAGCAACAGCAGGGCCATGGTGCAGGTGACGCCGAACCTCAAAGGGCTGCTCTGTACATCTCCAGGGCACAGCCACAGAAGAGCCCGGGGACAAGTCAGCTACTGCCACCCATTTTATGCAACTGCCTGTCCAACACCAACAAAACCCCACAGGAGCAGCACCCACAACTCAAACTCCCAAAAATGAGTTAATTAGAGCCACATTAGCATCACACAGCACAGAAACCAGGGCACGCAGCCGAGCAGCGTGACTCTCCAGCAGCAAGAGCCACCTCTGCTGCTGCCTGCTTTCAGCAAAGCCAGAGACCAGAGGGGAGCACTGTGCTAATGATAAAACGCTCATGCAAGCCATCAGTTGGGCAAATAATCAAACCTTCTGCACAGTCCAGGTAGAAAGTTCAAGCTTGCAACCTACAGAAGGAAAGGGAACACTGAACATGAGACAAAGCAATGCTCAGCTTAGCAAAAAAAACCCCAAACAAAACCAAAACACCACATCAATACAAATAAACTTATTTTTCAAATTAAGAGAAACAGAGATAAACATACAATTAACATCCTGTTAGGCAAAAGTTAGTCCTCAATTTTACAACCTCAGTGTGCAAATCCCTTAACTAGAAAGAGCAGAGGCAGCTTGATATACTCACCAAACAAACCCTCCACATACACCTACTCCCTCCCCAGCCCCACACACTGTGGCAAGACAAAGCTGAAGCCTCCTTTGGGCTCCTCCCCTCCACCCACACCCCCCAGCTGGAGCAGAATTACAATATGGGTGATTTCACTGTATTAAAGGACTTCTGAGACTCCTTAAGCACTGTGAGCTTGGTGTCAGTGTCAAAAGTTTGGCTTTTAGCAGATGTCGGCAGGGAAAGATGGCAACCAGGCCTCCTTGTTGCTAGAAGTAGGTGGCAATTTTAGCAGAAGGAAATATCTACATCTGGAAATAATCTGTGACCCCTTTGGCAAAAGCTGTCAATGAAATAGTTTGCTGAGGCACTGGTAATCTCACCACAAAAGTGAAGCAAGACTGGTAGAGACTGTCCAGGCGGATTCAGGGGCTCAGGGAAGATGGACAAGGTTTTAGACACCTCAGTCCCCCAACAGGAGAGGAACAGGCTTCTCCAGGGAGGAATGTGTCCTTAAATCCTCATTGACAATAAAAAGACACTAACTCCTTAACTGAATTAAGTATGTAATATTTGGCCATGTGAATACCTCCCCCTCCCCCCAGATGCTCTTTGTGTCAAGGGCTTGTGTGAATTTATTTGCAGCTCTTGTCTTCCTAACAAAGGAGAAATATTTAGAGCGTCGGACTGGGAGTCAAGAGCCTGTGTTTCTGCCCTTAGGTCTGAGTTAAGAAAAATCATTTAGCTCAGTGATCCAGGAAAATGAGTGCCCTACATTTTGGCAGTAAAGCTGGATAACAGTTTCAAATGTTCAGCTAATAGGTCTTGGGCTCCTTGGTCACTTAGGAGCTTTGAAAATGTTATTCTGCATCTACCAGCATGAGATGGATTTTATGCACGGCTGTCTTCAATGCATTTGAGGCCTTCCTATGAAAAGTTCCCCATTAACACCTTTTATTTAGGTTCCTGTCTGGAAGTCAAGCTTTCCCTGAAACTCTGGTTCAGTGTCAGGTAGGGAGGGGGTGGCTGTAGCTCTGTGCTCTTTAAGAGACACAGGCTCACTAACACCAAGCGTGTGGGTTTTTTCACCTTAGTATGAGTGGTAAATTTTTCATATCTGACTCACAAAGTAAAGAAAAAATTGCATTCAGTGTAGAGAAAGTGTACTCTTTGTCAATACCAATCAAGTTTTAGAGCACATAATTTAATTACAAATGAAAGAAAACAACAAAACCCAAGGAAAGCTAGTACTTCCCCAGATGCAAGAACATGTCAATTTGTTTCTAACTCATTTTGACTGGTGATATATCCTATATGATCTCCAAAAGTCATTCAGGTATTTATAATGATGTTAAGCTGAAACAAAGGCTTGGAAAGACTCTGGCTTTATGGAATGAATTTCAAAACCATATGCAGGGATTTCGTTGTGTGATTCCCATTAAAAATCAGTAGGTTCCTGGAGGCTAAAATCCTTGAAAACTGACCTCTGCCAATTTGAAGCTGTCTGTGCCATCACATAAAAAGTTGCAATGCTTATGGGTTAATGGCAAAAGCCTCTGATGAGAACAAATAAGCTTAAAAAATTCGAAGCCAGAAATCACCTTGTTTCTATTGCTCCAGAAATACAAAGCCAGCTAACTGAAGCTCTGATTCCACGTAATTCTTGAAAAAGCCTGCATCCGGTTTGAGCTCCTGTCTGTCCTGAAGTCCACAGGCTTTCATCCTTTGGAGGTCTTTTTATTTCCAGCAATCTGGGCAGTTCTGTGGGTTCAAACAGAGCAAATGTGGGGAACGCCTTCTCTCGGAAACTTGGCAGGGGAGCGCCTGGGGGCTGGTGGTACCTCTGACCTCGCGCAAACCTTCCCGCCTCCCGATAGCCTCTTGTAGAAAAGGCGACGTGTTGGAAAATAACTGCCAGCCACCCCATGCCTTGCCCGTATCTAACCTCAGAGACGAGGGTCTGTTGGAAAACATGTTAACATGCTGTAGCTTACATAGTTTCAAACAGGCTGAGGCATTTCTTTAAGTATGTGTTAGATGATCTTGGGAAAGGAAAACAAATAGTTGACCAGCTCCAGCTATCAGGACTGCAAATACAAATCCCCTTGCCTATGTCAGGAATAAAAGGTTCAGATAGATGTACTTTTGAAGCTGGAAAGGTTTTAGAAGCCACACTCCTGTCTGTTAATTACTATCCCAGCTGCAGCCCCTGCCCCATGGGGAGGCCCATGTCCCAGCGCCAGCTGAGCCTACCTGCCTTCCGTTTGCTTTGAAGAGGGGAAGGGCTGGGACTCCGGAGTGGGGACACGACGGCTGCAAGTCTCCTTCCTTGACAGCAAAGACTGCCCAACAGCTCTCCGCCAGCTCCCGAAATGCTGCAGTTTGCTACTCCATATATGAAATTAATCTGGCACTGATGTAGGAAAGGGAACCTCAAAGGTGTCCTGCAAAAAGCCCTGCTCACGAAGGAGCAAGAACCAGAGAGCACTCACCAGGTTGCCCACCGCTGGCCTCTGAAGGACAGACATCCTGCCTGGTGACCTGCTTAGACCCCCTCCCCAGTCAATGGGTGATTCAGCCGTCAATCACTTATTTCGGGAGGGGATGAGTCACGCTCTGCGCCTGCCAAGCCCTCCCAAGGGAGCCCGGATGCCTGATTTCTAGAGGAGCGGAATGACACAGGCTAGAGCTTAATGACGGTTACCATAGTTATTATTTCATCTACAAATCAAAAATGCAGTTGTTGGGTCTGTTGTGGGGCCCTTCCCTGAGCAATACTAATACAAAGAATCCCACCAAAATCAGCAAACACCAGCAAAAGTCATAATTTCCACTTGACACCTGTCAGGTGGGGTTGGGCCCTGGGCAGGAGCCTTCCAGTTCAGACTGGGATCCTTTCATAAAAATCACTAGTTACCCCTTTGATGTGTGCTTATCTACCGCTCTGCACTTTGGAAGGAAAGGGAATCGCACCGGTTCCTGTGCGCCGAGGTATTTGCCTTGCTAATGAAGATGGCGCATATTCACTTTTGATCTGCCGAGAAATGGAAAGTGAAAAATTAAAGCTGATTTCCACCACTAATATTGTCACTGAACATCACTGCACCGTCTCCTGGCTGTGATCTATATGCGTGCTGCTGCCTGGGGGAGCTGATGCCATTTAAAAACCCATCAGGCTGGTTGGCCCCAGTGGGTACCCCAAGTACGAGCCCCCCGGTGCTGCACTGCCCTGTCCGGCCTTGGGGCAAAGCTCACCGAGTCCCCATCACACAGAAACAAACCCAGCGTGTTTAAACCAACATCTTCAATGTTTGGTTTAAAACCGGATCCCACTCAAAGGCATATATTAGGAAAAACCTGGCATATGAAGCATCCCGGCATATGAAGCATCCCTTCCCTTCAGGCAGAAAATGGCCAGCAGGACCAGGGCAGAGATCGTCCCCCTGTACTCGGCACTGCTGAGGCCCCTCCTCGAGGGCTGTGTCCAGTTTTGGGCCCCTCGCCACAGAAAGGACATTGAGGGGCTGGAGCGTGTCCAGAGAAGGGCAACGGGTCTGGAGCACAAGTCTTGTGAGGAGCATCTGAGGGAGCTGGGGGTGTTCAGCCTGGAGAAAAGGAGGCTAAGGGGAGACCTTCTCGCTCTCTGCAGCTCCCTGAAAGGAGGGGGTAGCCAGGGGGGGTCGGTCTCTTCTCCCAAGGAACAGGCGATGGGACAAGAGGAAATGGCCTCAAGTCATGCCAGGGGAGGTTTAGGATGGATATTAGGAGAAATTTCGTCACTGAAAGGGTTGTCAAGCATTGGAACAGGCTGCCCAGGGCAGTGGTGGAGTCGCCATCCCTGGAGGTATTTAAAAGCTGGGCAGACGTGGTGCTGAGGGACATGGGTCAGTGGTAACTTGGCAGTGCTGGGTTAACAGTGGACTTGATGATCTTAAAGGTCTCTTCCAACCATAATGGTTCTACGATTCTATGGAATCCTTCCCACCGTCAGTTTGGGTCTGCGAGGTGGAAGCATGGTGCACGAAGGGGTTTTGCCCACTCTGGGTGGTTCCCCACATCTCTCATCGCCTGTGCACAGCACAAGCTGGTGGAGGCTCCCATGGCTTAGCCTGAGGACGGGGACTCATTCAAGGGATGAAACCTGCTCATACAGAGCACGGAGTGGATACAGGTGAGCTTCAAAACAAAACCCATCTCCCTTTAATGCAGCAAGTATTTCCTCCTCCTCTCCGAAATTCAGACGAATGTCACTTAGAGCAGCAGAAATTGCTGTCCTTCCGTGGAACAAAAGAGATCAAAACCTCGTCCCACTGAAGCCCCTGGCTTAAGTCACGAAAAGCAGGCTTTGACCCAAAACACCTTGGCGTCTGATGTAAAACAAGTTAGTAGAAAAGCTTCTATGGCAGCATGGACAGACTGTACATCAGGGCCCTTGATCTGTACAAACAAAAGAGAAAATGTGGATAAAAGGGGCTAAAGCCGCAGAGGGACTCAGTGTTTCACAGAGCTGCCTCTTCTTCTGTGGCACTGAAATGGCACTGGAGGGCAAACACAAAGTTCACACGGTCACTGGGTGCTGAAAACAGGTTTGCTGAAGTCTGGGCTTTTGGGCGTTTGTCACCTCTTCCGTACAGAGCCTCCCCTCAGCCCGGTGCCCTGGAAGACACGCAGTGGTCCCACGCAGCCCCGAACCTGCCCAGCGTCCCCGCTGTACAGGCAGCATCGTTTCCCTCACGCCGAGCTCCTTTTTATTGACTAGATCCGTAATGTGTGAAGGTCATTGCCTCACTTCACACGTCTCAGCAGTGCTGTATTTCCACATTTAGCCACTTCAGTTTGTCAATATTAACATCTGTTACTATTTAACACCTGCCACTGCTCTAACGCGGGTGGGTTTTAGCAGGCAGAGACCGCGATCCAGCCTGGCACGGCGAGAGGAGGAGGAGGAGGAGGGGACGAGCCCCACGCTCCAGTTCATCTGCTCTCCCAGGGTGCCCCAACGCTGGCTCGCTCCCCCTCCCCGAGGAAGAAGGAAAACCCGAGAAGCAGCTCTCCCGCCGCAGGGACGGACAAGGACCAGCGCTGGAAGCTGTTGTTCGCTCCATCAGAGCTGCGGGCAGCAGCTCCTGCCATTTATCCAGCAGATCAATTGTTTTCACTGCACTGGTGGGGAAAAAAACAAACCACCCCAGCCCACAACTCCAAGCTGTGAACTTTCTGTCAAGATTTCCCGTAGTCAGAGTTTGGCCTCCCTGGGGTCCTTGTTATTGTGAAAAAATAACAGCACGAGAATGTTAGCAGCTCCAAATGTTTGTGCAGCTCAAGATTCATTTCTCATTCACCGAACTAACGAATGCGTAACGTGGCCGTGACAGCTGAGTCACAACTGGAGATGGGCTGGCGCAAAATCTCTCTCCACACGAGAACCTTCCCTGAGTACCATGCTCTTGAACTCACAGGTTTTTACACAGCCTTTATAAGTTGCTCCCCCCTCACTGTATACCACTGCGGGCCCCAATTTTGCATAAAATCCTGCTTTCTGGCATTCCCTATTGCCCAGCACCAGCTTCCCAAGCTCCCTCGCCCACGGAGCTGGATGCTGCAGTGCATCATCCAACGTCAGCTGCGCAGGGACTTTGCTGAAGCCCCGAGTCCCACGGCACGCACCCCAAACCTGAGCCGGCTGACTCTCAGCTTGGGCAACGCAGTATTTATCAGGCTTTGGGAATATAGCCCTTGATAGTCAAATAATAACTTTGAGCCTTATTTTGACGTTGCTTACGTGGCACGGCAAAGCACAAAGCCTCTTGTATTAGCACAAGACAACCGGGAATGGCAGATAAAGTAAGACTTGACTCTAAAGCAAACCCAGATGTTACAATTTCACTCTAATTGGCTTTCATTTCCACGCGCTTTTGCGTTTCCTGGTCAGGACTGCGAGCAGAAATTCCCGCAGATGAGCCTGCTCCTGGAGAAGTACCTCGCAGTTTTGCAAGCTGAGAAGTCCAGAGCAGCACCCCAATCCAAGGGAAGGCGGAACTAAACTGAAATCTGTTTAAATGGCTCCTTCAAGGCTCATCTGCCACTGTACATCAGTGCCTGCAGCCGTGCTGGTGGCATCTCCAGTAGCCAGTACAAAACCACATAAATGAGAGCAAACCCCACCAAACAGATGCAGCTGTTTACCGAGTGCCTCTGTGGCCTTTGGGACAAATTCCATCTTTCTTGCTGAACAGGGCTCTTCATTTTCACATTCCCTTGAACGACGATACATGAGATTTCATTTTCTCATGAGTAATGTGTCCCATGAAAGCAATGTCCAACTGGGACACCATTACAAAGCCTCAAAACATTATTTTTGTAGAAAAATCCCAGTAGAATAAAATTTGTATGCTCCTACTTAATTAATAGTGTGGACAATCGCTTGCAGATTCTCCGAGCCATGGCAATCAGCCAAGCTCAATGTCTTTAAAAGAGGTTTCATGTATCGTAGTTTTCCACCTCCAAAACTCCCTCACTCCTCTGGGGAGGCAATTACTGCTGATTTGCTTTACCTGGTCAGGTAAAAAATCCAACAGTTCCTTATAATTTCAAATAGCTGCCTTCAAATGCCATTGTTTGTTTAATATCTTTTTATTTGTTTAAAACAAGTTTTATGTCTATTCAGCTGTGCCTGCCTCGTGGGAATTTTACAGACTACTAACTCTATGCAGACAATATCCACTATAAATAGGAATAACTGGTCACCATATGAAGCAATTACTGTGTTTCTGGTCCTTCTCAGAGCCTACAGAGGATGAGAAAGAGACAGAAAAAAGGAAGAAAAGGGAAAGGGAAAGAAGGGAAAGGGAAAGAGATATGAAAAGGGAAAGGGAAAATGGGAAAAAGGGAAAAATGGAAAAAGGTGGAAAGGGAAAGGAAAAAGGAAAAAGGAAAAGGGGGAAAAGGGGGAAAAGGGGGAAAAGGGGGAAAAGGGGGAAAAGGGGGAAAAGGGAAAGGAAAAGGGAAAGGAAAAGATGGGAAGAGAAATGGCATATTCTCCCCTGCACCTCCGAAACTGCAAGAAGACGGCAAATCTCTATCTCTGCGCAGGGATGGAAGCTGTAGCACAGGTAGCTATAGCCAGTAGGGGTAACACGGAGAAGTTGAATGTGGTAACTCAGAAAGCTGGTCTTGAAGGAACCAGAAATTCAAGCAATCCTAAATGCTTTCCATTTCTCTATTTCTTCCAGCGTCCCTTATTAAATTAGGGCCTTTCATATACAATATTCTCTCTGCCTTCTGCAGGACCACCAAGATACTTTCATATATGAGCTTATCATACACTTTCTTTCATTCTTCACTGAAGGACTGGAGGATATTGGAGGATATCAGCTACAGCATAACCCGGGGCAAGTATTAGTAGTGCTTGATAGTCCTGTGTTGTCATCAGGAAATAACAAGTTCACACATCTAGGTCCCATGGCCTCAGGGGAACAAGTGATGCCTTGGTTCAGAAACACAAATTTAAATGGTTGAAGTGTAAAATATTGGAGCAAGAAGCACTATTACAGACTATAATGAGAAACAGGCTAGAAATCTCTAAAGAGCAGATAAGACTCTCCGAGAGCTAGTCACACGATGCTGCAAGTGATGGCTAGAGCCCTGAAAAACTGAAGATGTAACAGGAAGGTTTTCACTAAATAATATAAAGGCAGAAAGATTAAAAGCTGCCGGTACAGTGGAGTTCAGCACTGGAGGGAAAAAAAAAGAGGAAAAAAGACGACGACCACTTGGACAGTTCTTGCACAGATTTTCACAGGATTGGGAACATATAAAATCAAATCTGACTTCTGGCATCTTCCTTCGCTTTCCCCACACCTTGCTACGACCTTCTGTCCTTCCTGGTAAATGCAAGAGAAGTGTTTGGAAGATATTCTCTACAAATAGGAAAATGTATGCTAGTACAGAAATGCGGCGATATCCACATCAGCCTTTGTAAGGATCTTCTAGGGCTTAACAATTCCTCCGTGCAGATTTCCTCCAACTGGCCAGTTACCCATTCATACATACTCAGTGGTCCTTGACCATTGAATATCCTCAAAAGTAACAGCAGCAGCAGACTTTTGACAGATCCCTCTCGCTCACCCACCAGAAAACAAGAAGTAATATGTAGGAAATGAAGTCGGATAAGCTTTCAGGCCTGCAAATCACTTCCCTTGGATTTTACCTTAGAAGTAAACTCAATCCCATAGCAGCATTAGCTGGTTTCAGACCACTGGGTTCAGTCTTGTAATCAAAGATTTCACCTCTTGTCTGATACAGCTTTCTTTTGACATTATTCACAGACCAGAAAGAGCACCTAAATACAAATGTTGTCAAAACCAATAATTACAAGAAGAAGAAAAATCTTCAGAAAGAGATATTACAGTTGATGTTAAACTTGTCCTGACAGCAACCCCAGCATCTTCCAGTTGTCTTCAGAAAATCAGAGATGAAAAAGAGAGAGACTTTGCCAGCGTGGGGGCTGATGGCATCAACTTCCAACCCAAATTCCAGGCTGTGAGGACTGACAAGGCTTTCCCAGGGCTGAGGAGGCACTTCTGAAACTGTGATTCACTCTCGCCTTTAAAGTGCCTCAGAAAGAAATGCTCTCCACGCGGCAGAAACAAATTCAGACCACAGGTACAATACATTTCCTAACAGTGTGGTCTGGCTAAGCCAATTCCAACCCCAGTGGAAGGCTAATGAGGGAAAAACTACCCAAACATTTACTTTCACCGTGGCTCTGACACCTTAGTGGGAGGTAAAAGCAGATATTGTTTTCCTGGAAGGGACATACATTTGTTACTGTGGGCAACAGCCTCTCCAGATATACTGGCTTGGCTTTGAGGCCATATTTGCAAGACATAGTGTTCCTCGAGTCCTCATTTCAGATAATTGCCCTCTATTTACCTCCAAAACATTCCCAGCAGACTTTGATTTTCAACGCAGTACTAATAGTTCATATTACTCGCGGAACATTGCAGAGGCACAGTGCTCGCTGCAGACTTCACAAAGAGTTCTGCAAAAAATCAGCAGAGCCATACATAACACTCCTGGCACAAACGTTTGCTTCTCGCCCGTCTCCAGTAGAATTACAAATAGGAAGATGACTAAGAACGTCTCTGTGTGTGCAGCACAGATAGCTGCCCCTAATCCCACCAGAAGAAATACAAAAGGTGCGCAAGAGAAAAGAAATGTTCATCAGCACCAAAACGTCAAACTCACGACCCGAGCCAGGAGCTGCCACTCAAGATGGTCCCAGAAGTGCCTGGATTTTGCAGCGGTTTGGGGTTTTGACAAAGGCTATATTCTCCCAGCGCTGGAGCAAGGAGCTGACTTTACAGGGACTCACCCTGAATAACAAGGTTCATCTTCTGTATTCCCAACACACAACCAGAAGTAAATCAGGGTCTCCTGAGCAGGACTTGGAAACAGGGAAATAAGCTTTCATCATCTGTTATTTTTCATAAAAGAGGGGAGGAGAAGATGTGGAGTGAGTACAGAAACAGTTGGCCTTCCCAAGTACCAGATGTATTGTGCTGACAGTGGTGGTCTTGGAGAAGGGACTCAACTGAGGCAGATAATGAATGGGAATTTCATGGGAGGAGAATTTTTCAGCTTTAGCTTTCCATGTGCTTCTCCCACTCAGTTTTCTACCAGCAAAGCAATTCACTTGGACATCAAAGAGGGACACTAGTCATACCTCATCTGCCTGGAGAAACATGTGAACCCAAAATGGACATAGGGATATCTATCTTAACCTAAACTTCTCAAAATGCCTTATGATTTTAAACTGGGGACAAATTCCAAGGGCAAAAAAAGGTATCTTTAAAGAATGCTCAGTGCGGTCATCTAAAAATCAAATCACATCAAAGCGTAAGCATGACAACTCACAGGTAAGAATAAGGCTCTCGTTTCTGGTCATCAAATAGCCACATTGTATGAAATGATACTTCACCCATTGCACAGATACACACACAGAAATATAACAGTGATCAAAACTTGTAATGAGCAGAATTTGCATTGGTTTTGCCAAAAGCATGTAATGAATTAGTAATCCCCAGTAGAAATTAGAGCACTCGCATTCCCCAACAGATGAAAGTATGGCTGAAAGTTGTGGCAAAATGCTTTCCTACTTCAAAATGCTCTGCAGAAGGGAAAAAAAAAAAAAGGACAAAATGAATATGAACAAATTTTTATGAGCAGTGTGTTTCCCTTTGATCAGCTCTGCTAGGTAGTAAATACTATATGCACAAGTACATAACCACTAATTGAATCAGCTGTATGCTTTAATAATTGGAATTGACTGAAGAGGCTTTCAGTGGGTATTTTCCCAGGACCCCTCTCCTCAGCATATCCGTTACATTTCTTGTCTTATTTGCTCACATTTCAATTTTAAATCCCGCCATTCGTAACATGACAGCAGCGCTTTCAAGAGACTGCCTGGGCGCCGAGAAGGCTGTCAGAGCTAACACGCTGATCCTAGGAAAGGCAGCCTGATTAAAAACCTCATTGTGTCAGCCAGGCAATCAGATGTTCATTATCCTATGACACACGACTACTGAAATGGAACATTCACATATTTTAAACTTGAGAGATTTGTACTTTAATATAATTATTTTTGAAAGATTCTTCATCAGAAAGGTTAATAAGAGCAATATAGGTTAATAACAGCACTAAGGCAGCTGACATAATCAGATAATTGACCTTATTGATATGTTAAGTGCCCTATGCTTCACCTTGGGATGTGTGACTGCTCTCCACAGTCAATTATCTTATAATGATGCCTGCTTCTTAAGGTCTTATTGCTTGAATATTGGACTTCATCCAAGGTTTTCGGTGTACCCCGCCCCTTCCTCCTGCAAACCCTCTCCTATAGGATTTCTGCTCCACTTTCATCTAAGACTACACTAACACACAACAGACACTTTTCATAAATATGCTGAAGCAGAGGGTGTCACTGATTGCCTATAAATTCCGTTTGTCCCCTTCAACAAAACCGGGGTGGATTCCCATTTTCTTTCTTTAGCAGGGAAGAACCCTCCGCTCTGCCCAGCGGCCCAGGGTTACTCCCACTGCCCATGCTCCTGCCCCACCGGCTCAGCACAACCTGCTGCCCACCAAACCCGGCAGATTCAGCTCTGGAGCCCAGCACGAAGGGATGCTACGTGGTATACGAGGCTTTGCTCATTCATGGGGTTTCTCCCATGTACAAGGCTGTTTGCTCAGGCTACCTTCGCCGAGCCACAGTGATCCCTTTGCTCTTCATGTGACATCAAGAATAAGAAAAAAAGCTGTATCTGCATGAAAAGGAATGTCCATTTCACCCCGATTTTTCCCTCCAGGTAGGTGTTGTGGCCCTGCATCTTGTTCCCAGCCTGGTTGCACGTGTGCCCGCTCCAAACTGGCTGAATTTCCCAAACATTGCACATAACTATGTAGGAGTGAGGCTGGTTACTGGAGTGTACTGGATTTCTGTGCTGGGCTGTGTGAAGAAGGTACGGGTCTGGATGTTGCCTGGCTTAACCCCCTCGACTCTTAGCTAGGAGCAATGTTCAGCACGCTGCTGTTGTAGATATGTGCCCCTTATTTGTGGAAAATGATGGGCAGCGACGGTGGGGTCCAGATGAGCTCTTACTGACCTGCTGCAGCCCGCGCCAGCCCCGCTGCACAAGGACAGGAGCCATGCTGGAGCTGTAACAGGGTGGTTTCTCTTACTCCTGATACCCGCAGGAGAGCAAAGGAATCTCTCAGCAGCAAAAGGGCTCGACGGTCATTAGAAGGGGCCGCTCCAGTGATGCTCGCTGTCTGCCCCTGCCCAGTCCCCAGCTTAAAAACCTTCCCTTAATCTGATTTTTCTCGTGTCCACGCAAATGGTGCTCTAATCTCAAGGGTGGCTAAATTAATTCTGAAGATGCCAGAGAGTTTTGTCTACATTTGGGGGTTTCTTTTTACTTGAACCAAAGCGTGCTTCGAGGAGGGAGGAAGCGGACAGGATTTTGGAAGAGAAACAGAAAGGCCTGAACTTTGAGCAACAGGTGCCGGGATCTTGAGCAGTGCGTGCGATCCCAGCCGTCTGCCTCGTGTCTCCCATTCCCCCTCTCTACCTGCCAGCTGATCTCCCTCCCAGGCGCCCAGGCACGCTCTGAAACATTTCATTCGCTCCACACTGAATCCTCTTGTCACCTAATGGGCTTAAAATTGGGATAATATTCAGCTAAAAGGCATTAGCTAATTTTGTGAGAGGGCAGGTATCAATCGACACTTCTGAGTGCACACCAGAATGGGGCCGTGACGCAGAGGCCAGGGAAGACAGAGATTTACTCTGCAACCACTGTGAAAATGAGGGTTGTAGGGGAAGCCATTATTTCCGAGGCATTTTCTAGTTCTTTCCCAGCACGTCTTTGAAGCGCTCTGCAGTATTTTCACCTCTAACTGATGTAAATGGCAGGCCAGCGTAATGCTGTCCTGCAGTTTAACAAATGTGATGGCAAAATGTAATGGCAGGCTGCTACTTGGTAGCCTCTCAGGCAGGACCCTCCAGCAGCAATCTGCTGTGCTCCAGGCTTCTCGCAGACATGAGAAATGAAGGATTGCTCTCCACTATTTATTAGTAAACCTGTTCTCTGCAGTTTTACCTGATGGGACTGCTCTGATCATCATAATTCAACAAATAAAATTTAATCTGTGTGAGTTGCTATCAGTTAATATCTTAACAGGGATATCTTTGCAGCAGTCTTAGCCCAGTAGTCCAATTCAGTTGCACAGGCAGGGTATCTTCCATAATCTCAGGCACTTTGAAAGCTTTGGGGATGTATCTGCTGAACGAAAATAGCCTCATCCTGGCACCGGGACTTTCAGCAAGACAATGCAGGGCTGCAGTTACCTCCGTAAGCCAAAGAATAAAAATACAAAAGGTGGATTAGGCCAAAGCAAACGAAAATAGCCTGGGAAATACTCAAATAATTTCCAACTAAATTTCTGCCTGCAGGGCAGCAGGCACTGCCATTTGCTCTGACGCCACACTGGCCATCAAGGTCCCCTTAGTTCCCTCCCAAAGGCGGCATTTCATTTTCAGGGACGGAGGACAGATGGTCAGCTTTAGCTTGGCACTGTCCCTCTTACCTTCCTGCCTTTCATTCATTTTTAATATACCACCCTTGGACTGCTGGGAATGTCTGGGAAAATGGCGATGTCTGTGATTAAAGTGCTGAGGAAGAAGGGAGCCTACAGGATGCTTTTAGCTGCTTTCCATCTCGCACGGAAACACATAACACAAGGTGATCACTTCTGGTGGAGGCAGAGTACTTGTGATGGCAGGAGAGGTTGCAGTCGTGCAATATGCTTTCACGTTTGCAGAAAAAGAGACTCTCCGCACTAATAGACATTCACATTTTCAGCACTCTCCAGTGATAAGGTTTTACAGTCCTTCCCATAACGTTATCTATTAGTAACCACAAAGCATCCAAGCAGAACAAACGGTTTTAAAGGAGCCAAGAAAAAATATGAGCTCAGAGCAACACGTTTTGCTTCTGATCCATCACATAGTACACCTGGAAAGTGAGATGGGTCCTGTTAAACGTATCATCCCAGTCACACATGGGGCAGAGGGAGCCACACCCAGCAGGACACATCTGACCAAGTCAGGTTCCAGGGTGTACTTGTTCCATTGACAAGTGAAAACATTACTTTGAAATATCCTGGTGCTCTAGCTCTGCTCTGAAAAGGATCCTCAGAAGCAGATCACCATTCTAAAGAATGCCATGAAGTTTTTCTCCAGGCAGTTCTCTGTGAGGAATTCAACAGAACCAAGGATTTGGCCTGAGAAGCTCAGTTTGCCCCCATGCCGGAGAGCTCTGCTCCCTTCATCGGGGTGCTACATTCCTCTGCAGCTCTGGCAGGCTTTCAGGGACAGTCGTTGGGATGAACTTCAGCCTGTGTGTGGCATTTCCTCCCTGCTGTACCAGTGCAATTCTGTTACTGTGAATAACACTACATTAACTCAGAGGAGCACCTCCAGTGCCCGATGTCGTACGCAGGCACAGGGAGGGAAAATCCCTGCCTGCCAGACGTTTCAAGCTGGGGAGAGAGAGTGCCCAGAGAGAGCTCGCCCTCAGTTTATGAACAAAAGGTTGTCTGTACCCCTCTGAATACAAACTGGATGGTAATTAAGAACCTGACTGACTTTTTAGACACTGAAGTAAAATCTTTTGAAAAGCTCCGGGGTTTGGTCTGTTGTTATCAATTAAATTGATAGCTACTCACAGCAAATCTGGGCCACTGCCAGCGAGCTGCCGTGGCTTGGGAGGAGTGACTGTAGGGCTCCTCTTCCCCAAGGCAAATCCATCTGCACGAGGGACAAGATGTGCAGAACAGCTCAGTTGTCCTAACTCCATCCCTGATGATGCTCACGCTGGGTACTGAGTAGAAGCAGGCTTAGATCAACCCTGAATAGCACTGAAAATCCCATCTTTTCTCTTCGAATAAACAAGAGCCAAACTAAGACAGCTCACGCTGTTTTAAAGTGCCACAAATATTGACGAGTTTGCAGAAAGTATTGGCCAGCTCTCACAGAAATCACTGTGACTGCGTGGAGCTCACAAAGGGGAAAACCTGCGTAGAGGAGTGGCTTTTGGTCCACACAATCTCCTTATAAACACTCCAGTGGGTTGGAGTTACCAGAGAAACCATGACCACATAAAGCTGGTGAGCACCTGGTCACCTGGGAGGGAGGAGAAGGAAGGAGCAAGGTCCCGGTCTAAATTATTTGCCCATTGTCCCCATGAAGGAAGAGGCTCCAACATGAGCTGAACCCCAATTAGGCATGAAGGAAACCTGTGAACATCCTAATCCATGCAAAACATTGCCATCAGAGTTCACACCACATTAGACATCAGGGAATCAAAAGACAAGGCACAAATCCCTGAGAAGCAGCTTCAGTGTTTCCACTGCTTACAGAAGCGCTTGGTTTAGACCAGTGAGAATCTTGTGAGCAAGGACTCTCATTTGTCTGTTTTACTGCATCAACTACCAGGACATCTATGACAGCATACAAATAATACACTGCAGTGATTAATAAATAATAAAGGGAAGCATGGTACAAACTCTGAGCAGAATCCATTTCCTCTCCTGGAGTTCTACAGCAGAGCCAACACTTGCAACTGCATTTCAGAAAACACACTGTTTGTACAAAAGTTGAAAAATACCACTGTCATAATTAGATTTTCCATTAGTCTTGTGCGGCATAAATTAAAAATGTAATTTCTCTGTAAGCGCATAGCAGTGCTCTAGGAAAAGGGCATCACTGCTTATTAAGGGCATATGCAGGTACTTTAGCTAACCACATAAATTGATTAAGTACTAAACTAGGCTATGGAGTCTCATTGTTTTGAACAAATACATACTTACTGCATGGAAAGGACACATTGCCTTGCCCATTGGAAAGCATAATTCATTCCAACATACTAACTTTACTGCTGAATGCCATTTAGCTCTGTTCTCGGCTCCAGGTACCCAAATGTGTCCTACGGGTGCCAAGGAAGCCACTTGCAGCATCATCAGACAGCAGCAGTTCCTGAACAACTTGGATGAAAATGAGAGCGTGGCAGGACACTGCAGGCAGGACCAGGATGTCCCCCATCCCTCGGTGGCTCCAGGTGACCATGTGGCCACTTTGGGCATCTAGTTGGAACTAGATGACCTTTAAGATCCACTCCAACTCTAACCATTATATGATTCTTTGATTCTAAGTACTGGCTAACACTCCTCCCCATGTATTTCTCACTGAGATATATAAGGAGCAGAAGGGAGACAGTTGTTAAAATCAGACAAACTCCTCTGAAACTCCTACCTGCTATTATTAGCCATTATTATTTGACATATGTTTACTTAAGCAGGCAATTGTGGTTTGTGTGAGCCCAAGTTAGGACTTAGTGGCCTGCTCTTCACAGGCGCGCGGGACACTCCCAAGTCCTCAAAAAGTCTTGGAGGACCCTCTGAAAAAAACCCTACAGCTTATATTTGTGGCAAGGATTTCTGCAGTGGTTAGAAACTCCTAAAGCAGCAGCACCGACACGATGATCTAGAGGCCTCTGCAGCCTCTCGGGACAATTCACCCAGCTCATAACCAGGCGATTGCTTGCCCACCATCCCAGCCCCGCTTCTGATGTGGAGATGGGCAGGGACTGGGCAGGGAACACACAAGAGCAATGCCACTGTCCACCTGGGTGCAGGTCACCCGGTGCTGTCCCAGCAGTACTGGAGGAGCTCAGGGAGGAAGCAGAGCTTCCCAACGTGAACTTAAAATACAGCCGATGCAAGACAGAAAGTACCTGTCAGGCTGGAAGGATTTGAAACAATAAGCCTGATTCTCCCAGCACTGTGATTTCCTCCTGTTGTGCTTGCATAAAGTGATCTTAGCTTTTCCTGCTAATAAATGAGAAGACAATCTGACCCAGTGCGTTCATTGACAAGCTCTGCAAAAGAAACCTCAGGAATATTTTATTCCTCCCACATTAGGTACATACAGAACATACAGAGAAATTTACCATCACATAATGATCCCTATTATGCAAAGCGAGGCTGACAAAATTTCCATCATTACATCCCTGACAAGTACTCAGAACTGCGGGGGCTTTCAGGCTTTCTTTTGAAAGAAAAAAGACCTGCAAAGTAGCTTTAATATCTTAAATATGGAGCAGGAATTTAGTCCTCTCCCTATTCACAAACACCTTAAATACATCTCCTTCCTTCACAGCTCGTTAATCCCTACTCCTCTGCTCTTCAGACATTTAAATTCCTTCCACAGATCTAACACAGCACAGATGTTTGTATCATGTTTAATCAGCGCTCTGAACACCTCTCATGACCTTACTGTTTTTTGAGTGATCGAAGACCATGATGAAATCAGCCAAGTGGGATGGTGAGGACCTCGTTGGAGACCAAAGCCCTTGTGCCGTTACCAAACCACAATCTCCTCGACAGGTTTTCTCCTATTTGCGCACCCAAAAACGCCCATCAAATGGTTCAATTATCATTGAAACATTGATTAAAATCCTGAATCTGAAGAACAAGCAGACTGGCAGTGATTTAGCAACTTAAATGGCATTACGCTGCTTTAGGGCAGCACTACACATTGTGGAGTGCAAATCTGACCCAGTTACTCTTTGGTTGGAGGCTCCAACGGGGCCAACCCTGGCCCCAAACCTCTGACCGACGACACTGGTGGGTGATTTGCTTTGTTAAGTAGCGTGGTCGGCACACACAGAGCTGCCTTCCAGTGCCATTTTCATCTTCCTCATTGCCATCTGAATACCAATATAAATAAATATCAAAGAAACGTGTGTGAAGAGCGAGCACATGGGGTTCACAGGCACAGCTTCCACTGGCTGCATTGTCTTCCTTGCCTCTTTGTTGTCCTTTCTGTGTGTCCACATGTCCCCTCCTACCTCAGGATCTGCATTTCTGCTACCCTTACCTGTTCCACCGTAGTTATTCAGACCTTCTCAACCTGGGTCTCTTCTTTGCCTCTCTCCAGCCTTCCTAACCAGCTTTCTTGCCTCTCCTGCCCAGCAGAGGAAAGAGCAGAGACAGAGAAAGTTAATGAACATCACACTGGGGTTACTGCTTCCAGCACTCTCCCTCTCGCACACACTGTGGGCCAGGCTCATACATGAGCCCCAGCGCAGTAATTAAGGGATTTTAGGAGGATAATGCCCTCGGAGGGCTTCAGCAGATTGACACATGGTATTTCTTCTTAATAATGACTGTCCTGAAACGTATCGGATCCGTGTGCTGCTGCGTTTCCGGCAATTTGTAAGAACTGTTCAATGTGTAGCCAGCTGGAACGCACAACAGCACATAATTGTTCTATTACTGCAGACTTCAATTGTTTCTCTTTTATTCATTAAATGGCCATTTATTGGAAGAAAGGTCCTTTTTTTAGATGCATTTTTACACAGCTCTAGATTGGACTTGCCAGGACTGAACAAGGGCAGACCTTCCCTTTTCTCACTGTGCTCTTGGAAGGAAAATGGGGAGCACAAATGCTGGAATTTTTGGTTTTTAATGGAGATGTTGAAAGCCTTTCACATTCTGCGTTGGAACAAAAATGAGGCCTTTTTGAAATGTTGCATGGGAGTCAAGGGAGAAGGCCACCCACACTGGCTACGGGAGAGGCGAGAGCAAGGGTCCGCTCGGCAGCAGCCCTGAGCGCATCTCCTTTGAATCAAGAGGGTGCCCAAGGACTAACGTGAGGGAAGGAAGGAGGCTATTGCAAGAGGCCACACAGAGCAAGGGAGAAAACCAAACATCTGGTGCTTACAGAGCTCACCTGGAAGTCGGGAGATGTGACAACTGGCACTGAGGTCCCCAGCGAGTGCCCAGGTGGGAGGGGGTGGCACGAGTCTCAGTTTTAGACCAGGAGTTCCACAACAGGCCAGGAATTTCTTGAGAAAAGGCTCACCAAGCTCAAGAAACATATCCCAGGCAGACCTGAAAAGCATTGTAGAACTGACTGCACTGTCTTGAGAACCGTTTCCCCTACAATCCGTATTTTCTTGATTTGCAAGTGTTTTACGCGATACAAGAGCCAAAAACTAAACCCAGTAACCTCAGGTCTGAGATTCCCAATTCCCATTTCGACTGTTGTTCCCCCAGCAGGGGAGCAGAAGGTGGACATTTTAACCACTGCATTCTGGCCAGACCACACTACCTGGGCAAGCCAAGGCTGACCTATACTTTACCACAAAGTAGTGAAACATCACACTAAAATGTGTATACAGGAGTAAATCCCTCTTGCTCTCCTAGCCTTTCTTAGAGCTATTGAAATGGCTTAAAAAAAAAAAAAAAGGCAAGACGTAATTGTTTCCTGTGCAAACGTTGTGCCAGACTTTATTTTTATGGGCTGTATTTATTGACTTTAGCTGTTTTTCCAGCATACTGAACAGCGTTAGACTTGGCAGGAAGTCCTACAGAGTGAAATAACATCTCTGAAAAAGTGGGAATTCTCATTGTTTGGCATGGTCAAAGAAAACTCCAGCCAAGCAAACTTCTGACCTTCTCCCGTGTCAGATTCAGACCCAGGCCAGGCCAGCCACTAGATCAGACCCTTCACTCCTCTCAAGTCACCAGAAGATCCAAATCTAGGGGTTTGATCCAACACCTAAGCGAAGCCATTTGCCCCCATCGGCTCTACTCCACACCTCCACTAAGAGCACCTACTGCCAATGCAATCATGAGCAGGGATTTGTACTTTGTGTACATACCAATTTGTTTTCAGGGTAGCAAAATAAGACATCCAGCCTCACCAGGAGCCATTAGTGAATTAATTGCAGCTGTTAAGAGTTAGGCCTTAATGTGCCTGTCAAGTCCAGACACTTGCTGTACTTCCCAGGATTTTGTATGTATCCAAGACAGATGTCTCCAAGGCAATCAGAAAAGTCCCACAGTATACACTGAAGAAGACAGAAGACAACTGAAGAGATTTATGTTGGATGGAATGACAAGCTCAAGAGTTTAACTGCACATGGCATTTCTGGAAGATTGCCAGCGCAGAGTTTAGTGTGTTTTGTGTACTTCACTCATAACTGTTTATTGTGACAGGTAAACACTTGTTTTGAAAGCTTGCAGGCATACTATTAAAACAGAAGTGTTCCTGACATAGTCAAGCTGTGCTGTCAAATGTTTATCTTTTGAATGATGAATGCTGGCTTTCCTTTTCCTTCCTTTCAGTCTGCGTGGAACAGATTTGAACAGTCTCTCCCAACTTGTTTGGGCTCATTTCACCTGGGGGACACAGCTGAAAGCTGATGGGCCAGAGAGCAGCCCTGGAATTATCAGCCCATATGCCAATAAACGAAGGTGATGCGGAGAACAAGGGAAGAACAACAGGGTAAGCAAGAGCAAGCTCCCTCCGTGCCAGGTCTGTCTACAAATGGAAATGCAGATGTTGAGCTTTAGAAACTAGATTTGAGTTCCATTTCCAGCGCTTAGAGCATCTCAGAGACACATATTTCACAAGTCAAAGTCTGGAGACTTATGCTAACTCAAAAAGCTAGAAGCAACTGCAACAAATTTTTCACAATATTATTTTTTACTCTTTTTTTTTTTTTTTAAGTAAGAAACTAGAAAATCTTGAAGCAGTTAAGTCACGGTATTGGATGCACATAGCCTGTGAAAGTGCAGACAATCATAAAAGTTATTGGCAAAAATGAACAAGAGTCTTATGGGTGAGAATTAAAATTCTCCCCTTGGTGCAAATATGCCTTCCACAGAACTAGAAAAAAAGCCTGTGAAAAAAAAGACAGTAATTTCTGTGTATCTTAGTGTAATTGCATATGTTAAAAGGCTGTGGAATTCAGCAATGATCCCATGGGCTTTCAAGTGGATTTCAGATATTTCACAGCGTGTCAGTTATAGATTGAGACATAAGACTTTGGGGAAAAAAGTACAATCTTTGATTAGATGAAACAGCATCAGATTTCCATGAAAATGCAAATGCTTACTGCATTCATTGCTAATGCGGTTCTGCTGCTTCTTTGTTCTGTTGCAGTGGTACTTCAACCATGGGTTTGCTGACCTGCGCTGCCTGCAGCACTGGGGCCAATTTAACCAGCACCATTGTAACGGCTACCTGCTGGGGGCACAAGGGACAAGCGTGAGAACCGATAATTTACGACTTATTTGAAGAAATCGGCCTTACACAACACGTAAGCCCTAGAACTGCCCGCCACAGGAGGCATCGGAAGCATTCATCTCACACAGGAGTCAATGGAGGACTGGGTATTCGTCAGGATACTGAAAATATTAGGGATCACAAGAATAATAAAAAAAAAAATAACAACTGCTCCGTAAAGATGTTAAACAGCAAAGTGCAAGTGCTTAGACAGTATCTAATTACACGGGCAAAAGAAAAGAGCCTCTCATCACCAAATCTGTAAATCCAGTAGGTCCGTGTCCCAGACTACTGTACAGAGGTTAGCCACACAGAAAAGCTTACACACTAAATTAGGCTACTTCAGCAGAAGGTAGAATTAGGACTTTACTGCCTAGGGAGACACATATATTATACCTTTGATCCATGCTTAACACAGAGAATTTGTGGAGGGTTGTTACTCAGTGGAGGGATCGCTCGGAACCCATTACGGCGCGCACACATTGCATCCCTCTGGCAGGAACATCTGGTGACCCATAAACCAGCCAAAGCGCCGGAGCCACGGCAGAGTGAATCAGTGACTGGGGCAGGTTTATTTACAGCCCATCAGAACGCCACCGGCAGCGCAGGCGGGCAGGCAGGCGCTCCAGCGGGGTGCCACCTCCTGCCCAACGAGGAGGGCTGAGCTCCCTCCATCCGACTCGGAGCCTTCTCCAAGGGTTTGCACTGCAGATCCCCTGGTCTGCGCTGGGCAGGGGAGAAGGGGCTAGGAGTCAGGGAGCCAGCAGGGAGAAAAACACAGGGAAGGGATATGGTGGGAGCCAGACTCTGACCAGTACTCCAGCTCCTCACAGGTCTTGGATGAGCAGAGAGAGTCTGTGCCACATCAGCACTACACGCCTTGGCACCGCTATGGCATTGGGTGTTTGATGTCCCAAAATCAGATTTACTTTTCCCATCAAACCGTGGCCCTAGTAAGGGCTTTAGTTTAGACAAGGGGTAAGCAAGCCCTAGCCCAGCATTTACCTCTTTGTTCAATTTGCTCTTTCGGCTTAAAATATTTCCCCTTTCTTTCCCTGTTACAGCTGTTTCTTCAGGTGTGGATGTAGCATGGCATCTAAATGTAAATCATCACAAGCAGCTGCTAACTCCAGTGCGTGTCAGGAGTTACCACACCAGGGCCAATCCCTTGGGTGCTGAGCATTGTCCCCACTCCAAAACCTGCTGAAGTTTGTACAGAAACAGGCTGGCTAGAAAAGGGCTTCTGTCTTTCCTTCCCCTCAGATTTAGGCATCAGCAGAGCAAACTATTATTTTCTCCTAATGAAAAGCGCCTTGTGCAAGACAAGAGGTGATCACTGTGCCGGGAGTATATGATAACTATTGCTTTTGTCCTGGCAAGTAAAAAGCATATGAAAAAGGCAGTAATAAAAAAGTATTAAGACTCAAACAAGGCTTGTTAAATGATTTAAATCTTCATAATGTATAGCATTTTCCTGGTAATTAAGTTTGAACATTGAGTTGGGCTAAATGCTTACTACTGTTAGATAACACTTTAAATGCTCCTTCACACGCTCAGATATTTTTCCCTCTACCGCAGCCTGACAATCCAAGATAGTTACTCTGAAAAGCACAGGAATTGCTTCCTACTGATGGGGCGCAGCATGGCAGTGCTAAGTCCATGTCACGCTCACCTGCCACCACTGCACAAGCTCAGACCCCTCTCTCATAAAAAGAGATATGGGTGGAACATGTGGCGGCTTTGTCAGTGAGGAGCTGCATTTTTATGTGAAGTAGGAGGAAGAAAAGGTAGATGCTCTCGGCTCGTGTTTCTATTTTATTTTTCTAAAGTTTGCACTGAAAAACAATTTCAAGAGAAAGTCCTGCCCTGCCCTGGTAACAAGCTATTTGCCCGTAAGCAAAGATCAATGGTTGTTCCCATTTTCTTTCCCACTTCTTCCTCCCTCTTCTTGCTGTTTTTGCCCTCCTATTTATCTGCTCTTGCTTTACGCATTCCAGCTTTTGTTCTCAGCTCCTTCTTGTTTCCCTGCCCTCTCAGCGTTCAGTTACACCCAGCTACACCACCCAACGCACTCTTTATGAAACAGTTTTTATTAGAAAAGCCTGATGCTTTCTACTCAGATGTACAATATTCAGATGGGAGTGTTTGATCGCATGCAGTAAAAACATGTAAAAAAAAAAAAACAGTAAAAAAAAACCCCACCATGCTCATCACATCTGCACAGAACCATAGAATGGGTAGAGTTCGAAGGGACGTTAAAGATCATCTAGTTCCAACCCTGGGCAGGGACATCTCCCACTAGATCAGGTTGCTCAAAGCCCCGTCCAACCTGGCCATACATAATCCCATCACTCACAAGCCCATCTGATCTACACATTGTCCAATTTAGACTGTAATCATATTCAGTATTTTGTTTTAAACACAACCATGTCAAGGCGGTACTGCAAAATAAGCTAGGTACATAGATGTGATGCAACCATAGGGCTTGCAATTTGGTCAGCCAAGAGGCAAAGCCCCAGTAGGTTAACTGACATTGCTAACTCTTGCTTGGCAAGGGAAAAAACATTTAGATACTCAGTAAATGCTTCAGGTGAAGCCTTCAACCACTCAAAGTTACAGAAAAAAATTCTCAAATTTAGGTCTATTTTCAAAATCCTCCCAGGCTGGCTTCATATATCATCCAAGTTGAAACTGTTCTCGTGATATATTATACATGGAGACTGCACTACATCATCAGAATTCTGACACTGCCATGTTCAGGGTACGCTAGGATACAACGTAATGAATTACAACAGTGGACATTGACAAATACACTTTAGGGGAAGTTTAAATTAATTTTTTTAGCTGCTTGCAGCTGGCTTAGAAAGTAATTTTTATTAAATAAACTAGTGGGAGAGCGGGCAGATTCAGAGCCCTTGAGAAAGGGAACGGCAGAGCAGAGAGAACAGGGGACAGAGAGGGAGGAAGCAATTTCAGCTCTGAGATTAACGTGATTTCAGAAGTCAGCTGGGCCAAATCCTGACTGTGCTCACCCAGAAGCCCGCAGCTCTGCTGAAGCACCCAAGTATCTGGATCCAACACGGATGCCAAGTTCATAGGCACAATCCCATGTCTGTGGGTTGGACATCAAACAATTCCCATGGACTTCAGTGGGGGAATGTATTGTTATAAGCACCTGGTATACAAGGCGTATTGTGTACCAAATGGGATGCAGCAGATGGGCTCTCACCTGGAAAATTCATAACCATCCAATATTTTTTTTCATAAAAACAAACCATTAATAACGGTAAGAAAAGGATAAGGTACAGCTGATAAAGCCAAACAAAAAACCTGTTCATGAGAAGCAAAAGCTAGTACCTTCGAGAAAGCCCAGAATACTAAACCTCTTTTCTCTCTGAAGAAATCTTTTGTCATTTCAGGGGGAATCAATTAACCACAGTGTCTTATTCAGGTAGACTTTAGATTAGTACCATATCCCTTCACTATAGATAATTAACCTCAGTTTCTGAATTAGCAGGAAAATAAGCCAGTTATTAGTTTTTATAATGACTAGAACTCAATATTTTGGGTAGTTAAACACCCAAGAGTTTAAATTAAAATAGACATCTGACAGAAATCCCTAAAGTGTTCTTCAGATCATTAATACTATAAATTCCACAGTAGATTGAACTGACAATGTTCCCTTTTCCTTCTGGAGCACTCCAAAGGGATGAGCTACTCCCTCAAATCAGCATTCAGTTTGATCTCTGAAATAATCTCTCCTTGATACCTAAAGCCTCAAGGCCAAGAGCACAGTTAAACTCATATCCTCCTCTTACCAGAAGCGTTAACGTCTAGTGAAGCGAGAAAAAAAAGAAACCAGAAAAGCCTGGTTTCCTGGTCTACCTACAGGCTGCTCCTTACATTACCAAGACAAACTGATGCTCACAACCTGGAGCAGCACCTCGGCTTGGGTCAAAGCCTGGGGCAGCGGTGCGGAGAGAGGCCGGTAGCAAGGGGAGACCGTGGAGCTGTCACTGCCTCCTGGGCCATGGGGACAGAGCAGGCTGTGCAGAGCTCCAGTGGGATCTACATGAGCCATCGGTCTCTCCACAAGTCAAGTCGCTGCTGTGGAAGTGTGGGGCACAAGGGTGAGAAGCACATCCAACAGGGATCTTGGGGAGAGTCCAGCGGAGGCTACAAAGATGATGAGGGGACTGGAGCGCCTCTCTGATGAGGAACAGCTGAGGGACCTGGGGCTGTTCAGCCTGGAGAAGAGCAGGCTGAGAGGGGATCTCAACAATACCTAAAGGGTGGGTGGCAAGAGGATGGGCCCAGGCTCTTTTCAGTGCCCAGTGACAGCACAAAGGGCAGTGGGTGCAAGCTGGGACACAGAAAATTCCATCTTAACACGAGGAAAAACTTCTCTACTTTGAGGGTGGCAGAGCCCTGGCACAGGCTGCCCAGGGAGGCATGGAGTCTCCTTCTCTGGAGATATTCCAATCCCACCTGGACGCATTCCTGTGCAACCTGCTCTGGGTGACCCTGCTCTAGCAGGGGGTTGGACTAGATGGCATCTGAAGGTCCCTTCCAACCCCCAGCATTCTGTGACGCTGTGAGTTGCTGCTCGTACCCCTGCCCCATAGCTGTATCATCTCTGATACAGCATCTTCTTCCTCTGCATCCTCACCCTGTGCTGAACACTGCTCACCATCAAAAGGCCTCTCTAATACCTAGCCTGCATCACTGTTGCTGTAAAAGGAGCATGTTACTTGTTGTCCTACCTATATTTGCCCTTTCTTCCCACCAACATGACACTGAGACTTGCTGACCTTCTGGTCCAACCTTTACTTTCCTCTCCTCATCAGCTCCCCTTCTGCAGAACCTCTGCCTCACCCTCTGTGCATTGATTATTCCAGCCCGAGTTTCATGCGTTGCACTTGTCTCTAATTTAATTCCTTTTTTTTTTTTCCCAAACCATTTCTCCAATTTGTTGAACTCATTTGAATTCTCATCCTGTTGTCCAATATATTTGCAGTCCCTCCTAGCTTGGTGCCATCTGTAAATTTAATAAGCCTACTATCTATTCCATCATCCAGGTTGTTAATGGAAATGTTGAACAGAACTGATTCCCTCCCTCCTCCCCGAGCCTCCGTCAGTCTGTCTGTCCTTTTTAACAGCTTGCAGGGGATATTTCCCCCACAGAGAAGTGGAGGTACATTCAACACTGACTTCTGTGGAAACTGTTACATCTCCCAGTGTGGTCACTGAGTCTCAAAGGCAGCAATGCAAATCCCAAATATGCTGCTTGGGGCCGTGCAGACCTTACCAGAGGTGTGCTTTATTCTGTTTCAGCTTCAGCTACGCATAACACCACAAAGGAAAGAAAGAAGGTATAAAAGCTCTGGGGACTGTCCCGTTGCAAGTAAAATGTGTATTCTAAGAGAAATGAATATTTACCTTCCCATTTATGTGAATCAATTAGCGATAAATATCCCCAGGGCATAGAAAAGACTAACACAGATAACAAAGGATATGCCCCAAATAATGGAGGATTAGAAAAAGGCATACACAAGTAATAAAATATCAGCTACAGATGCCACTTGAGAAGACTGCAAAACAGAGAAGAGTAAGTAGCTGAAGAAGGAAAGAAAGCAGAGGTGATGAGAAGATTGCAGTAGCAGTAAAGATAAATGATGAGCACACTTTTTGAGTATATATGCTAGGGCTAAAAGAGTGCAGCGTAGAGACAGGAAGGTCTCCAGGAGAATAGAAGGGTAATTTATAAACAAAAGAGCCAGACAGGGCTTCTATACCCAAAAATAAGTCCTTGCTTTCCCAGTTCTATCAGTTGCTCTAAGAAAAGATATTACCTTTCCCTACAAACCTTACCTCTTGACAATACCAAAATAGAAAGATATATTTGCCCTGGCACTCTGAAAGGACAATGGGAAATAGATGCCGAGAGCCTAGAGAGAAAGAAACATTTTAAGAATGAAAAAGGACCAGGGTTAGAGCTTCTCAGGAATTACATTTTATCTCATGAAAAATGTCACCAAAAAGGAATAAAAATTGGTTCCCCTTTCTCAATAGCTTCATTTTTGCCAGAACGTTTTTATCAAAAAATGAAATCTTTTCATCAAAAGCCTCTAGGCCCCCAAACAAAACATATGTAGCTTTAAAGCAAACTGAAGTTTCCTATTTGGGCCTTTTAGAGCTTCGTAGCATTATTGCAATACAAATCATGAAGAACGAGCATCTCAAGGCAATTTAGTATTTTTTAAAAAAGCCCTTACAAGGCTTTTAATATTGATTTTTTCCTGGCTTTTAAGCAAAACCTCTAATAAAAAGCAGAGAAAGATGGAAGGTGATATGGCTCCATGTGGATGGGAAACGCTGGAGCAGTGTGGGCACAAGAAGCCATCGCAGGTAGCCCAGCCAGCCCTGCTGGGCTCAGTTTGGGCTGCTACGGGTGACACTAGCATCTCTAAGACTTGCACTGGCAGCGCCTGGGGAGAGGGCAAGAGGACACAGACCTCCTAGGCGTGGGCAGCAGTCTAGAAGCAGAGGTCAGTGCTTTTTGGTGCCAGGTTCACGTGTCCATCCGCATTACCCTCTTTGGGATCCGGTCCTCCTTTGACATCCCCCTTCCCGCAGGCTCCATCTGGCCCTGGGTTGATCCCAGCTCTTCTTCTCCCCACCACCATTGCTCTGGACCAGCAACATCTCATCTGCCCCACCTGGCACCTCTCCTACCTTGCTGACAGCAAAAGGAATAAACAGGGAGTAAGTCAGGAGGCGAGGGAAGAGCTGTTTTCATTTGGGGAAATTTTGTTGCTGTTTTTGGTTCTCAGCATGTCAGCGGAAACTCAAGGCTTGTCAGGAGGCTGCTCCCAACCCAGTAATTACTGGAGGTGTCTGTATCTCGGCCCTGTCTGGATCTTACACTCTGTGATCACTTTATTATTCAGCTTTATTTTATTATTCAGTTTGATTTGGCAGCTGCCTGAGAAACCTAAGGCTACTCAAGCTGTATATTTTAAGATCTTTAAAATCTGTTGATATAAAGTCTTTTAAAGTCTTCAGGCCTGAGTCAACATTGTTAATTCTGAAGCTCCAGCCCATCAACTTGGCAGGACACTTCACACACGCACGCACACACACACACGTGCGCACACAGCTCAGCAGCAGCTTAAATAGGGATTTCAGTGCAGAAGCCGTGACTTTTTCCTCTGGCTCACAGCCAGCCCGACTCAGGGGCATCATTTGAGGGCTTCAGCGGAGACAAAAAATGTTCAGCCATTTGGACAGTGCCAGAACTGGGCACTTCGGGGAGAGAAAATATTATTCCCATTAGAAAATGAAAAGAAAAAGTCCCTTTTGTTCTGGTGGGGATACGGGTGCTAACCTGCTGGTCCTTCCTCCAAGGTGCCTAGTGAGTGAGACTTTCTTGGCCACGGCAAGCATTCTCCCTCTCCCCCTCTGTCAGACCAGAGGGAATTTTTGCCCCTTCTCCAGGTGGAGGCTGTCCCTCTGCAAGGATCTAAGAAAACCCCTCACCTCGCTTTATTGGGTCCTTGGATCTCAGCTCTTCAAGAGAGAGATTTGCAGGTTGTTTAATGTTCAGGTTTGATTTCCTTTCATACTTTGATTTCAGATTACTCACCCTCCTCTCAGCCTTTTCATGATCAAAACTAAGATCCAGCTTCCCCCCTCTGACTTCAAACAGTTTTAATCCTGCCTCCCTAACATCTATTTTCCTTCTAATTCCCCAAAGAATTTCTCTTCTGGGATCGCCCCTGTTCACATTCTCTTACATGTTCAAAGTCCTTCACATTCTTCTTTCATCCGTGCCGCGCTCCCCTATCACAGACTCCTCTGATTCCACTTCTTCAAGGGCAGCGATGTGTATTTTCATCCACAGCTTTAACAGGTTAGAAGAGCTGGATCCTCACCGCCGCTCTGTGTTCACACATCAGAGGGCCAAAGAGAGCCCAGGAGACAATTCAGCTGCTCATGCGGAGGCTTAGCCAGGGCTCTCCTGCCCAGAACCTCAGCAGCGGTGCAAAAGGCCTTGTCCATACACAGAATCACTCCTGAAGTGTAGCAGGGGTTGGCGTCCAGCTTGCATCTGGCAACCACGGCACTGTAATCTCATCTGCTGTCCACTGGTGGATGCTGGAGGTCTCGGGGTGGCAGTCACTCTAAAGACAGCAGACTCAACCACTCAAAGTACATTTCTTTTTATCTGTAGGACTTGGTATTTCCTTTACTACAGCCCTGCAGCGTTGTCACCTCGTAGGCAGCAGGTTGAGAAGGTACATGGCACTACTAAATTACTACATACTGTTATGTGGCTTTGTTTAACTGTTGTCATTAACTTCACTTTTCAGTGCTGTAATTAGTCCTTTAATTAGTCCTCACTTTCCTGCCAGCAGTACTTGCCATCTCTTCTAGGCTTTCCAGTGACAAAACTCCTCCTGTGATGCCTCCTGGTAAGCGTCCTCTTTCACAGCTGAAAGACTGGTGACCCTTGAGCCCTGTGTCACCTGCAGGTCTGTGCTCTGCTAGAGCTCATACCAGATTTGGCCGTAGGTTTCTCACAGCTTTCCCACTGCTCTTCTTCAGCCTTGCTGGCTTGGAGCGGCTCCAGGTGACTCACCAGACTGTCCTGCGCTGGTGGTGGCTCTGGGCTCTGCCCCTGTGCTGAGCAGCGGAGACTGTCTGCACCAAGGTTTCCCCAGAGCTCCGACTGCTCTGTGTCTGCACCACACTGCCCAGACCCTGCTGTTTCCTCCGTTATAAAACCATGTTACAGGACAGTGCATGGTGTTATGCAGCTCCCTTTAAAAGGCCATTACAGATTTTTCTAGCAAAGGGTTTCTAACTCCTATCCCAACAGTGAGTACATCACTATTTTTGCTCCTGCTGGATGTCCCAGCAATGGCAAGCCATCTAAGTTAAACCAGCCCTTACACAAATCCCACTACCAAATCCCCATTTCCTCTGACGTTCCCACAGGATAATGCCTAAGGGATGGCAGAAATCAATGATAGCCCAAACCAAACCCAAGAGTACTCCCATAAGGAGTCATTCAACATTCATTACAAGAAAGAAACCTGCATCCTTTTGTGGTGCAGGGCAGCTGGAGGGGGCCGACAGCCAGGGAGGTTTGTGGCAGCGCTGCTGGAGCTCTGCTGGCAGCCAGGCAGCTCACCTGCCACAAAGGGAAGAAGCGCATCCCAAGCCTCAGCATTGCCCCAGAGGAGCATCTTCCTTGCAAAACCTGTTCTCAGACTAGCTCCCCCTCCAGGTTTTAATACCCAGTGGATTCATATCATCTTTTACGTTTGAAAATATTTATTAGGGGCACTTTCAAGATAAAGTAGTGCTCATATTCCAGTGCTAATATTCTGTTTTACATCAGTTCTCCTATATCTCCCTTGTCATCCTAGCGTTTGGGTACTTTCCAGTAGTGAATTAAGTAACATGCTTAATATCTGTCACGCATGGCTCGTTCTTCCTTTTTTATGGTAAAAAAAATAAATCTAAGTAAGAAATCTCCCTTTCTATCATGATTTTTTCTTTCCATCCTCGTGGTAACTTGGCATGTTAGCCGCTCTAGGAGCTATAGGATTATTCTTCTAGGCCATTTTTCTTCAGTGTGCAGGCACGTATACACGCATTTGGAAAAAGAAAAGACAATTCAACCTGCTGTTAGGAGAACTAACAACTTCTAGGGCTATGAACCCTCTTGGCAAATCTTTCCCTTCAGCAAGTGCAAGAGAGCTGCCAGCTCAGCATCCTCCATCATTGACGCTGCCAGGCTTTAAAGCAGCGCTTCTGAGCTTGCACCCGAGCCTTGCTGACAAATAAGATGGCTCTGTCCTCAATAAGCACCTAATACAAAGCCACTGATTTTCTTTCGTCTTCCTGTTGACGTCATTGTAGGGTCAGGCCTCTATCCTGTCAGGCATCTACCGATGTGTTCAGGCACCTAAGACAACTGCAATCAATGAGGGTTGGGTGTGCAAGTATTTTGGAATAACCCTGTCTGCATTTTGGGGGCCCAGATACCTTCCAAGATCAAGCCCTAAGTGATTCATCCACTGGAAGTCTATAGCTCAGTCATTAAATTAATCCAATTCTGATAAGTTTTTGGTCTGGTGGTCTAACCTCCAAGACCATTCCTTCTCCCTGGTCATACAGATGGCAGAGAAAAGCCGCCTGCAGGATGAGGCATGCTGGATAAGGAAGAGACCAGTCTACCAAGTGTAATAAGACTGGGGTAGCATAAACTTTAAATAGCTTTGAAAATCATTAGACTAACAGTGTGTAAGTGTATAAAACCAGCCAGTCTGCACAACACTCGCAAATTTGCTATCGCTGGTCAATTGGAATCCCGGAGAAGTCGGCGTTACAAGCCCTAATGCATTGTATTTAATGCTGCAGCGGGGCTCGATGTACTAATTACATGTACGTTTTCCAAGATTTCTGCCGGGAGTATTTCACAGAAAAGATAATTGTTCTTTGGGGGGTTTCAGCACTGGTTTATTTAATTATGGTGGAGTTTTCATATATATTGTGAAAATGCTAGCAGAAAGAAAACTGTCTCAGCCAGATGTAGAGTATACTGGGGAAAAGTAAAGCAGAGATTTGAGGAGGAGGCTGAAGATGATCCTGGCTGCTGAGGGCATTCAGGAGCTTGGAAGGGACTAAAGGAAGAACAGATGTAACTTGCAACAGGAGCCTCAGCTTCCCAAACAGCACTGATGCTTCCTAGAGGGAAGGGTGGGGAGGATACCAGCTGATAAAGCCCTGATGGCAACAGGTAGAAGAGACAGAAAAGCTGCTAAAACACCGTCATGATTTACCCCAAGAAATGCCTGGGAACATTCTGGCTTGATCCAGGCGTGTGCTCACCTTCCTCTCCTGCCTCCCTACCCACCACGTGAGCCTGAAGCAAAGCGGCGTCTCCTGAGTTTATATTTCACCCAGGCTCGTGGAGTCTGTTTTCCTCCTTCCTCCTCACTGCAATTACTAACCCGGATTAAGAACATCCAGAGCAGAAGGAGAAAATGGCATCAGCTCTCTGGTGAGAAACTAAATGGGACACCAGTCTCCAACCTTGACTGAGGGTTACCTATACTAAAAGTACTACCACATCACAGACAGCAGAAGCTACTAGTTTCAGCAGCGGTGGCAACTCTCACCGAGGGGAACTTTCCAAAATAGCACTGCTTTTGCATCGCTACCATTAAAAAAAAAACAATTTCAAGTAAAATCTGCTTGTAACCTGTCATTCATGCAAAGCTAGCCCTAGAAAGGTCTAGTCTGATAAATATTTCACTTAGTATGTCTCAAAGAGCTTCAAAGTTGTGAAAGCATCTTAATTCCATATTCTCAACATAAAACTTTTAGACTTTTAACTTTCTGCCTCGAAATGACTTTTTAAAAATTTTGTGTTCATTTTACACCAAAAAAGAAGCTGCTTAAAGGATGTCAAAGGTAAGATAAAGCATTTTGGCTCACCTGAAGGAAAGGTTTCTGTTGACCTGATCTGAAAGACATTTCTTCTCTTCATTCATAAAATTCACAAATCAGATTTTTGGGAGGAATCCTGAAGTGAGCTGGGAAATCCTTTGAAGTCACCTGACTTCTCATGAGCTGGGAAAAGATATCCTAATCTTCACTACAGGAGACTGAAGACACATTTTGACAGGCAGCCTTTAGTCAAGGGTAACAGAAATGATTGCTGCTGTCTCTTGCTGTTTCAGGAATAATCCACAAGAAACTGGTGGCTGGCAATGAGGAACAGCTGTTCATTAAGAGACCCAGTCAAACCGATAGCATAAAAACCTGGTTTCTGCCAAATTCAAGGGGAATATACCACAGAAACACCTTTCGCACCATGTAGGCAGCTTCTACGTTTTCAAAAAGCAACATTTGTGCCAATTTCACCAAGACCATAAAACCAGTCAATTCTTTTTTGACTCCTGCAAGCATGAACTAAAATCAGTTGGATTCAGCGTAATTCACTTCTCTCTTACAGCTCACGAGGCAGTTCCTTAAACAAATAGCAGCAGAGGCTAATAAAACAGAACAGTAATAATAATGAATAAACTGCTCATTAAAATAATAATACTGCTATCACTAAAAGAGTAATGAAAACTCTTTTACATAATTCTACTTGCCCTGATTATTCCATACAGGGCCATTCGGGAGCAGCCGAGCTGGGAAGGTGGTGAGCACCTAGCTAACCTCTCACCCAAAGAGTGCCCTCAGCTCACACTCCTATATCTTATTGGCTTCACCTGCTTTTCAACTTTTTAATTAGTCATTTCAACTAAAGCCACCTGAACTCATTTGTTTTCTAGATACCGAAGTTTTGTCTCTGCCCACCCTCCCCTTTTCCTGTTCATACTCAGAACTTTAGATAATTTTTTTTCTGAAAGCACCACGTTTCAAATGAATGTGATATTCTGTATTTTAGGGTTCATGAAATATTTAACCTCCTGTTTCCCAAAATGGGTGCTATGTTAGTGTAGGGAAAACGGAGCAAGCACAAATATTTGTAAACCTGGTGTACTGACAACCCACTCAAGGCTATGTACCTGCAAAACTTAAAATTTGAGTTTCAGGTGATTTCCCTCTCAAGGTTTAACTGAGCAAAGCTACAGGCTCAGCTGCGGCGGGAGCCAGTCAGTCTTTGCCCGAGGAAGGGAGGACTTCAGGACTTGGCTCTGAACACAAAGCATTCTCCAAACACATTACAGCAACCGTAGGCTTTTCAGTTCATCCTAAGACCCAAAACTGTACTGGATTTTCCTGACATCCCTGTGTCCGTATAGCTGCATTAATGAGCATTCAGTTTTCAAGAGCTATAAAGAGCCCCTTTGTAACTCTGGTCCTTGACACGCGTGGTTCTGGTGGCGTTTCCTAGTGGTCAGAACAGCACTTTACAACACCAGGTTCTTATACCAGTCCATAAGTGAGTATGCGTCCCTCGCACACTGCCGAGGGGAGGCAAACACGCTCCGAACCCAGACTTCCAGGTTTCCCTTTTGACAAAAGCCTACATCTACCTATGGGTTCACCACCCGCCCAGGCAAGCTGGCCTCAAGCAGGACGCGGAGTATTAAGAAGCCAGGAAAAGAGTATAAAGGAGCTCGGGGCAGAGAGAGAGACCATCGTGCCCAAAGGAAACAGCAGAGAGTGTCAAAAAGCAGAATATTTAACCTAAACAAGCAGAATATTCAACCTAAACAAGCAGAATATTCAGCCTATTGAACTCATCAGGAGTTCTGCTTTTGAATTCAGATAAACTCTCAAACAGGAATTTAACCCAGCCACCAGTCCCGACACCAGAACCATCCAATAAATAAAGTTTCAGTTTGCTGCCACACGTGAAAACAGGGACAGCTTTTCCTTTGGTAACAAACTGAAATGATGGGTTTTTTTTACGTTGGACAAATATTTTTTAATCGATAAAAAAAAAAACCCACATGGCATTTTGGAACAAATAATTTCTTTTGGATTAAGTAAAATAGTCCTTTTTAGTTGTTCTCACCCTCTTTTCAGCTTCCAAAAACTGCAGGAAATGTGAATCAAAAGCAGTTTTTAAGAGAACTGAATGATTAGAATAAATATTGAAATGGGCCGTGGTTTTAATTTACTCCTCCCCCTCATTCCCCTCCTGTAAAGCAATTATTTTATTAAATATTCAGTTATTTCTTCTTCAGAAATGTTCTCCTAGCTCCAAATCACCAGAAGATAATAGATGTCCCAGAACTGAACAAATCTGGACTTCCACAAACGCACCTCCCTCTCCTAACACCTCGCCGTGCACGGGACGAATCCTGATCCAGGTCTAGTGGTTACTACCAGCGGCGGGAGAAGGAGCATCAACTCATTAAACCAGAAACCTGAACTGCTTCCCGTGGTGGGTCAGTTTTACTGAAGCCCAGTGCACAGTTTTATCAATATCTGTTTATTTTTACCAGCATCTGCTTAGCAGGAAGAGATGCAGGAAGGGATGCTCCCAGCGCCCTGCCTGCGGGCCAGGAGCTGCAGTTGGCACCATGCACAAGACAGAAACACACTTTCCCAAGAGAAAGGTGGGCTTTCTCTGTACGTGGGACCTCGTCAGTGTCTAAGCAGTATTTCCTTAAACAGTTCAGGTCTGGAGGGGAGTCCAGAAGAGGTGGACTTCCTACAGCACCCAGAAAAGACGGGCTTCATCCTGCTTTCTTACCCAAGCTGAGAACACGCAGAGAAAACCACAGGAGACTCTCAGGTACTCACTTCTGCCCGTTTGTACCTTGGTTTGCTCCTGTCCTATTTGTAAAGATCCCTGGCAGTGTATCTCTGCATACACAATCTACTGAATATTTCCTAGGCAAGTAGGAAAATATATTTTAACTGCTGTACCATAATTCTCTTCTTTTAATTAGAAAGTGTGCTAAATACTCGTGTCCTTGGGGATTCTCACTGAACTAGTCAGGTTTCTGATCATGGAAGTTTCGCGTTAATGAGACTTTTAGTTTGACTTACAAAAGCTCTTACATGTACACAGCAAGGCTTTTAACTTCAAAGTCCTTGAGAATTGTTGCTGTGCATCTGCCTTGTCTGGGGCCTTAATTCACAGTTCTGGTGTCTGTTTATTATATAGGGAGTGTTTTATTTAGTATTTATAGATATATATTTACAGCATTCAGAGATATTAGAGCTTATACCAAGCTCCATTACTATAAACAGTGATCAAAGGGAGAGTTAAGTGAAGCTGAAGCACTGGAGGAAAGTATCTCTGCAGTGACGATGGGAAAGGGCAACTGGGAGAGGAGGGGAGCTGCCTGCCTGCTTACGCCACTTCCAGACCCTCCAGCTCCCCTCTCTGCCCTCCCGTCCTGCCACCTGCCCACAACCCACCCCAAATGCACTTTTGAGGGAGCGGGGAAAGCACTTCGGTTACGGCAAGTATTAGCAAGCGCGTATTTGCTTGGACTTGTCTATATTCAGGCGCATCCAGTGTTTTTCAAGCTCCAGAAAGCCTGTAAATGCCAAGCAAGAGGCGTGCTGAAGCTTCTGTTTTCATTATGTTTCCTAGTTTCAATTTTTTCCTGTGGGAGACAGAAAAGGAAATTGTTTTGGTGACCGTTTAAGTCAGCGTAGATCCATAAATACTTTTCCACTGTGTTTATTTTTCTTATGCTGCTATGAATGTTTTTCTAGAGTCACACTAATGCCCTTGTAAGTCATAAGTCACATCCATCTCCTCATCAATTTTCCTTTTAAACCCTGTCACTTAGGGAAAATTGGAGAAGCCAGTTGCAGCCTGAACATTATCTGGTTTTGGACAGTTCACGTTTCAGTTCTATAAGGCATTTGGAGTGCAGATGCTCAGTTGCCGCAGTTCAAGGTTTCGATACTGCAGTACCGCAGCTCTACAGCACTTGCACACCTTTGCACACCCGCTGTCACCCCTCCTCTGCAGTTTCTGAACATCCGCTGCCCCTCTGATGTATGGAGGGCCCAGTTCAAACAGCTCCCTCGACAAACACACTTAGAAATTCATATTAGATACAAAGCTCTGAGCATGGACATGACCTATATTGAATGGTCCAGGCAAAACTAGAATTTTGGTAATTTAGGACCCTAAACTGACTCTTTTAAAAAGCTGGTCTTAGATATGGCTTGTGAGCACTTGAAAATCCATCCTTGGGGCATTTTAGGAGAACATCAGCCTCGAGGGGTAGCTGTGGGGACCAGCTGGGAAGCAGCACTTCCCCAGCCATGCACCCTGGAGCTCCCCAAAACAGGGACAAACAGGAACAAACTCGAAGTTGAGAGGAGATGAATGAAGGCTCACAGACACACTGAGCAAACTTGGCCCCAGGGAAAGCTGGGGTGATTCGTGGGAGCACAAACCCACCCTCCACCTTCACTGACTCGCGGCAAAGACCGACTTGCTCCTGGCAAAGCACCCGCTGGGGCTTTGGCAGCTCTTCCCAATCTTTCCCTAGCTATGAACTGGAGAAAACAACACGTTCATCCTGGAAGCAAGAACGCTCCAGCGAGGAGGAATAAGCAATGTTTGGTGCATTCATAATATAGATATTATTTGGCAAACTAGTTAAACAAATTGTTTCCTTTCAGGATCCTAGTGATGTGTGTGGTTGGCAAGTCTTCCTCCCTGCTGCTCCGCCACCTGCTCTCCCTACTGCTACGCTAACTCCATCTCCAGCCCAGCTGCCTGCTGCTCTGCCTGCCTTGGCTTCAGCCAGCTACGCCGTGCCTGACGTAGATCCATGGGACAAGGGCGTATTTCATGTACGTCATGGGCATCTTTCAACTACGACCTTACAGACTGGGCCATGTTCCCTGTCTCTCTCTGGGAACATTGGTTGTACAGGTGGGCTGGTTAGGTATGTCCTGGGTTGAGCGCCACAGGACTAACTTCTCTTCTAATCCTGGGGAGAACTCCACTTTTGGAAGACTCTAGTGTCCGAATTTGTGAAAATATTTACTTTATAGCCCATTAGGCTATGTGGGATTCAAGGTCTCAGTGTTTTCGAGCCTCGCCAGGTGCAGGGATGAGGAGGAGCGAGGCCTGGGCATTTGACCCAGGCTGGCCAACAGGATTATTTCATACCATGAACGTCACATTCGATATAAATTAGAAAGTTTGCCGCGTAGTTTCTCTTGATGGCAGTGGTTCAGAGAACTCCTTGCCCCAGTGCCAGACCCCTAAGCCCTTCCCTTCGTCCCGCAGCCACAGCGCTCGCAGGGTCCCACATTTGCTGTCACTGCTGGGAGTGCAGTGGACTTATATACTAATGTCGTATATTAGTATTGGGATTAATACTGGTTCTTTATTATTATTGTTAATTACTTAGTCTTATCCTATTAAATCTATTTATATTTCAATCCTTATGTTTCCTTGTTTTTCCCAATTCCCCTTCCCAGGTGGGGAGGGGTCATCGGGTGATAGAATGATTGTCTAAATGACAATAAATTGCTGTGGGTTTTCTCAAACCATAACAAGGCATCACCCCAGACTGGGCAGTGCTGGTGAGATGCAGCGGAGATGGACCAGCCATGGCACTGCTCCACCAAGGTCCTGCCCAGGCTTCAGGTTAGGGGCAGCCTCAGCACACAGCGAGCTGGAAGCAGGGAGGCTCCGACCGCCCATCCGACACAGGACCCCCCCCCGCCTGCCAGTGCCACGGACAGGGCGAACATCTCCCGCTGGGAAACACATCCCTCTCAAAGCCTTTCCCAATCTCTGTTGTATCTATTGGATTATTATTGTTTCCTGTGATGACAACATTGTCTGAAGAGCTTTGCAAACAAGGGAGCCCAGTCCCTCCCCAAGGATGTGCTGTGTGTGCACCGCTGGACCGAAACACCCAGGAGGGAAACGCGTGGCCTCTGCCAATCTGCCACAGGACAGAAGTCCCATTGCCTTGGACTTGGAGGTTAAATTAAATCTCTTACACAAGAAAACTTCCTCACCAAGCGCATCTTTGTCCCCCTCCTGTGGCTGGATCTAATCATACATGTGTTGGTATGGTGGCCAGGGTTGGATGGACCCTTAGCAAAGAAGAAAGCAAATATTTGTAATTAAAACTAATGATATTTGAAGGATGCTCCTGCCCTGTCCTGCCTATCCTCCAGAAAGCAGGGACCTGAGAAACTGGAGTGGGTGATTTCTGCTACGGAAAGAAATGTTGCTCTTCCCTAGATACTACCTTCAGTCTCTTTACTCTCCCAGCCCATGTTCCTTCCTCAGGGATAACGAAAAAGAGCCCAGGCTACCCCAGCTGTGCCAGCTCCTTCACTGGACTTGCAACAAATGCATTGATGCTGCCACCCACGTATGCCGTTTTAAAGTAATCCTTCTGCCGCCTCTGAAGAGGAGATCATCCTTGAAAATTAAGTTAGAGCTGGCTGCCCGTAGAAATGATTACAGCCATGGTAGGAAATTATTTTAAAGTGTCTCTAGAGTTTGGGAAATAAATAAATAAATGGATCGTCAGGACGTATCTGCTTGGAGTTCCCATCGCTCCTTGGGTACAGCCATCGTGTGAACTCTTCTGTAACGGGACGGGAACAGAGACATCCCGGGAGGATTTACCCCGACCCCGCCGCTGCCCTGCCTGACCCACCTTTGCCCTGTGGAGAGATTCTGGCAGCTAGTGCTTGAAAAACAGCCTTTTATGTTCTTACTTTCCCCCCTCTTTTATTAATTTGCAGTCAAAACCATCGCTATTTGATCCATGCAGCCAAAAATGTCCAGCTTCATTATTCAGACTGTTTGCAGCCGAGCAGACCCGCAGGCCAAGCGCGCACACACACACACAAGCTCTGCAGACCTCTAGGCAAGATACAACACTTGAAGTTTAACAACCAAGGGCCTTAGGATGTTTTGTACCTTTTGCAAATGCTTTTTTTTGCAGTTTCTGTGTCACTCTTGCTGAACCTCATTTCCTGAAGGCTTTTATTATGCGAGATTTTGTCACAAGAAGTCTGCGTAAGGATAGGGAATTAAACCTGTGTCTCCCAAATCCAGATCAGTACCACAACCTTTGGCTCATCTTCTCGCCTCACTTGTCTAGCAAAGGGTACTGTACAAAGGTACACAAGACTACATTACACCCCAAGGTCAAGAGCGTCGGATGAAAAGGATGAATATACAGAAGCCCATGTCCTAGAAATCTGGTCCGTACCCTCCATGGATTTGCAAATAGCACTACGTAGCAGCAGAAATTAAATCCACAGCCTTTCAGCGAAGCAGGAACAGCACGTTGCTACTGCTGCTATTCTATGAACCTCAGAGGGTAACACATCCAACATCACCGCCCGCGCAAGGAGGGATGTGTTAGCTCCCTGAATATCCCTGATTAACACAGCTTTATCCCAGCGTTTTCTATCACCTACATACACACTGCAACAAGGCTTGTGTAGGCTAATAATATCTTGCACCAATACATCAGCAGTTTCCATAATCGCTAATTCAAGTGGGTCTGCTGCCAGGCAGCGCTGCCGAAGCCCATCCCGCACCAGGAGCCCCTGCGGGTTGTGCTACAGCCAGGCCAGAATGAGAGCCTGGGCTGTACCTCGCAGCCCCTCTGGGGATGCATAAGGACATCACAGAGCCCAGAAAAGTTTTTACCAGCCTGGGAAACTGCTTTAAGATACCGCAGCTTCCCTCAAGCATCTCTGTAACCCCCTGGTGCAGAGGGGCCGTTGTGAGGTTGAATCTAGGCCCCCCACCTTGCCAAAAAAATAAAGGGCGTGCTGTATAATCACTCCTCTTTGAACAAAGGCTGGAATAGTAGGTATTACACAGGTTGGTCAGCAGTGCTGTGGCTATCACTTGCTGTTTTTTACCTACACACTTTCGCCATTTAACCTCTCCCTTCCAGGACACCAACCTCCTCCTTAAGCAAACACAGCCTTGCTCTATGAGGCAGGCAATTCTGCGTAACGCAGAAGAAAACCAGGCTCCTTCTTCATGCAGGAGAAATCCTTCAGCAGAGGTAAAGCCCTAGGATGCTAATCTGAATCACCAACTCAGATTTTAAAAATAGTCGCCCAGCAGGGTAACAGCTCGCTGCTGGCTTGGCTGCTGCCTCCCCTCCCTCGGCAGAGCCCGGCCCCTGCGGGCTCCCCTGCCGGGAAGCCTCCCTCCAGCTCTGCTGCACGGGGCCATTCCTCATCTCCACACTATGTTTATAAATGGGTATCACCATCGAAACATCCTTCTTTCAGGAGCTCTGGATGCCTCAGCGTTGAATAGGCGCCATGAGGACTAATCGCTGTGTGTGGGAGATTTGCCGGGGCCGTGGCAGTGGGTCGGTACAACCTGGAACAGGCAGGTAAAGCCTCCTGGGACCGGGGGCTTCAGGATCTTGTTCTTTTTGGGTTTGTGGTTGTTTCTAACATCTTTCCTTTGTATTTTTCATACAGAAATATCATCTCCCTTTCCTCGGATCAGAAAGTGACTGTGCTGCTGAGGAGATTGCTCCAGCGTGTGACCCATCGAGATGGATGAGAGCAGGGCACTGTGCGTTGTGTGGATGTGTACCAATGTGTGTAAGGTCCATGTCCCTGCCATGACTTTGCCAGCTCATGGCCTCTTGCATTGTTGCAGGAGCAGGGCAAGCCCCGGGGAGGACGAAAAATGAAGGGCTGAGTGGAGAGTAAAGGAAGGTCAGGGGGTGAAAGAGACTCGTGAGATGCCTACAGCCCATGGGCTCCTTCTGCAAAGCTGCAGCACAGACTGCAGGGTTTGTCGAAAGACCTGCCCCACCAGGACTGCTTACTGTAGCACAACGAGAAACGTGAAGCAAACAGAAACCTTTGACAAAGCAGTGCTGGAAGAGTCTTGAGAGAATTGACGGGGTTTTCAAAAGGCCTCGGCATCTGTCTGATGCTCTCCCACCTGCAACGGATGGGTGTTTTACTGCTGACTCTGGCAGGAGCAGCGGTACAGAAAGTCCAGGCAGTTTGTGCTGTTTGCAGACTGTCTCTGAGCCACGCTAGTCCTAGCCCACTTCGCACAGCCCCACGTCTGCAGTGGCCTGCAGTGATTTCCCCTCTTGCCGCTAGCAGCACAGTTCTGAAACACTATCGCTGCCCTACCCCGTGTCACACGCCATTATTTTAGGAAGCAACCTCTGTATTGCCCTCTATTACTGAATCAAGAAATTCTCCTGCTTGCAGAACAAGAGCTCAAACGCCCTCCACTGCTACTCTTCCCACCCTGCCTGCTCTGGAAAATCACTTCCGTGCTAGGCACTATGTGCTAGAGAAGACCTTTTCTTCTGCAAAATGTTATTAACCATCTTTCTGTGAGCGTGCTACCTCCAGAATCACCCTTGAGCGTTAGCTCTTGGCTTCTCCCTGCAGCACTCCCTGTGCCTAGTGCTGGCATTTGGTATCAGCACGAACGAAACAGAACAAAACAAACCCAAAACATATTTGCTTTTCAAGATGGCTGCAGCAGGAGTGTGGCACAACATACGGCCCTGGGGAGGAGCATTTGGTTCTCTTAGTCTGAGTCTGGGCATTGTGAATGTGAACGCAGTTTAACATAAAGGTCATCAGAGAGCTGGCACAGCTCCTGTCCACCTTCTTTCACTCTGAAGTCTGCTGTGCAGTGTGAGACGAGGGTTTGCACTCCTGGGACACGCTGTCAAGCTGCCTCTTGCTGACACGATTGCCCTGAGAAATGGTAACCTGTGGGCACAGGGCTGGGCAGAGACAGCAGAGCGTGTGCCCCCCTGCTTTACAGGGGAATTCAGGGATCCTCAGCCCGGAACATAACTCTGCATGGCTCCCGACATTGGCACATGGCGGGAGTTCTGCTGAGCTTTTTCAAAAAGTCTGGTTTGAGGAATACAGGGAAACCACGTCTATTGAGACCTGCAATTGTACCTGCGCTCTGGGTCTGGGAGTGGTAGGGCTTGTCTCCCCTCTCCTCTCAAGCTGACCCGACCACGATGGTCCCACCAATGCAATGCAGAGTTTTCTCAACTCTTCATGCTCCAGGGGACATTCAGGACGTCCCATCCCATGTCATGGGAATATTTCCTACCAAATTTAGTGGGCCAAGGATCAGGAGAAGGAGCTGAGCCCACAGAAGACAGAGTTTAGTTCAACAGAGAGCGCACTTGTGTTTTCTGCCATTGTGAGCAGTTCCGTCTGGCTTGCCTTGGAGAGCAGCAAGCAGCTGCTATTAATGTCTCTTTAAAAAAGACATCAGTATTGCTCAGAAAACTTAGGTTTCATTTAGCCTAGTTAAAATACTCTCTGTTATGTTCTACTGCAATCATTTAAAACAAAGGAGTTCATCAACACTTTAATTCTCCAGGTCTCTACATCACAGTGTCTGGGAATGAGAATAAGCCAGTAGTTTTTTGTTTAGACACCAAAAGAGTGTCAGAAAAGATTAAGCAATTGCTTTGTGAATTCCTACAGAGGAAAGTGCTCACGGATGCAAGTGTCAGCTGGGCTGATGCTGTTTGCCACTATAACAAATGAACAATGGCACCTATCCGTGCCCTGAACTTGCCATAGTCAAAACTGAACTGCTACAGCAATGATGGGGTATTCTCACGTGCCTCCACTCAGCAGACTGTAACACAAGCAAACAGAAAAGAGAGGTGATTTGAGGGTAAAAGTGGGCCAGTGCCGGTACAAGGCTATTTTTCAACCGCAGCACAAGAGGATTCTTTGAGTTTGCAATAATTAGGGGGTTAGTAGTAAGGGTGGCAACAAACAAGAGGTCCAAAAGCCTGGACAGAGCAGTCAGTGAAACCCAGTCTGAGATGCCCATACCAGTCAAGTGTCAAGTGGGTGTTTCACACAGCACACCAGACACAGAGATATAGATGAGCTTCTTTGCTTAAGAAACATAACTTTTTCCTTCAGCTGCCACAAAATTCAGATTCTACCACTCAGGCCTGTCTTGAATGCCAGTATGACCTTCCTAATTCAAAAAAAGAGATAATAGAACTGGAAAAGACATTAAGAAAGGCTGCAAGGATGATGAAAGGTACAGATCAGCTTTACAAAAGCAGCACCATCAGGGACGTGAATGCAAAGATGCAGAAACAACCTCCAGCCCAGGATGTGCTCAAATTCCTCCTTCCTGCGAGCCGGGAAGCTGGCAGCGGGAAGGGCTGCTCTGTACGGAGATTGTTTGTGCACTCCTCCTTTGAACAACCAGCCGCTACCACAGACGGGCCCTGCCTGACTGTTAGCCTAAACTAAACGCAGCCACTCATGGCGTGTTACACCATACGGGAAAGACAAACATTTTTTTCCCTTATTGAAACAAGTCACTTTTCCGATCTTCATGCAAAGCGTGGCCATATTTCAGCCCACTTCCCAGGATCTAGGGATCAAGTTCTTAAAAGCACCTAACTGAAATGAGATTTAGGCACCCAAACACCTCTGACTATTTGGGTCGAGTGTTTTCACGTGCTGCTAAAAGCTCCGTCACATTCAGAACAAACACCAAGGCTGCAGCACAACCAGGCTCACGGTGCCACTGGGGCAGAGCCGAGGCATTTTTCAGCGTTTGTCATGTTGTATTTCATGCGAGAACAAAACGGGGAATTTCAGATTTTAATTTGTCACTTTACATGTAAATTAAATGTTGTATATTGTCACAAGTGAATTCAGCCAGTATTTATAATAATGGAAATCTGCTGCTTGGATTTCTAAACAAAAATTCCCCATGTTGCTTGTGCTTCCCTGCATGAGCTGTTTCATTTCAGCTTTTCTGTGTTCTCTCTTTGAGACTGCCTAAAAGAGTTTGTGGGGGAAAGGAGGATTGAGAAAAAACAAGAACAAGAAATAATTGTTAGGATTACTCAGCAGGATGGCTGGACGACATTTTGTCCCTGTTTTTCGTGGGCAGAACAATTGCAGCGCTTAAAATTGAGCGCATGCTTAAGTGTTTTGCTGAGCTGAAGCCAGAATACTCAAAACTGTATCCGATTAGTCCCTCCCCACCTGGTCCAAAGTTCATTAAAACAGTTACAAAACTTTATAATGCCTAGATGTGCTAAATTGCCCCAAGCACCAGTTGAGAACCCTCGGTGCAGCCACAGCCCTTCCTCAACAAGGAGCCCGATTACATTTAGTCCCCTAGAAACCATGAGATGAAAAGTTAAGCATGTTGACGTTCTCTTTCAAGAGCAAAGGAATTGGAAAAATAAAGCAACCAGCAGGAGACTATGCCTTTCGGGAACCTAGAAAGACAATATTCCTCCCTCGCCTTTCCTCTGTGTCTCAGGGTTTCATTATTCTTCTGTGGGCTCTAAGCCACGTGGAAAGCTCCGCGTATAAAGCTGCATGAATTATAATACACGGAGATTGACTGGGTTGTAACCTGTAATGTATTACTTATTTTTTATTTTAATTGCAAGCAGTCTCTGAAACATTATAGAGCATATAGTGCTAGACACAGCAGAAGTAATTAAAACGAGAGGGCCACATGCAGTCGGCAGTAAAACACCAAATGTAGGCAGCTTAGGAAAAATGTCATTGATTCAGCATCAGAGAGGGCGGGAGGAGAACAGGCGGGATTGAGATTGTCAACAACAGATCATACTCAAAATGCAGCAGCAAATGCTACAGCCACTTAAAGCAAAAGCAGGCCAGGGATGTATTGTCGCAGAGCTGCAAGTGGCTCGCAGAGGACGGGGATGTCAGCTCCTCGAGGTGCTTTCAAAGAAACAAGCCGGGCCTGAACAAGCTGCTCTTCTGCCAACTCTGCGAGGAAGAATCTGGGTCAGGATTTCTCCCGGAGGAAAAATGAAATGCTTTCATGCCGTATTAAAAATAGTAATAATTAACTAAAGGAGGTAGAAAAAGAATCCATGGCTGTTCGTTTGAGCTGGATGTAAAGCGATACAACTGCAGTTCACTCTAAGCAAGGCCCGAGAGCTCATTTGAGGTGAGCAGGAAGCTGTTGTTTTGTTCAGCTTGTCCAACGCCTTCAAGACACCCCCAGTGACAATGTGACAATGACTTCAAAGGATTCACATAGCTGCATCCCTGCACAGCCTAACTGGGTGTCACCCTGACTCGTGTTAAATGGCACTGACCGCCCGAATGTAATTGGCTACAGCAAAGGTTAATGATAATTTCTACCTTTAAATAGTTTATGAAGATGTTTGATGCCTTCTAACAAGGCAGCTATTGGAACTTGCTGCTCTTTCCACTGACTTGCATGTCATTGATCTTTCTTCTTGAAACGATTATCCCCAGGCAACCTATAAATCTCACTTACTCTGGCTCAAAAATGCTGGACAATATAATGAACTGTTATAAGGGCAAAGTCAGTGGACAGGGTCACCTCTTATGAGCTAGCAGCGTATGTGCTTAGGCTGTGTGCTTGGACCTGCACAGCTTTACGTACGTCTCCGAGAGGCAAAGAAAGAAACAGAAACCTTAAGGCAGATTTTGTAATTAAAAAGCGTGCATTAGTTCCAAGTATATCACTATATGACAGCTTTACACGCTGCTAAATACAACCGGTTAGGCATCAATCTGGGGTTATAACACCACACCTCACCATTATATTCAAAAAATCTCCTGTTACAAAAGTATCTGCAAGGGCAATGCCTTTCCCATCACTTCACGTGTGATGAGCATCCCACATCAGAGACCGAGAACGCAGAAATTAAAAGCTGCAGTTGTACAGAGCAGTCAAAGCTTTCATCAAAGCCCCAAGTCAGGGCACACAAGTGCTTGAGAATTTTACACTGAAGGGTTTTGATGGTTAAAAGAGTCTGTAAGGTCCTGTGTGAAAACAAACAAAAGATCCTCAGCTATAAACTCTCCCCTCAGGGTTGACTTCAAGTGTGTGTGCATGCTGGGGAGCAAGGAGAGTCACCAGTATCTTCGATGGCGAATCCACTGACCAACAGCCAAGCAGTTTCAGGGACTTGGACGTGTTTAGTTTCTGCTTCCAACCACTGAATATCTTCATGAGGGATTTTTTTGGCAGACAGAAAAGCTGTTTATCTCCACGTATCTTGAGAAGAACTTGTCAGCCAGTCACTTTTTATTGCACTAAACGTGGCTTGCATTCCCTATATCCAGAATACCTCTTACATGAAATCCTGACCAGATCTCTTTCACAAACCCTTGAACTCCAAACTTGAGCCAGGTTTGCCCTCAGAAGTTTAAACTGCCAGGTTCAACATCTAAGCTACCTACATGCTTAACCCTTTTCTCTGAGGTTAGAAGGAAATCAAGAGCATTATTTCACAGGTACCATTGGTCTGTAGAAGTGACCCATGTTTTTATCTAGTTTTCTAGTTAGAATTGTTCACAATTACAGAAGGTGATTAAAACGGGTAACTGCAGCTCCAGTGTTATCACCAGATAAAAAACAGACTACAGGCTCAGCCTTTTTCCCTTAACTCCTTCAAAGAGGAAGAAAACAAGCAGGGAAAAGACAAAAAAATCTGCATAACATCAGTGAAGTCACTAAAGACAGAACTGAGGGAGGGGGAGGCAATGAGAAGATCCCTGGATAAAGCCGGTATTTCTGCTGCCTACGCTCACAGGAGTATGACAAGCAGTTCATTTTACTCTCAGGGCTTCCTACGTGTTAAGCAGATCATCACTGAGTCACCCACGCTGCGCGGCTGTGCAGGGACAGGACGGTACCGAGAGTCACCTGTGCTGCGCGGCTGTGCGGGGACAGGACGGTACCGAGTCACCCATGCTGCACGGCGATGTGGGGACAGGATGGTACTGAGTCACCCATGCTGCACGGCAGCATGGGGATAGGACTGTGGCAGAGTGTCTGCAGCCAGCTGTGAGCCCTGTGCCGTGCTTCCCTTAACTGCGCTGCATCCTTACCTGCCACACAGCTCCTCCTCTTCCTCCTGGAAACACTTCAGCATCATCCAACAGAGTTAATCAGGAAAGATGTTCATCCACACCATCATGTTTAATGGGTCCAAAAAGAAAAACCACGGGCAGGTCTTAAACCCAAGACAGTGAACACAGATATAAATCACCCTAGGCAAACCAGGGTAAAGTCCTGATGCACTGTACAAGCTGTAAATGCTGCTTTTATTAGCCATTTATGGGCCATTTTTCACAACGCAGCTTTAATATTAAACAATAAAGCTCACAATACACTTACAAAGAAAAACAGACTCTCTCATTTACTTCTGAATTGGAACTGTGGCATCTCCTGATCACATGAAATCAGCAGAAATAAGGTTATTCAGTTTAGGCTGCATATTTTTCATGCTTGATGCCCCACACTGTGTATATTGTGCAGCGAGACAGAGAAGAAAAAATTTGGAAGCCGCTGGAAACTGTTGTAATGAACTTTGGGAAAAGTGTTGAGCAGCCCTGTTACCCACATCAGTATGCACACGGACTTCAAGGAAATATCTCCTTGTTGTTATGGGTATTTATCATTTATAATCTGATACATCGGATGTAAGATAAGGCCTGACTGTACCAGGGACCGCATGCAAAATGCATGTGGTTTATATGCAAAACAAGAGTAACTTCTTATTTTGAGACTACAGTCAGAATGGGAAAGGGAAGTACTGCTAATCCCGATTATAAATGGAGAACTTGGCCAAGATTACACAGGAACCACAAAGAGAATGAACATCAGCATCTCACCCACACGAAGTCTGTACAAAACACGTGCTGTCCCTCAGCTGAGCTGATGCAAAGCTCGCTTTGTGCCGCTGAAGGATTTCAACAGCCGGCCAGTGTGGGGAACGATGGACCTGGTTGTGTGCCACTCAAGTCACAACTGCCCAGTGGGATTTGTAATCCCACAGCACCAGCGTGTGCTGCTTTATCCCTTCACAGGCCCTGATCTGCCCAAGCTGGGCTTCGAGAAGGCCAAAGAAAATCCAGCTGTTCTGTGTCTTTTTTTTCCAGCTGGCAGCCACAGGGACATACCTACATTTGGCCACTCTTCCAACCCAAACCATGCCAGGCTGGTGAGCAAGAATTAGGGTTTCTAAAAAAAAATAAAATATCTTAAAGCAGATAGGCCAAGTCTCCCTACGCCTGGTATTTGCCAGAGACGGCTCAGTTACCCAAAGCAGAGGGACTGAGATTCCCTTGCTGAGTAGGCGACGGCTGAAGCAAAACCAAGCTCCCAGATGAGCTTACCCATCACGCTGCTGTGCACAGGCACACACTAGGAATATCCCAAGATAAAGAGCAAATTTTACTGTGGACTGGGCCTTGTTCATCCAGCTGGAGGGGAAGACAGAAGTGGCATGTTGACATATTGAAGACTTGATCTGTGGAGACAATTGCACTATAAGGACACTCTCCATAGGGTCCTGCAAGTCTAGTACCTGGGTGTCCAAATCCTGGCTCACCTGATTTGCCCTCAAATTGCTCTCACCCCAGTGCCCTTGAACTGTTTCCTTGCCTCATTAAACAAGTCTGTTCCTCCTTAACATGTTTGAGGAACACCTCTGTTTGGAAAACAGACTGCCCAGTGGTTTGTAAACTAATTTGAGGTCCTTTAACATAAAGTGTTCTAACCAATTATAATAGATGCAAATGTAATGATAGAAAACAAGCCTCGACACAGTGCTGATCCAAGACTCCCCAAACGTGGCAGGGAGTGTGATGCTATACACGGACCGCAGTCTGGGTCTGGTGAGCTCCATGAGGAGAGCACGCGCACAGAGCAGTGCCAAAGCTCAGTCCATATCAGAGTTTTGCCTGTGGACTCATTTCATGTGATCATTAACTAAATCACATCAACACTGATTAGTATGGAAAACTCCAATGATTTTGTAAGGAAACATTTCTGTGAAGATTTCTACTAAAATCCAGACAGCTCTGGAAGGGAAAATACAAGCGAGGCAAAGCCCCAGCTTCCCTGTGGTGACACTCACACTCAGCAAGTGCTCATGTGCCACTCTGCACAAGCTGTGGAAGTAGGAGTCAAGTCAGACGTACTTATTGTGTATACTTCTGAATGACTCTGCCTTAAGAAGTGGCTTTTGCCCAGGATGCCTCTAAAACCCTCTTACTTTCCACTTAGCTGGCCAAGTCCAGGTTGGGTTACCCACCTCACAAGGAAAATTGCCTTCGATGGTTTAGTGCATGTTTACCTCCAGCACTCTGCGGATGCGATACCTGATCTGAAGCCAGACAGCTGGCACAAGCCCATCCATCACTTCAACATCCATCACCTTAAAAGGAGCAGCGGGATCTGCCAATATGCTGCAAATTTGCCCACCGTACTTACAGCAGTCATTTCTCCCCAGCCACCCAAAATAAACACTCCAGAATATTCAATACAACCTGTTCATCTTAGGTTTTTTCTGCTGAATTATTGGCTACGATCAAACCTCAGTGTCCATGTCAGCCAGTGGCAGTACCCGGTGCGGCAGGTAGGGCTCTGTCCCATTTGCATGGCATCACCCAACAGTCGCTGAGCTGCGGCCACGCACCCGGGAGGTTTGTGTTGTCTTTAATGACCAGAGAAGAGAGACTGCTGTTTTCTCAACGGAGCGAGTGTTTAAAGCAGCTTGTTTTATATGGATTAAACAATTATTGACACTGTCACAGAAAAGGGCTTTTGGACCGTGTTTGCTACAAGAATAATAGAGTGAATGGATTTTTTTTTCCCCTGAGCTCTCAGAATTTTTAGTAAATGCTGGTTATTAAAGGAGCCTAGAAAAACATTGGGGGGGGGGAGGAAGAGAAGGATCATGCAATTAAAACTGTGCCATTCCTAAATGCAGCCACAAATCAGTGACTAGGGAAAGAAGAAACTTGCCATTTAAAGACAAACTGCTCCTATTTAGTTAAGCCTAGGAACTTGAAGCAGCAATTGTCAACAAGAGAATAAGGAATATTACCCTTGAAAACATATACAAATTTTAATTACAGTTGGCATTTTTGAGACTGGTGCTGAGGATTGTCATCAGATGGAAAATTGCTGTCATCTTTCTACCCTTAGGGACATGAACGCTCAGTGCAAATGACTGTAACTGTAAACCAGGCTCCAACCTGCTTTGATATTGGCTTGGCAGTTGGAAAGGAAACCTTAAGCTGCCACATTTAGATAACCAGCCACTGTCGACTGAGCAAGACCTCTCCATGACATGGCAGGGGATGGTAAAATCTTCCAGCTATTTGCAGACAGCTCACGTCTGACTGTGTGGGGTGAGACTGCCTTCAGCTCTGCTGCTCCTCTCCTTGGCCCCAGCGCCAGCAGCTGGAACCTCTGCGGAGCCAGGCCTCCCCCCTCTGGAGAGGATGCTGCTGGGGGCTGGATACAGCGCAGGCAGAAGGGCAGGGGCCTGCGGTGGGAGAGGGCAGGTGGAGCGGTGCCATGGCCAAGGCAAGGGGAAATTACGGGGCAGCAGCGCAGCTTTGCCACTCCTGCCCTTGCAAAGCTGCAGGTGACGTGGCCGGGGCTTCCCCTTCCCATTGGATACCTAAAGCTCATATTCTGCATTTCCATTCATTCAATGACAAGGTTTTAGCAAAGAGAAAGAAGCAGTAGTAATAGTTAAAACATCAGACCTGCTTTCTAGGGATAGTGCTTTCTGAGCGCCTACCGTCCAGGGCAAACACCAACTTCTCCATGGAGTCACAGCCAGCGGCCCACTTTTGCCTTCTGATACCTGCTCAGTCCAGAGGTTCAGAGCTGGGCCCTACCAGGACCCCGAACCAGAGCTTCCCAGTGCTCAGAGCAAACCTCCCACCTAACAGAGTCCTCATGGAGAATTAAAGCCTGATTTTTCTCAGTTTGGGCAACTGAAAACAGCAATCAGTCTTGCCAAAGAAGCCAAGGCTGTGCTGCAGCACCCCGCTTCAGGAGCGGAGCTGGTAACAGCTCTCTGACACGGGGGAGCGGTGGTAAATGCAAATGTAAAATCTCCAACGCTCACAAGCTGCTATACCGACAGCAAAGACAGGCATCCGGGGAGGAAGAGGCACCTACACAGCAGCGTAATTTGAAAACAGGCCCAGCTGCAGATTCCAGCTTCTGAAATAAGGCCTGAGATTCTGGTCCTCTCCTTCCCCACTCTTTCCAGCTCGCTGCAAGCTTGGAAGGGGGTAATGCCAAGGAAAAATGGATCCCAATCCAGTTTTTTACAAAGACAAAGCTGGAATTTCTATAATCTGACTTACAAAACTATCCATTGAGACAGAGACTGGAAAATGCCCAATTTCTTCTCCAAAGAGGAGATGGGTCTGGAAGAGAAATTTCTTTTTAAAGGCAGAAGGAAGTGAAACAAAGCAGTAGCAGCATCTCCCTTCATTTTAAAGCTAACACAAAATGAACTAAGGGGCTTTGATATTGATAATAGTGCAAAAGAAGCGCGTGCTGTCAGTGAGCTCATCCTTTTGACCCACGAGACAGCTTGCCTGCTTTTCAGCTCTGTCTCTGGGCAGTGTACCTGAGATCTAACACAAAGTAAGTGTCAGTTCCTTGGGACTTTGCCTGGAAATCCCAGTGCTGAGAGGGAAATCTGCTGGGCTTTGATGCAGAGATTTTGGTAGCGTCTCTGCCTTCCCATCTCAGAACACACTCATTTGATGTATTGTTGAGTGAGGTATTTGTTATCTTCTCAGAGAACATGCGTGTAACTTGGTAAATTTATTTCCTGCCTGCCTTCTAAAACAGATAGTACAAGGGTTGTTTCTGAGGCATCAGTTTATCTGATACAGGGAGCAAGGCTGGAGACAAATGCAGAGACCTCCAAAGTGCTGGCGTCACATGTCACTCCGAGGTCCTCCTCTAGTTTCTTCAGGTACACTTTGCTAGAAAGCAGCTTCCCTTCACATAAACTATGCTGTAATTTCATTTTTATCTAACACATCAAGGGGTTTAGGAGACAGTCTCTCCTGGATCAGGATCTCCTGGCATGTCTCCCTCCACTGCCCATCAGCAGAGGCTGATCCATTCCCATATTGGGATGGACTTGTTCCCAGTGCCAGCATCCCAGCATGCTCCCATCCAGCCATTACAGGACGAGGCTGGTTATTTTTCTGCCAACATTAAATTGAGATATGTTTTTCTCAGTCTTTGCCAGCCTCTCCCCTTTGCTGTGCAAGGAGAGCGTCACACTTGACATTTTCTCCCGTAACCTCAGGAAGCTGAGCCTCTCTAAAGCCATTTTGGGACACTGCCATGAGCCTTTTATGCATATTAAGGCACCCTGGCTGTGCAGCACAGCCATACCAGTATCAGTGGTAGGTGGCGGGTCCTTTCCACACTGCTACCGCATTTCTATACACGCCAGAGACAGCAGCAGCTTTTCCAATAACCTTTTATTGCTCTGCACCAAATGCTTTGGGGAAAACAAAACTTTGGGCATTCCTCTGTGACAGGGACGGGTACCAGCATACCTGGCCTGCTCCTGGGGTAACCAGCACACCTTCAGTGCTGGCCCCTTCTTTGTCACTGGGGCCCTAACCTAATCCTTTTATGCAGGATTGCTGTGAGGCTGTAATTCCCCGGGTCATCCCTTTATCTCTTTTGAATTATCCTGGCAAGCCTCTAATCTTTTACAATTTCTTTTTTTATGTCCCAGGATTTGATTTGCTAAGTTTCACCCTCAGAGCTCCCCATCAGCTGGTGTAAGGTTTTGCTGGGGTTTTCTTCTTGTTATTCCTATGAAGTTTTAGAAATGCCTTTCCCTCTTCCGTTGCACTTTTGATATTTGTATCAAACAGGTATCTCTACCTTGCCTTACTGTGTAAGAACGATACATAGATGAGCATCTAAGAATGATATATAAGTGAAAACCCCAAGTTATTTCACAAATGCTGATTAAGTTTAACCACAGAGGTATGTTTATAATTACATCCATTATGCAAAAGGAAAGTGAGGCCCTGGGAAAGCATGACACCCCCTTCTTGAAAGGGCAACTCACAGCCATCACTCAGAAGTGATCAAAATGTCCTTTCCCAGGAAATTACAGAGTCACCAATGCCCACGATTTGAACAATTCCTGCTTGCAAGGGACCTGCGCTGCCCTGCCTGGCATGCCAGCACACCCAGAAACCACCAGCCAGGAGATAAGCACCTCTTACCAAGGTACAAAAAGAGCCCAGCCTGTTTAACATCTTGCTGGATCAGCCTCATAATGTGTTTAAAACAATGGAAGAGGAAAGCATGTGTTCCTTTCAGCACAATCTGTGCCTTATAATCAAGTCTAAATGTTCACAACCCGCTCGGATCCTAATGAGGAGAATGACTTAAATGGCAGAATGTTCTGCTCTTTCTACAGGTTTACAAAAATGAAATTAAACATAGGCTTTCTATTACAAAACAATAGGCAAATTGAAGACCAATTACGCAAAGCCATCAGAGAACCTGGTGAACTGTGGAGAATTTTGCATTTCTGAGGCGGAACGACTTTTTAGATGAAAAAAAACACCCTCTACTCCAAGAAATTCAGAACATCTGTGCCATCAAAGAAAGAATGCAGTGAATAATTGGACAATCATAGACAGGCAGCCATTTGAATATGAAGCTGTTTGCAATGTCGCAGTGGAAGGGAAATTACAGAACGCCAGCATTGCCTGGCTGTCAAACGCCTGCGCTTTTCCCTTTGTGCCTATTATGGCATGTTGTGTGCTCACTTTACAAGAGTCTGCGGGGTCGACAGCGGGGTCCCTAGGGTTATCTGCTTCCATTATTTTGCACATCAGACACATAATGAAAAAGGAGCGGGCAGAGAGGTCCTTGAGCATTTACTTCCTCCAGCATCCAAGTTTAAGTACACCTTTAACCTCTCCCTGACAGACAGCCCAACCTGCAGCCGTCCCCCAGACGGCTGACATGCAGCGTGGAGCAAATATTCTCTCACTCAGCTGACAAACTTCTCTGACCCTTTGCCTCGAGCATATTATCCTCCTTTCCAGCAGGCAAATCCCACATGCACATTCCTGAGGGGGGAAAAAAACGCTGAGCCACCTCGCAGCCTGCAACCTTGCAGAATCCCAGAAAACCTCCATCGCACCAGTTGATGGCACCTACCCATGGGCTGGACTGCTCCGAAATACAGGCATGGGGCCCAAGAGATCTGAGCAACACTTAAGGCCAGTGCTCATCTCCATCTGCAGCATCCAAAATTCTTTGTCCCCAGGAAGAAGAGACTGAGCTGGGTGTATATTGTTTCCAGGAACACATACCTCTACCAGCTCCACGCTGCTCCTCAGTGCAACCTTCCTTGCAACACAAATCACACTGCCAGGCACCGTGGAACTACAGTATTAGGGCAAATGTTACAGGACATCTTCCAGGACAAAAAAAGAGGAAAATAAAAGCCATCAGCTTAGTTGTGATTTCATGGCTAGTTGCACAGATATTCACATGTTACTTTGCACAGTCAGTCTAATAACCAGCTTTCAGAAGGACAGACAGCGTAATGAATGGGTTGTAAAACACGCTCATAAAAACATTATAGCATGTCTCAGAGCATTTGTTAGCTGTTTGTGATTTACTGGGCCCCCTGTTTTACATTTTCTTATAATTTGCACATTTCCTATGAAAAATAAGCATTCAATGTGCATGCAATTTATTTTAATTTCCCTCCCCCCCTCACAAGATGATAAAACTTTTACAGCCATGCAAGAATGGCAATATTGTAGTCACGAGGTTCATTATACAGTAATTAATACATGTTAAGGATCCTGTAAATATTATGTTGTAATGGCTTTAAGTAAATACATACTGTACATTAGCAGTACCTATTAAGTCAGCACCACTTAAAATGAAATGCGACTAATTAATCTGTTTAAAAAGTCTAATGTCAACTCGGATATTCTTTAAAAATTACGGTACAATGTTGCAAGCATGAGCGGTTAGTCAGTCAGCATTTAATTACGGAACTTTGACATTAATGGTTACTTTCCTGGTTTATTTAAGTGGATTGGACACACGGGCCAGCATCAAAGGAACAAGAGGGGTAGAAGGAAGGTTTCATTGTTACGAGAAGCTAAAAAACCCGAATAATATATCCCATTATCATTACTGTGAATGGCTGCAAACTTGCACATGGATTATTACCGCAGCATCTCGTTGCAAAAGGCCCAGCCTGTCGGCACCCAATAATCTGCTTCAGGCGGACAATGCAGCCCCTGTAACACTGCCTTCGGGAGCAACTGTTGGGACTCCACCGCGGTTTTGTCCATTTTAGGCATTATTTCACTCTATTAAGGGACGGTGCCTGGCGCAGCCACGCAGTAACAGACGCGGAGGCTTTGTTCTCTTCTCAGCTAGAGGCTTAGACACTGCCTTTGTCCTGCACAATGTTTTCCTTCCTTTCGTGAAAGGCAGCCCCTCACAAGACTATCAGCCTTTTAACAATTTCAGTCACTCTCCACTGTCCTAAATACACAAAAGCAAAAAAAAAAAGTCCTCCAATTCCTTCACTTTTTTTTTTTTTTCCTTCTGCCATGAAGCACAAATGCAAGAGAAGGTGAAACCTGCTGAATGAGGGGCCCAGGAAAGGTCCTCTCTTCTTTCACCTGTGCACTCAGCCAGAAGAGGCAACAGAAGGCAAAAATCTTTTCCAGTGCATCTTATATGTATTCATTTTCCATAGAAGTCTCCATCTTAGGATGCAAGTGTCTAATGAATGCCTGCCAGATTAGACTTACTCATTTGCTGCCAGCTACGTATAGGTGGCTATCTCCAGTTTTACAGATGCCCAAAAAAATATTAACACAGTTCTGTTGACTGCAGCCTTAATCTTACCAAGAGGTGGGGTGCAGACATTTCATAAACACACAATAAGGCTGTTAGAGATGAGACCCAGCTCTCCCAAGTCCCTTATCGACATCTGTAGCCCCAAACAGATTATTGCTCTCCAAAGGTAACATCCCTGAAACATAACTAAGTTAATGGAGCTCCATCACAAATGAAAGCAGTTTAGACGCTTGCCTTCCATTAATGGAAACTGTTAAAGAGTCCTTTTTCCAGATATTCTGACATATTGCCAGGACCATGGATGCAAGATGTCTTCGACTCTTTCTACTCTTCCATGGTCATTTCCCTCAGGTTTTGCTATCAAACAAATCCTGAATAAGCTTTCCTTGGAAGACAAATCTCTCTAGACATGTACGTAGTCTGTTGCTTGAGATATCGGTTTTGGTAATGCATTTGATAGGGTAACTACATCCTTCAAGGTAATGGCTGGAACCGACATCCTCCCTAGGTGGTCGGGGAAGCACAGCCAAGACACAACTCTGAACGCTGGGAAGCATTTCAAAACAATGGGGATAAACGACAAGAGCTCAAGAAAGGCCAAAAATGTATGTGTAAACAGAAAACTTTGGTCTAGAAGCTGTGGTCTGGCTAAGCAATGCTGAACTAGACCAAAGACAAGAAAGTGAGGTTTAAGATCTGTTTTCCTTCCCTTCCTCCTGAGGCCAGCAGCCCCTATCTGGTCTCTAGCAATCAGGGCAGTGTGAAACTATCCTAAGTTATTTCCATCTGATACAGCCCAAAGTGCCATTTGGACAGCTGGGTATCACCTGGCTGCATTACCTTCTGGGCAAACCCTTTCCCCAGGCAATTACCCATCACAAGAGATCACTTCAGGTGTGAAGCAGAGCCACCGGCTTTCTGGCTGCTCTGCAGGGAGAAAGCGGCTGGGACAGCTCTGAAACCTGGGTCCTCTGTGTTACAGAAGCCCCTGAAATCTTGCGTTTTATTTAATGCTTCAGCACAGGCTTTAGAACCAGGGAGACGAGCAGCATTCTGTGGCATGCCGGTGAATACAAGCGCATGGATAAATAGCACACCAAAGAGGCAGAGCTAGTGGCTGGAAGTGGGAGATTTGCATCCCATGATGGGATCTCCCCTGGCTTTCTTCAAAGGTAAATCGCTGAACAATCCTGTGCCTCAGTCTCCCTACCGCTAAATCACTATAATGTTTGGCTACCTCCTAAGATGTTGCTGGGCTTATCTAATTAATATTCACAAGGAGTCCAGAGATAAAGCAGTTTTGTAAGTGTATTGTATGGCTTGTAATGTTTTGATGTTGCCATGCAAAGGAGACATCACAGAGCAGGGGAATACCCTGGGAGAGCTCTGAGTCTGCTTTTCTCTTCCAAGTGCTCTTTTCTTGCAGTGACCCCTTCTTTCAGCCGCACATTCACCTTGGCCTCTCGTGAGTGGAAGTGATGTGCAGCATCCCTGCTACAAGCTTCCACAAGCCATGAAAACCTGCTGTTATGACTAGAGAGAAGTAACGAGCACTATTATTTGTATCATTTGCGGAGGTTTGTAACCTAGAATTAATTTTCAGATTGAGTCCAAACGCTGCCTATTTCACACGTATCTGGGTAGCAGACAAGAGCCCTTTTAGCAACAGAAGCAAACAGAGCTACAATCAAGCAGCTCAAGGCACAACCCTCTAATAGTTCAGTAATCAGTAATAATCAACCCTTCTCTTTATGTTCAGGGAGACCTAATAGAACCCAGCTACTCTACAGTGAATACATTTTCATTTATAACACTAAATGCAAGCATATGTTATCTACTTAATTAAAATCTAAATTCTCTAACCAACCATTTGTTGTTTCTCCTGGGTGCACGTTACATACGTTACTGGTGTTTTCCTGAAATCCATTGCTAATGGATTAAAATAACTCGATGAAATGTTTCACTTGCTGCATGCAGTTATGAAAGAGCACAAAATCCTCTGATGCTGCGCATGTAGGGAACTCCTCTCCACCGTTATCCCAGGACAGCAGCTCCCAGTTCTCTGTGCTACGACCCCAGTCCTTCTCCCAGGTTCCTCTTGTCTTTGGGGACAAGGAAAACGTGACTCTCCCAAACACCAGCGCAACTGCTGAGAACGGAAACTCATCTCATAAGCATGCGGTCAGCAAAGGTTTCAGGAAAACTTCCACAGTACAGACCTGATGGGGTCACAAAGTCATAGGAGCTAAAGTGAGAGGGGAAATTATTAGCTATACAAGGGGAGAGATTTGAGATCCTATACGTACGAGTCTGCTGTCAGGTTTGACAGACATGACACTGACCTAATGGAGACCTGCATCCCCTGAAGTTACAGCTGGAAGCTAAGCAGGACACGCCACTGCATCTCTAATGGCGCCAGACACCCATCTTCAGGCAACAGAAATGCTCCCAAGTGTTCAGTCAGAGAGTGAGAGGCTTTGAGTATGGGAGCCCCCTCGATAAACCTGCCAGACTTCGGGAAGAAAGGACAGTAGAAATTAATTACCTGCCATTGTTTAAATAGAAAGGAGGATTCCTATTACACGTTGTCCTTGGTTGTTTCCCTTTCTCTGACTCAATGCTGCTGTTAAAATCTTTCCGAAGAGGACTGCGTGGCCACGCTGAGTTAGCTCAGTTGTGTGTCTGGGGCAGCAGTAACGACTGCCCAGCACATTGCCCGTGCCACCCTCAGTACCTCTGCCCGCACTCCCGTGGCCAGAAGAAGAATCCCTCAATACTTAAGGACTAAATTTTTCCCAGGCTCGACACCTCCTGTAAGGGTTTGAATGTCAACGGTGGTGAAACATTCATTTCCTTGCTCAGAAAATGGGGCATTTTCATGCTCTTTTTCCCAGGTGAGTAGAGAACCTCCACCCACCCTCTGAGGGGGGACAGCTGCCCCCTTCTCCAGTGCAAGGCTGTGCTTATATCCAAATTATGAACATCTTCAAAGGATCACAATCTTTACCACTGATGTGAAACCTGGCTCATTCTCCAGCTCTCAGAGGTTAACATTTTCTTGTTCCTGCATCTCCTTTGCATAGGTGTTAAATACCATTAGCTATTTTGAGTGTCAGGAAGAATTTCCTCCATAGAAAAGCAGGGAAGGGGAGAAGAGGGGTACAGGTGAGGCAGTATCAAACTAAGACTGGTGGCTGCTGCTCTTGAATGGAAGGAACCTCCTGACAGCCTCACATCATTGCTGCAAATCACAATATTTATAGAAATGTCACCAGGAATTCTGCTTTGCCCTTTTACTTTGTGTCTGCTGGAAGCACCTCCTTCAAGCCATTCAGTCTATTCTGCATTATAATTAAAAACAATTTCTATCCTCAATAGATTTTTGATTCAGGTAACTCATTACCCCCAAGAGCCATTTGTGAGACTAAATTGCAAATGCAAATTAATGCCAGTTTTAACAATAATGCTTCTTTTTTCCTCCTTTCTGCCTGTTTTGTTAACTTCCATTTTTGGAAATTTTCTTGCCTTTCATATCAAGCAGGTGTCCAGAGCAGATTTGCCAGGGGACAAAGAGGGTTTTGTGCCCCTCTTCTCATTAGATGCTCTTTCGTGTTCCCTTGCTGCCACACTGGCAGCCAGGCGATGCCGGTGCGGTGCTACCGCTTCAGTCAGAGACGCAGAGGGACCTGCTTCTCCCCAGCTGCAGCCCTGTGCCAGGGCTCTTCTCCGTCAGCTCCCAGAGTGGAGTCACTTGCCGTGGTTACAGGCAGGAATTCCCCTGGACCACACTCTTTCCACAACGGGCAATTGTTCTGGATATTACTGTAATACAACCAGAAACGTTCATATATCCTCTGCAAGGGAACCAAAACTCCCCAACCACAGAGACTCTGCTCTGACTCCACCTGCACTTGACATGGTTTGCTCTAACCAGCCGCCTTCTTATTTTATCCTGGCATTATATTATAATTGTTTTGCATGCACGTCTTTGTAACTCCTGGCTGTACATCCAGTCTGATGCTGCCTCAAATCAGGCACAGACAAAGGACGCCTGCTATTCTTCACAAAGAAGAGCGCGGGAAATACAAGAACTGAAAAGCTTTGCTTCTGTTCCTTGCTTAGACAATACGTGACCACAGTAGCAGTGTGCAGTGACACAAGTTTTCGGATTTGGTTTAAAAGGGCAGGAGTGCGTGCACAGTGATGCTGCATTGATCAAACGCTGCTTACCCACATGCTCACATCAAAAGGAGAGTAAGAGTCCTCTGTGTTTCCCATCAAACACACACAAAAGGCCAAACAGGTAAAACTGACCACGTAATTATTGCTAAAAACGGGAAGTAAGCCAGAAATCTCGACCCTAGGGGATGTGTGAAATGCAGAGCCCATCGCTGCTGCTGGTCCCTGCTGGTATCATAACAAAAAGGCAAAGTTGTTATTTATTGCCCTTTATTCCTCAAGCATTTGATGTCTTTAATGCAGTCTGCACAGAGGAGTGTGATGAAGTGCTCTTACTTCCATTTCACATATGAGGGAAGAGAGACATAGCCTCACATTCTCAGGAGGTACTTGAGCACCTAATGCCCTTGGAAATCAGTTGTAGTGGAGCTCTGAAATACCCAGGAAAAAACACATATGCCTGAGGGGCTTGTCCAGACTTCCTAATACTGTGAGCTGCATGCTGACACCTTGTCGAGAGCCCGAGACGTGAGAAAGGAATGCCCTTGCAAGCAGGAGGATGCTGCCAGCCAGGCAGGCCTGCCGAGAGTGGCTCTGGAGCGCGTGTCTCCACAGGCACAGCTGGCCTCGGGGGAGCCGGCACCGCCGGGCAAGGATGCCCTGCCGAAGGCAAGCTGCAGCTCAAGCAGGCAGAGCACCAGCACACTCAGAGTCAGAGAACAAAGGCTGGGGGACATGTTTTAGAGCAGCCCTTCTCCATGGCTGGTAGGTTCAGTGGGAGTCCCAGGGACTATTCCTGTTTTACAGCAAGAGGAAGTATTTTGAGGATCCTCTGACTCAAGAATCGCAAGACTCAAGAATACGCAAGAATCCTAGTTCCGCTCCTCACTTTTCCATGGCTTTCAACAAATTATTCTTAATCTTTCTATAACTCCATCTGGAAGGGTCAGCTACCAGTGCTAGCCTCAGATTTGATGGATTAACTTGTTACTAATTACACTTTGTTCGACAAGTGCTGAGTATCTCTTACTAATCAGCACAAACTTATTAATTCTCATTATGAGTGCTTCGCATGTCCTTTCTGATAAAGCTCACTGGGAGATGCAATAGTTCTCCAGAACAGAGGCACAGTCCCTTGGAAAAGCAGCAGGAAAAAAACAATCAGCGTATTTCTTTGCAAAAATAACTGCTATCATTATGGGAATTTGCCCCACATTAGATTTCCAGAGGAATTTTCCACTCACTCAACTTCTTAATATTAGAGCTTTTTTCCCCCACAGAGAAACCGCCTTTTTTAACCCACATTTTCTGGGTAATTGGATGGGAAATGAGTTTTTCATGGCAGAGAATGGAGCTGGTTCCTCCACAGGCTCTTCACTTTGCCCCCTGAACATGAAGCTGATGCCAGTTTTCCCAGTAGGCTGCCAGATGCAAACATGGGTGCTCCTCATCGCTCCACTCCCTCCCAGGACAAAGTGCCATAAAGGATCCCACAAAGCAGAGCTCCTCAGGAAACTCTTTCCTGCAGAGCAACACAGCCACTTGTATTTGGGATGAAGGGAAGCATCTCCCACTTGTGAAGGGTACTCATCACAGCTACGAAACACCCTATGTAGAAGGCTAAATTATTGAGGTGCTCTCATGATTGAAGTCAACTGTCCAAGCCCAAACGAATCCAAACATAGCAACAATCCCCTTCCAATGGAATTTGCAGGATGCAGGTGGTGACATTGACCACACAGGGAGCTCCCACCCCACAGCAGGGCTGGTCTCTACCAACTAGAGACCTGGATGTATTGTCCTCTAATGAATGCAGCTTTCTGCTCCCTCTCTGTGCCCCCTTTGCCAAGAACGGGAGCGAGATGGGGGATTTGGGTTATTTTTTAATTTTTTTTTAAGCCTGGCTGACATTTTGACTTTGACTATGAGCTCCTTGGAACAGACATCACCTCTTGTTATGCATATTCATGATAACCATCATCCTTGCTGACACATCAGTCACCTTTGGAGCTAAAACGATGAACCGCAACAACTTGTGATAGCATCAGGCTCCGACCCTCTACCTGCTGAGGCACCAGAACAAGCAATTTCAAAGCCAAGAGGGCACTTTTCCGTACTAGAGATGGAGTTTCCAGTTTGACTCTCAAAAATAAAAAAAGTAAGCAAGAAAACAAGAGCACATATTTCTTACTGATCTTCCGGTAGAAATACAAACTGAAAATTGTATTTTTAGTAAAATAGTGTTCACTTGGAGGAATAATGTAATTCTTTGCCTCCTTGGAAAAAAAATGACCTCAAAAATTATTTAAAGCAAAAGCCTATGTTTCTCTTCTGTTAATTAGTTTCCCTTAAATTCCACGTGCAAATTCACCTACCAAATTCAGACATCATCCTGAGTCCATCTATAGGCAAACTTTTCTTCCCTTTTGCATGCAACTATTACAGAAAGCGTGTTTTGATTTGAAGTCTATTTTCTTGGGCAAAGCAGTAAGCCCACATCTCGGAGAGAGAACAACCAGAACCCCTAACGCCTTGAGAACAAAATTTAACGACAAGTCCCCAGACGATATCACACATCAGGATGTGTCAGAAATGGCTTCCTGAAAGAAAAGATTACTCAATTTACCAAATAACTTGTAAATTCGTATGTTTGGCATGAGCAAGACTCAAGGGAGTCTCCTGAATTATAATAAAGGTTTCTTGCTCCTCCCTGCCCATTTCACTTGAATGAAATAAAGGCCAAGAGAATGCGGTCTGAGATGTCTTTTGGAACAAGATGTGACTCCCCACACTGCATATTTGGTCCCTAGAGTAGTACGTCATGATGACAGCAGCAGCAGCTTTGGCCAGTGGAGCTGCTGCCTGGAGCAGTTCGGCCCTTGCAGCCTTTCTTGCCCCCCCTCTACCCATCTACTCTCTCCTATATAATATTACATACCTAGTTGTCCCCCTTATCCTTCCCTAACCCTTACTCTGCCACCTCCAAATCCATACTGTTCACGTTCCCAGTATGTCCTCCCCCTTACCAACTTCTCCAAATGCACAGACTCAGCAAGTCATGGAAGAGCTGGAGGAATGGGATGGAATCCCATAATTTCCTTTCCAGCAGACGCTCCCTCCCCAGCCAGTACACAACAAAAGTAAGAGAGAACTCCCTTCAGCTCTTTTCCTATCAACTAAGCAACCCGCGTACGCACTCAATACCATCAGTGAATGTTAAGTGGGATTGCTGGATGGGACAGGAGGAGATCCCAGCGTGGGGAGATGCCCAGCCTTGACACTTCCATGCCGTGCAGGGTGCTGCTGTTTGAGGAGCTGCCTGGAGGTGGAGTCTCCCCCAAACACTGGCCATTTCCCAATCACCTCCCTGTGCCTGGGTGGGCTGTTTTCAGTTGCAGGCTCACTGCGGCAGCAGTATTTTGCTTGCAACCTAATACATAGAAATGTTAATAGGGTGTCTGAAGAGACATTTTAGTAGTGAGCAGCATGTTGTCTTTCTTAGTTGAAAGCACACCAGCGCTCCCATAAAAGTAATATAATCTCAGGAGCAGAAGGAGTGCTGCCAGAAGGATTGGTTAGAGCCGGGCTGATTCCTGACATATTTTCTCAGGAAAAATCCCCAGGATGACTGTGCAAGAGCTACTGAGCCGGCTGCTGAGCTCAGCCCAGCTCTCACCGAGGGTCTCCTGGGTCCCCCTCCGCTCTCACAGGCACTCCGCAGATTCCACTCAGTGCCACCTGGGCCAGGGAGGCTGCGTCCTGCCATGTTTGTAGATCCACCATCTTAACCATATGTCCGTTCTGTTTAAAGCACAGCTTTGGGAATCCAAGGTCTGCATTCAGTTCTGGTCCTGAGACAATCTTTCTGCCTAACCTTGGGCAGGAGATTAAACATTGGTGAACTCCAGTTCCCCTTCTGCAAAATGGGAAGCACACTGCTTCATCTGTTCAGACTGTCAGCTCAGTGACCTAGAGATTGGACAGGGTTGGACACACTGGACAGATGTGCATACGCTCAGTAAATAACAGTGTCACCCTCTAAATGTCACTGCCGTACCACTGAACATTATCCTTTGGGGGCATCAAACGGATGTTATAGTCCATCCAGCCACTGCTTAGCCTAAACATTTTGTATACCTACCTCTTGACTCACTATTTCTGTGGTATCTTTTACAGTCTACATAAAAGCAAACAGAAAGAACATCTTGCCTTGCTAATACATCCAAGCAAACCCATTAAGTTATCCCTAGCTGCACTCTAAAACCACGGGAACAGGCTGACAGCCCAGTGCTGCTGTTTTCTCTGATGTCTAGACCTCCTGTGCCATACTCTCCCCTGTGAGACCTATTGCAAGAACAAGAGTATTAGTTATGGTCACCTAGCAATATAACTAGGTCTTTGGGGAGTCTGCAGCCTGCCTATCATGTGGAGCTCTAGCCTGGAGGATCTGCTAATCCACCCGTGCTGATCAGTGGAGTGTAAGAGAAGCTTGCACATGGGGAATGGAAGGCAGTTTAGCCCCAGAGGTTGAGTCCTTTGACCCTGGCTGAATCATTTCTCTTGCTATTAAAGCAGCTATGTGCACAAAACCTAGATACTGGCCAGGGAAAGCTTAGAACTGTACTGCAGGATGAATAAGGGAGGATAAAAATGAAAGCATTTGTCCACAGCAAAAGTGACAGGCTCCATCTGGCAAGATTTAGTTCCATAAGGGTGTTAACTAACACTTTTGCTTACGTCACCCATCATCATGCTGCCATACCCAGCAACCTTTATTTCTGTGAGAAACCATGAGGTGCCTCCCATGGCATTTGGAACTGGCAATGCCTGTTTCAGACTAGACAGACGGGACACGAGGACCCCTCAAAATGAGCTGGGAAAGCCGTAGGACCTGTCCCTGGATGGACTCGCAGTTGCAGGTACTCGCACATCTCCGCTGAATACAATGGAGTTACTTCAGTTTACATCAGCCAGGAATCAGGCCTGTATTTTTCTGCTCTCAGCTCATAACATTTGGATGGGATCGTACAACAAGAACACAAACAGCTCAAGTCACTAAAACCTTGAAACAAACATCCCCTATCCCATGGTGGAGAAAGTATTTGCATTCTTCAGCGTTCGGGGTGGCTCAGGAGCTTTGGTGGGGAACCAAAGCCCCTAAGTCTAGACATGGTGAATAAATCTACAGCTTGTCAAGCTGGTAAGGAGAAAAGATGTATTTGTTTTCTGAATGAATAAAGTTCAGTTTAACCTTTGTTCCACTAGGCTGCAATTCTGCAGTGTGGTGGATTCTTGCAATGGGAGCGGAGGGTACCCAGCAGGCCCCAAAGCTCTACTTTTGCATGAATTAACAAAAACTCAGTGTTCTGTGCAAGCCTCATCTGACTGTAAACTGAGCTTCCTAATTGAGAAGCCACTTTTTTTCCTCAATTAGAGAACCTTTAGAATTCAGCTCTTGAGCCTTCATTCTGAATGACAATTTGCCCCATTTCCATCGTAAATCTAGTCCGTACTGTCTCTACTCTGCGTTAAATCCGTGGGCTGTAGTGTTAAGGGGCTCCCAGCGAGTGGGATGGCCGTAGAAGATTCAGGTTTCAACACTACCAACGCTCAAGGTTTGTCCCAGCGTTCTGCCCACGTGAAGCTCTAAATCTTCCTGGTTCTTCTCTTTGATTAACCACACACACCCAAGTCATACAAATTCTCCCAGCCCCAGCTTCTCCTTCTTCTATTTACTGTGCACTGGAAGCACAAAAGTATTCATAACCTCAGATTAAGAACCTCTTCACTGAGCTCACCTGAAGATACTTATTTTGTCCTAGTTGTGCCTTGCTACTGAGAGGCAGCACATATCCCTGAAAACAGCTCCTGGAGTAAGCCACACATCCTTCAGAGCAGCAGTGGTGGCAACGATAAAGAAAGACATAGTGATTTCAGTATTCTGTGGAATCTAAATGCATTTTAGGTGTTCCTACTGCTAACAAATAAACTCATTAGTTTGATCGCTCATTTGGGTTTTGTGGGAAAAAGGCTGGTAAGGGAGACACTCCATCACCTGCAAGCTGAGCAACCTACAGAGATTTGTTCCTTCTCTTTCTACTCATCCCAGCCCTGCACTAGGAAAGCGGCCTGGGGTGAAACCAGGAAGAGATACGCAGAGATGAGGAGTTACCGTCCTCCTCTTCCAAGGATGAGGGAAAGCTTTCCACTATGCATGAGTAAGGGCTAGAGGGAAGGACTGGTCTCAGGCCACATATGAGATGGGAGTACTGGAGGGAAATGATTATGAAAGCAGAAAGGTTTGTGTGCTTAAAAAGTTGTGAAACTCATTACTTTTCTTAAAGTCCTCTCTGAGTGGCATTACTGTGGATTATGCTCTGTAAAGAATCAGATGCTCTTCTGCTGTGCTTCACACTGGCTATTAAGAGATATCTTCCAGGCTGCCAATTCATTGTACGAAACTATTTTAGTTTGCTTCAGAGGAAACCAATGCCTTTTCAACAAATAAAGAAAAAAGGGAGAAAGAGTTCTCTCTTCTTTCTGCCATTGTTGCTAGCAATGACAAGCACTTCTAGCTCTCCGACGAGGCTGCTCCAGGCTGGATCCTCAGGCACCGTACACAGGATCAGGTCATTGCCTTCAAAGTCTAACTAGCTGATGCCAGCTTGGGATTTGGCCCTGTATATTCAAGCCCACATCAGCTCTCTCCGCATTCTCACTTGCTATTAACTCTGCTGAGCTGTGGCCCACATCCCTGTTTGCTCTGATTTTTCTTGATGTTTCATCTCTCTGACCTTCTTTGGATGAGATGATAACAGCTTGCCTCCCTGAAAGTCAATAGTTTCCTTCACATCAAAGTAAGAAGCAAGGTCAAGATCCAGCTGCTATGAACTGATAGCTTTAAAACAATAGCTTTTGGCGGAGACCAAACTAATCTGCTCTGAGCTCTTCTTTGGGGATAGATGGGAGGAGTGGGTTGAGAATGGGTCTTTACACCTTCTACTCAAAGCAGGCAGACTGCTTTGGTGACAAACTGGGACAAACAGGAGAGTACTGATAAAAGAGATCGTGGGGCTGATCACAGAGAGCACACAGGCAACCCGCTGTTTCCCACAGGAACTGATCCAATACAAACATTTCTTCAGAGACTAAACGCTTCACTTCTTTTGCAAGAAAAAAAGTCCTTAAAAACCTACATATGACACAACCATTGTCACCACACTATATTTTGTTACTTTGATAAGGATGCAAAAGTATTCAGCCTGAGAAAGTCTGGTAAGGCTGGGAGACCATAAGGTGGGCTGTATGGAGTCCTACAAATTGCTGGTTTCCAACGCAATCTAGATATAGGCGGGCAACGTGGATTAAATCACATATAAGCATATGACATAACCAAGTTACACTCCCAGGGGTTTAGTCAGTTCACTGTGCTTTAAAGCAAGTATTAAAAAAATCCCAGGAGAAATACCTGGACCAGGAGAAGAGCAGCAGAGCCATGAACAGACCCCCGAAGCCGTCACTCCTGCTGAGGGGCAGCCCAGCTTGCTGCCTCAGACCAGTTTCTCCAGCAGGCAGCGTAGCGTGGTGTGGTGTGGTGTGACTCCTCAGGAATCACTCACATGAGCTCCATAACACGTAAGCCTGGGGAAGCTACTAGAATACACACAATATGCCGAGCTGCTTGTTAGTGCACTGCTGCTCCGCAGTAAATCTGTTCCTCCGACACCCCCTCAGCAGCTGCAGCTCGTGTGGGTGGAGGCATCCTCCCCCTTCCCCACCAGTGCCCTCTGCTATCTGCTCAGGTGCAGAGCTGGCTCCTGTTCCCTCCAGCCTTGGAAATGAGCCTGAAGTCTTCAATGGGGTGTCTACGGAGAATAAAGCAAAAGGGATTTTGGCCCTCAGCATGGAGAGGTGACCAGCACGTCTCTCATCAAGTCCCTGGCTGAGGGTTTTTTCACTGGTCCACAGTCTCAACTTGAAACGTTGCCTCCTGAGCTGCTGTTGAAAGCCAGCTGTCTACCATTTATATTGTTAATTCATTAAAACCAGTTCTTTATCCTCTCAGGAAATCACGGCAGTCCTGCTTACTGGCAGACAATAACATTCGAGGGCTTGCTGCTGCAATCGCTGACAATATCAATTATTTAGTTTTCTGCCAATTCCTATTAGACTTTTCAGGCTAGAGAATTTACACTGTGTTATTGAATTAAAAAACAGCTAAAAGCTTTAGGGAATCCAAACTAATTAGCCGGCATTTGTAAACCCCTTTGTTCATGGTAATTTGTTTACAAGAGTAGCTCAACCTTTTAATTATGGGCACACTCGTAGGCCACATACTGTACCATTACAGGCAGGATTTTTTGTTTGGTGCAAGAAGGGCAAATATGGGGAAGCTAATTTTGCTTTAATGAGCTGTGATGACCCCGCTTGGCACTGGATGACCTTAAAAATATAAGTGTGTCTATAATTATAACTAAGAAAAAATAACACTCCAGATGCTTTGAGTGGGCCAGAAATCATCAGCATCCAATTGTGTCAGCAACACAACTCCGCAGCCCTGACTCTCACTCGCTCTTCAGCCTCTTTTAAAGATCTCATCTCAAGATAGCTCTTCTCCTTCTTGCCTGTTCCCATCTCTGTGTTTTCTCCTTCTGCTTTAGACTTGAAAGAGGAATGGTTTCATTATTGCAGAACAGGAGCCATCCACACTTGCGATGATGATTCCAATTTGCCGTTCTGTCTTTGCAGCGGGTTGTCCTCTCGATCTGTGCTGGGATGCATTGTCACAACCCATGAACCTGCTCCGCAAACCCCTGCCATGGCAGGAGTACCACCAACCTTTTACAGGTCCTTTCCCTTTACCATGTAAGGTTTTTAGTTTTGGAAGAAACACTGCGGTTCTGATTGATAGTGGATTTTTAGTCCATTAAAGAAGGAAGCCAAAGGGAGCTGTTTGCTTTCTCGTTTGATCACTTTACCAGACTGAGCTACTGGGCAGAAGTGTCTGGGCTGAGATCCCAGGAGCAGGAGGTTTCCTGCCTGCAGTCTGTGACCACCTCTCCTTCTGCAGCAATGCATGGTCATGTCAATAAAGGAAGTAGCCAAAGAATGTTTCCCAGCTGCATCTGGTTTCTTCAGTGAAAAGCTGATGTGTAAGGCTCCCAGGAAGACCTACTCAAAATCAACAGTTAAAACCTGACACTTGCCTTGGCATTGAATAGAAATTATGAACATGTTAATTTCTGGGGCAGGGGGTGGCAAAGAAGGGAAGGAAAACAAAGCAAGATGTCTCTCAATGAAGGAACATTCAGCAGATTACAGGAAAACTTGAAATGGGAAGACTGCAATAAAGTTCTTAGTTTATTTTGAAGAGTTCCAAGAAACTTGTTCAGACAATATCTACATCTGCCTTTTTTTTAAAAAGGTATCAAACTTAATTGTAGGGGGAAAAAGTTCTAAGAAAATGTTTAAAATTGCTTCATCACTGATACACATGCACTGTATTTAGCATCTGTTAGTCTGAACCAACATGCTGAATACAGAGCGGTACAGCCTTAGCCACGGGCTCAGCACGGGGGCAGAGCCATCTCCCCGCTCAGGCCCAGTGATGGATACAGCCCCACAGCAATCTTCACCCCGATTAACACCAGTTCAGGTGAGCCAAAGAGACACCCAGAGTGCAGAGCAGGGGTATCCTGAGGACAGCATGGTCTATCCAGAGGACAGATCAGCCCACTGGTTTCTCCCAGTCTCTGGCACTGGTTTGCTGGGCCCCTGACCAAGTTACTTTTCCCTTCTGTTGTTCTGTTTTCCAACCTGGAAACCGTTCCCGGCTCATCTCCTCTGCTATGTCTTTTAGGCACTTTGAGGTCCACGTGAATAGTACATAGCTGGCGAGGTTTCAGCGTGTCATCTGACAACATTACATTTAGCTCTGCTTTAAGGGCAGCTGAACATTATGTTTCAGCAGAGCGGCTGATTTAATCTCTTTAGGAATTTTGTTATGAGGCTCAAACAGCATCCATAAAAATGGAGATGGGCACAACTGTCCCTCAAATGTCCAGGTCTTCCGGACCACATTTAGTTAAAATATCATTAACTGTGCAGCATGTTTGACAAGAATGTATGACAGCACTAGCCATATGGAAAGCATAAATATTAAATACTGTATATTGCAGCCATTTGCAAGAAACTGCATTAATCCCTTGAAGGTTAATGAGAATTATTCATGTGCATCTGAGGGAGAGAAGTACTTCACTTTAGAAATTGAACAGCTTGACATGCCTGATTTTTCACTTACCAATAAATATGAAAATGGAAAATGGATGGACATCTCAGCATTGTGCCTGAGTGAGAGGCTCACTGAACAACTCGGAAGTTTGTTTTTTCAAATCAATATTTTACATCATTAATATTTTCAGTTCCAGGAATCGGTGAAACCATAAATCTTGCCTGATCGTAGATGGTTTGCCACTGTGTAGATATTCTTGCAAAAGGGAAAACACATGCCAAGGAGTCGAGACAAACCTGGTTTATTTAGTGAAGTCCTGGGGGTGAAAAGGAGGAATCAATCCATGTGTAGGGCCTGGTTTGAGACCACAGGTAAGAGGGAAAAGAGAAGCGAGGCAGAATTATCCTTGGTGGGCAAGATCTACAGCAGCCATCATGGAGACTACTCTGCTCACACTATTGAAGCATCTCACCAGAAAACATGGACATATTTCTGAAAAGAGTTTAAGTGACTAATAAATGTGATTTCCTATTAAAATTATTTCAAATGTTTTTGAAACAGCTTTGTTATGGCTTGTTTTTAAATGAACCACCTGCATCAGCAGAGCTATTAAAAACTTGAAATGATAAAACATGTGTGTGTCTCTGATGAAAATCATTTGTTGTCAGTGAAATCCTCCTGCTTTGCAAGGAACAATTTATAGAGATGGCTAAAATTTGTGGGTAGTCTTTTTAATTAAGGTGTGGGTTGTTGTTTTTTTTTTTAAATAGCATCCTTCGCAATGAAAATACCTTCCCTTCCTTTTTCTTCCATCTTGTACTTTTTTTGTAATAGAGTCACCATATTTACACTGCACATTTTAGCAAATTCCAGCCATTACTGCTGCACGGTTCAAGTTATCTGGAAGAAATGAGCTCCACGCTCACACCAGAGCCTGCTGCTCGGTATCTCTACTAGGCATGAACACCATCCTGTGGAAAAGCGGAACATTTAGTTGTCTCAGCAAAGAGAAAAGGAAACCGTGAATAGAAACCACACCTTCAGGAGCTTTCAGGTTAGCTGCCAGAACAGATTTTCAGCTGATGTGAAGGACGGGAGCTCCCGCGGCTCAAGGAAGCAGCGGAGCTGGACCGAGTTACACGAGCAGAAGATTTAGCTCTGCATATGCTCCCTTCAGTGTTAAACGCACGTGCTCCAAGCTTGCTCCTGCTCAGTCTGAAGCACGTAATAAAACAGATCATCATAAAATACAGGGAACTGCCAAAGGCACCATCTCTGCAGAAGCGCCTGGGGAAGTAATGCTTGTCCATCTGAGTTGTGAGTATGGGCCACTACAGCTACAGTTTGCTGAAAATCAGCCTTTGTCTTCACCCCCGGCACCCTGGTGCTGGTTTGGACACGGCAGCTCTCACTGAGGGCTGCGGCAAAGGCAGCGTTGGGGCAGGGAGAAGGTATGAACTGGAGGCAAATAAGGCTGAAGCCTGCTTGCAGGGCTGAGACAAGGGGCTGATGGTCAGAGTGCACTGGGGATGCCCTAGAAATGGGGTCAGAGGAGACAAGAGGGAGGCCGAGCGGGTAGAGAAAAAGTGTTGCTATGTATCCACACAAAGAGAATTGGCAGACGGGTCAGCGCATCGCATCATAGGGGTTTCTCCTTCTCAGATGTCTTGATTTCCAGTCCTAGTGTTTCAGAAGTGGCTTGCGTGAAACCAGTCCAGAGTGCCAGCTGACAGACATCCCCCTGCAGCGCAGTGCGAGCACTGGGAAGCTCTTGGGAGAAACACTGTGCTCCTGGGAGCATGCTGCCCTATTTTCTGCACCAGAGCGGCCCCGTGCTGGTGTGCAGTGATGTGTGTGGGCCAGGAGCAACCGCACATTCAGCCAGCTACGGGTCCCAGGGAAACCCTACCAAATCATGCACGGATCCACAGGCAAATTCAATCTTACAGTTATCATTAGCTGGACTTCCAAGGAATTAATGCACTTGATTCCTCTTGCACTCTGCCCAAGGTCAGGAAAACAGCTGAGTGAGGGTGTTTTGTATTCGGGGTGTATTTATAAACAGCTTCTAAAGGGTTAGTTAAAGGATGTTTGGATAAGTAGTTAATCAATTTATACAGATTATTATGAGACCAGCAGATGCATGGGTTGCTTATGAATACAATATCAACTACTGCTACGCATATAACCATCTGATCTAACACATATTAATCACCTCTGTAACAGCTATTATTAAGCATTTATAAAAACATCACTAATGTGAATCTCCTTACAAAGTCAGTTAATCCATGAGACTGGGACTCACTGACCCCAAAGCAGGCTGCTCAGAAGAAATCAGGCAGGAGGTCTCTCCCCTGTCTGAAGAGTAGGTTCTCTTTCACGAGTGTCTCATTGCCCAGAAATCTGGCAGCCTGTGAACTCCAGCAGAAGAGTTTTACTATGTTTTCATTGTCAGACACAGCACACAATCACTGTTAGACCGTACGAAGGAAAACACAGCTAGTGATTCTGGACTATGTTATATTTTTATTCTGAGTCATTCACCACCTCCTTTAAATAATCCCAGAAGCCTCCACAGGGATTTACTTTTATGGCATTGGATTGCTCAGGAGTGTGTCTGTCTCTGGCCTTTTCCTCCTGCTTTTCAATTTCCATCCTGGCCTGCCTCCCCCAGAGGAGAGGATGTGCTCAAAGTCACTCAGAGAAACATTTTAAGGCTCTGAGGATGACAGACAACCTCAGCAGGGCAGACCCGGTGGCTTCAGTGAAGCCAAATACAGTCACAGCAATGGTGTGTCTTCCGCTCACAAAGCTGTGCTGGTACCGCTTTCCCAAAATACACAAAGCACAGCTTCAGCTGGGCAGGAGATGTCCCATTTCCAAGCCATGGCATGGCATGGCTTAGTCCTGTTTTGGGCTCTAGCCACATACAGCTAAAATATAAGTCAATATTACCAACTGATACTGTGTGTTCGACAGCACTGACTGAAAATTCGAAATGCATGTCTTATAAATGTTCACTTGCTCAAATCTATACTGTAGCTAAGTGATGTTATCCAACGAGCAAAGGAAAATGGCACGCTGAATACTGAAGACCATTTTTTAAAAATATTGGGTGTAAAACTGTATATAGTCACTGAAATTTCGTCAAAGCACATCACCACATCTGCCAGCGCTGCTGTGTGCCCCCCTAGGCTCCCCATTTTATCCAGCTGCATTCAGCAGCCACGTTCTCCCCGTCATAGATGGAAAAATGTCATCCATGCAGAAGGCCATTAGGTTATAAAGTTAGATGGGGGATTATCCCACTTTTTTTCTTTGTGGACGGTTTGGGATATCAATGTTCTTAACAACCAGACTGAAAGGACATCAGCACAGAGGTGCTACTGTTCTGTAGAGGTGTTTCGTGTGAGACACGCCAGATCCTACCCTATGTTTGGTGCTCCATGAAGCAGAAGAGAAGACTGACTTTGCTTAAAGTTCCTCTGGAAACACACAGGTAGGGGGAAAACCAACAAGAAATGAAAGTAAAGCCAATCCACGCCTTTCCTCCGCTTTGCTGCACAATATTTGCTTGACAGGTTCACAAGGTGAACCTACTATGAACTGCAAGGTCAGAGACAACTTCGGGAGTAGAAGAATTTTCCACAGCTGTTTAATAGCTATGGTGAGAATACCCAGCCCAGGAAATGAGATTCCTTGCCTTGGATCTGTTGTGTCCTCTTTGGCAGAAAGGGAGCAAACAGAAATCATCGTATCGTTCACCCCCTCGCTGGCTTTTGGACGGGCTGCCCACCTCTGACGCACTGCAAGGCTCTGCTAAAACACGGATGCATCCTTTTTAACTGAGGATTTTGTTGTCTCATAGCTGATGGCATCAAAATTAACTGTTCGAGATACCGGTCAGTTGTGAGTTTTTAAGCAGGTTCACCCTGTAAGTCACAAGACAAATAACCCTTTTTGTTAATCTGAAGGCTGGACCTTCCCCGGGAAGCTAGTAGTATCTCCCCTCCGTTTTCGTGTCAATACCCCAAATGCCATCCTCTAATTTTCCAGATGACTAAAGCCTTCATCTTCATTTCACTTTGGGGAGAGCAGAACTACAAGAACGTGTGCAGTTAAAATTCAAGAAAGCACAGCTCTGCTCTTCTCCGGGAGACATTTTGTGTGCTGCCCACAATTAGAGCAATTGGTCCCTTTACATAAGTAAAGCAATTCTTTATGGCAAATTAGCTTCTTCTTAATGAAGACTTGTTATTTTCAGTAAGTCAGCGCTTTTGGTGGGGAGATTTAATAAACTTTATTCTTCTTCCTCTCATTGTGATAAGCAAATTTAATTTTACTTGTATTATTAATAATATTAAGCATCTCTTGAACAAGTACAGTAGGCAATCTGAATCAGTTTGTTCAGTATGAACATCCTCTTTTCTGATATAACATTTGGGTAAATGGAAAACATTCAGTCTCTCATAAATGGGTGTTAAGACAGAGTGAAGATACCCAGAGCAGGTGACACCGACCCTCTGGAGGGGGCCCAGAGCAGGCACACTGATTTCTAAGAATATTGCTGACATTCCCCTTGCCTCCAAAAAGGCAACTACTGAATAAAAAAGGCTGCTGTCCTGAATTCACTAAGGTTATTTTCAAGCCCTCCTGTCCTGCCTAGCACAGGGAGAGCTAGGGAGAGGCCACCACAAAGCCCCCACGCCCACCCTCCCGCAGCCTGGAGCCAGCCTCTGGTTGCAACACGCTTCTTTTCCCAACAGACCACTGCAATATTAAACTTGACAAAATGATGCATTTGCCGTTAAGCCACAACGTTTGGTGCTTTTGCACACTGCAAAGCATTCACTAAGGCACGGGACAAAGCAAGACAGGTGTAGAACATCATATACCCATGCAGAAGCCCCATATCTCCACCTTTGCTCTGCCCAGATAACCCACAAATGATACCTGCTACCAACCCACAGGCTGCACAATAGTTTTTTCCCTGGCAAGTGCTTTCTGGGCTATTGCACCTCTATATCGTCACTCAGGGCATTCCCCAGGCCGGCAGCCAAAACGAGCCTGAAGGTATGTTAATGAAAGGGAATATTCACCTTATGCAAAAGGTGAATCAGGGAGATAAATTCAAAAGCTTTCTGAGCCCTTACTATAGGAAAACGCTACAGAATCTAACCAGGTCTATAGAGAACTTAGAGATACAGAAACTACTCTAAAACAGGCTATCTCCTATAGAGAATGAGACCTTCTCTGTGGACATCTTCCACCCTGGCCCTACTGCCTGGCCATCTAAAAATTCTGCACGACTCTTACAAAGGAGCAGCTTTATATCCATTTCTACAGTGCATTAATATAATGGCTTGATCGGCCAAAATTGTCCTTATACACAACAACAATATTTACAGAGCCTAAAAAAATAATTTTCTCCCTCCCTTACTGGCCTAATTATATCCTGGAGTTTCAGAAATAAACAAAGGCTTTTCAGTCACTTTGTATATATGAACGATGGAGACTCTGAATGTATCATTTCTTCCCTCTTCAGAGAGATTTTCAATATAACACCCTTCGTTTCTCTTGGACATACTCTTTTCTCTAAATCTTACTGACACACAGACGCTGTTCTCCTTACCTCGCTGTTACTAGTCATGCCTTACTGGCTCATTTGGTCCAAACATGATAAATCAATTTCCATCCAATTAGGCTACGCCTGAAGAATTAATTTGCTACACTTTAGACTGTAGTATTTTGTATGTTCCTAAATGCAATTAGAAAACTTTAATTTAATCTTACATGCCCAATATGATCGGCTGGTACATAAGACAATCCAGTTGCGGCTTGTACAGCATGCAATTGTAGTTGTAATTGATTAAAATTGTTTTTGCAAGTGTGTCTTGATGTCATGCATAACTTGATTTGCTTTGGGTCTTACTCCCGCAAGCACATACACACATCAGAAACTTTCTCCGTGCGAGCAGTTCATCAAACCCTGCAGGATTTATGAGTAGAGATAGGCAGGTCCAGGGTTTGCTGGCCCAAAGCATTTATTTTCTCCTCAAATGGCGTTTCTGTGATCAGAGTTGTATAGACTAGATGGTAAAGATGCTAGATGGATTTTCAAAACAATGAAGGTGCTTAGGCTGACATCCACAGAGGCAACAGCAGGAAGGATTCATCCCCCTTGCTTTCAAAGTCCGACCAAAGTGCTGGGCTCACGAGCCCAGTTGCCTTAGGCCAGCTCTGTTCCCAGCGGAGGGTTTCAGTTTGTAATTTTCTCCGTTTATGGCAACAGAAGTTTAGGGTGACTCGTCTTCAAAACACAACCTGGGTGTTTTATGAGGGATCCCATCAGTCCATACCCTCAACCCCCCCAGTGGTGCACAGGGGACGTGGTATTTTAAGTTATGCAAGTGAAGGATGGAGGAGAGGTTAATGCTTGCAGCTGAGCCCACGTGGCCATCACGGAGGCGATGCAGCCCTGCCCCAGGTGAGCTCTGGCAGAGGAGGGACCCCAGCTGCAGCTCTGGCTCCAGGCAGGGCTGCCGCTGTCGCCTCTGGGGACACAGACAGACCTTCGCTGCGAGCCTTTGCAGGGGCAGGTACATTCCTCAGTACTCCTGTCCCCTCAGCCTTGCTAATTTCGGTGCTTAAAATTAAGTCATGGAAATCCCACTCCATCCCCCATCAACACATCCTAAGAAAACAGACTCTAATTTCACCAGAAATTTGGCCATCTAATTGTGTCCAGAAATCCATCTAGGCGCTTCCAGTTTCTCTCCTAAATGCTTAACCAAACCTGGCCCCAGCTACCCAGACACTATTATAATTGGACCTAACTTAAGATCTAGAAGTTTCTTAAAAGATGTGGGGGGATATTTCACTCCTGGAAAATATTTTGCAAATAAGCCATTTCTTTGAAACATTTTGACAACAAAACAGCTGCTTTCCTCTGGATCAAAAAACCACTGTTTTTTTATTTTCAGAAGTAGGCTACAATGTGAAGGTTGACTGTAACTGGACACGACAGAATCCTAATGCCTTCAATTTGACTTACCCACTTCTGAGAAGTGTTTATATTTGAAATCATGGTGAGTTAACATGAGTTAAAGGCACATGCTCTCACCTCTCGATATATAAGTAATGGATTGTTCCCTGGATAATACCAGGGCTTGTCAGAAATATATAACATAGACACTGTGATTTTTCACAGCATGTAGTTCTCACTATGTCAGTAGGTAAGAGAATTTCAGAGAGGTGGGAAAAAAGCAGAAGATACAATGTGGAATTATTTTGTGCCATGCAAGATATGGTGCCTATAAGTTTACTTCTGATTTATTTTCTCAGCGTTGTTAAGAACAGAAGCTAGAAGGGAATTTCCATTGCATATGTATGATATACTTTAAAAGACAGGAGGCTTATAAAGTATTAGACATCACAATGAGACATAAAATGACATAATGAATGCATGTGCTTTGGAAGACGGGTTGGTACAGTTTGGGAAAAAGGGTGAAAACATCACCCAAACCTCAAAATGATGGAGATTCATGGCCCCTGCTAACCTAGCTGTTGATTTGGAAAATATACATGCCATGTTTCTATCAACTACTACACCACATATTGAAAAAGGAAAAAGCAGATGTTAAAATGGCAATGATTTTCTGTCCAAAGCTTCATATGTTCTTTCTTCAAATGAAAGCCAGCAAGCATTTTAACCCTCAATTCATTCTCTGCTGGGCTGTCTCAAAAGGGCATACTGGCAGGGTGAATAGCCAAAAAAGGAAGGTTCTTTCAAAGACATCAGTATTGACATTAAATTAGCAACGTTTGCACCCAGTCCCTGGTGAGGACCGTGCTGACACCTTTAGATGTTTCTGACGACACTGAAGAATAACCTACAGCCATGAACACGAAGGTGCCAGCTGTTTTTTTCTCAGCCCAGTATGTAATTGCTGCTCCCACAATATCCAGAAACACTACAGAAATCTCTTTTTTCACCCCACTCCCAGCTTGGTGTTTATCTTTGTAGAAACCCGCCCCCCCCCATCCTACAGTCTGTTTCGACTTAACCTTCCAACCACTTCTTGCAAACTGGTGCAACTGGTGCCCCAGGCGATGCGACGAACCTGCAGCTGGTCAGAGTCTGGAGTTGACTCCATTTGGGATAATTAACTTTAGCATCATTGCTTTCAGCATCATGTGCCTGTGGGTCCAGTCTCCTGTGACTGCAGGAAGCAGCCCTGTCTGACAAACCCTTCCAGACACAGAGAAGCTTTGTTATCAAACTGGGTAAGTTCACATCCCACATTCCTGCTATACAGAGGCTGCTCCAGAACTTCCTTCCTGTGATAGCTTGAGGTTTCCAGTTTATTGATGGCCAGCCTATACCTATTTGTTCTCTTCAACAGCTCTTCGCCATCGCAGCATAAACTCCCTTCCTCCCTGTGGGCTCAGAAAGAGCAACCATATCTCTGCTCAGCCACGCTACCAGAGCTTTCTGTTTGACAGAAGCTCTTCATCTTCTTGATCACCCTTAACAGCCCATCTCTGAAGCTGTTCCAGCACAGGTTCATCCCTCTGCAGCTGCCTAACCAGAAAGAGCTACTGAAAGCCAGTACATCTACTGCAGGCGGAGCTGTGTCCCATTTCTTTCTTTCTCCTCATATCATTAACCTTATTTTCTTCAAAACATGCTTCAAATCCTCAATTATTCTGCTTCCATTTTAGTTTCAAACTGACAAGATGGTGCAATTCATTGCAGTGAACCATTGCAGGCCGCCCACAACCCAGAGGGCGGAAGTCTAGTCACTGCTGTCCCGCTCACGTGCACAAGCCCAAAGCCAGAGGAGCTCTGCATATGTTTATATGTGTTTATAGGTCATAGGTATATATGCGTATATGCAACCAGATGCCCTGGGTGCAGAATGAGTCAGTCCTGAATAGGTGTTTTATAACAGCTCTTTATCCAGTCACACAGCCCCTACTGCTCCTGCCCAACAACACTTGTACACCAGATTCCTACCTGTGGGGAATTACACCACTGAAAAGAGACATTTCAGTTTCTTTTTAAAGAGACACCACAGGGTAAAAAGAGACAATAGATTGGGCCAGTTCTCCCACATACAGGGTAATCGAACAGTGGGTTCACTGAGAAAATAAAGGGCAAACCCAGGCTCAGTATTGCAGCAATTTTTAAAGGTCCCATCCAGCACAGTGTAAGCATATGCTTAATGTTGAGCGCTGCGTGCGCGTAATTGTACCAAAGCATCTTCTTTGAATTTCCAGATGAGACAACCCAGCAATGCTAGAGCAGGGTCAGGCCATTTCCTGGAGCTAAAACATAGTGCATTATTGACATGTTTTGCAGGACTGGGACCACCTTTTTTCTGTTCATTTTTAATATAGCAGGTGTTAATATATCAGGTGCTTCAAACTGTACATCTAAAATATTCATTTTCCTGAATATTACATTTCTAGTTATATTATTTAAATGTATCAGGAAAGCTTCAACTAAATCTTTTAATCCCATTTGATCTACAAACAGAGCTGCAACATGACAGGTTGGATTAATGCATTTGGCATTTGTGAAATTATAAACCTCACACAGCAAACAGATGGCAACTGCTGCTGCTCTTTCCCTTCCGCTTTTGTAACACCAGGCTAAACTAAAATAAACCCTTTCCCTACATCTACATTTGATTGAAAGATAGACATGCAGGAAAGGGTGAAGTATCCTAAGTGATGGGCTCAGTGGGATATTGAATTTATGTCTACGCTTTGATGCTTCTGGGTTTCGTTTTCTGCTCCTGAGTAGAATTAATTCTGTTCCCCACAGGAGTCGATATGGTAGTCTACATAAAACCCCCCATTTTATTGTTTTAAATCCAACTTTCAGGGAAAGGTAAGAGGTCAAGGAGAGACAGAAGGAATGAAAGGTGGAGAGGGGAGCTTTCACAACCCAAATGCCGTTAAGACCCTTTTTAATATACTAAGCTCCATTTTGTCTGTCTTGGTTTCAAAAAGAGACGAGAGCTCTTTTAAAGGGGCCCCTGAATCCTCATTTCCAATTCCACGTTCTCCCTGACAACCCTTTACCTTGTGTTCTTGACAGTTACACAACTGACAGTGTTACTTTTCCTCTTGTGCTCCCCAGCGAGAGCCAGAAAAGAGGAGCCAGCTCCCCCGCAGGGCCTGAGCCAACGGCCCCAAAGCCAACGGGGAAAAAACCCCCTTGGTTCCAACTCCACGCTCCTGCACCGGCCACGGTGAAGCAGGTGAGCTCTCCTGAAGAGCCCTGAACCAACAAAACGCTTCCAGGCTTCCAGAGACGCTCATCGGCATTCAGAGCAGCTGCCTCCATGGCGTGGAGGACACTTCAAAGGGCGTAAAAGCAAAAGTATATATGGAACAAAGCAATGAAAGGGAACAAAATAGTCGGTTGCAGGTAGGGAGGAAGAAAAGGACGATGCTATAACCTGAAGGGCTTTGTCTGAAAGTTTGCTTCCTGACAGCCTGAGCCCAGCTCACAATATGATGTTGCTCCAGATTTTTCAGCTGTCTGAATGCTAAGCCAACGGTCAGCTATGTAATATAAATATCTGGGTTTCCAGACACAGGAAAACCATTCCTCATCCAGCAATTACACAAAACCTAAGTTAACCTCACTGACAAGGAGCTACTCAGAGGTGCACGAATGTGGTGTGAAGGGATGTTTCACATATTGGTTCATTTTCTTACACATCTGTCCATTTTCCTACCACCATCATTCCAACAGACGTGCCCCTGGACAACCTGAAACACCCAGGGTTCGTGCCACAAAGGTGCTGAACCCCTTGGTCCCAGCACAACGTCCTTGCCGAACTCCACATCAATGGATCCATGGCAGAGATGTTCCCTACCCCTCAAAAGCCAGGGCAGAGGGTACCAAAGAGCAATACCACGCCCAGGAGCTCAAATCTCGGCCACGTTCTCATCTCCTGAGGAGACCAGCTGTCAGTTTGAAAGTACAGAAGTGAAGTTTGAAAACTAAGGACCCGAATATAACCAATATTTATCTTTGGCTGAGTCTGCAGATAGTTTGACACAAAACCTATGACCTGTACCAAACTCAAACTGTGCCTTTCCTTTGAAACCTACTGTTCTGTTGAAATTTCATCAGCAAAGCCTGCCTTTGGAGGAGGATAAATCCTCCTTCAGAAGCAGGGCAGACATCCCATGGAGAGGCAGCAGGTCTATAGAAGACCCAGCATCATGCAGGCATTGACTGATTGACCCTTCCCACCCCAGCGAGGATGTATCTACGGCCATGGCAGTTAGGGATGCTCATAGTGGGCCCAAATTTGTTTAATCCTGGGGCCTTGGATAGCTTTAATGCAGTTCTACTTATAGCTTGCAACGTGCAAATGACTCTTTGCTATTCTGGCACTAATAGTGTCAAATGGCATTAATTAAAACAAATCGCTTATAAAACAGGCTGGATTCATCAACAATAAGTGAGGAGATATCCTTCTTTTTTTTTTTTTTTAGAATTTTAATGAATAAACAGCAATTCCTATTCATTATTTATCTACTTCTGAATTTTAATGAATAGTTCCCAGCGCTCATTAACAAATCTCTGTATTTATGGAAAACTGGCACTTCATAAATATCAAATTGTGCTATTTTATGTGCTGGTTTTATATAAATATAGAAATTCTGTAATTATCACTCGAACTGATCATTAAAATTCAAAAGCAGATAAATAAGCCGAAGCTTTCTGCCTTATTATTCAGATAAAACATCTTTCTTTTCTTTTCTAAATGCTTCCCTGTCCCCCCACGTGTCACACCCTTCCCTTGGGGTGGCATGCAGCCACCACTCGCCTTGCAGGTAGATAACACACATTTCTGCTGTGTTATCTGGGGTCTCTGCTCCGTGCCAGCAGTGAGGGACTCTTTTGTTGGCGTGCACTGGCTTTCTCCCAGCCTCGTCTCTAGGTCACAAGATCCCTGGTTGCCATCCTCATTCTACACTGATCCGTCCTTTCTTCCCCCTGACATTGTTATTGACTTCTGTATTACCAAAGCATAAACCATGAGCCATTTTATGCAAATCCACGTGTCGAATGAAATCCGTGTCAAGTCCATAAAATCAAATTCCAACTTGCCGTGCAATGTAAGCATACAGAGCTGCCTTTGTTAGAAACAGCTGGGAGGAAAACCCATCCGATGCAATCCAAACCAAAGTAAACCACGGCAATCCGCTCTTCATCTGATCACACTCCTCTCCGGAGCACAGAAGGAATCCTGGTCTCAGTTGTGTAAGCAGAAAGCTGAAGCAACACTGCTGCTGCCCAGGAAGCTGTGCCAGGTTTATATCACTTCATTTCAGATTAGTACTTGTTTCAGCATCAATTATCCACGTGAAGAAAAAGAAGAGTACTAAAATTAAAGTAACGCTTGAACAACACACTGGTAACCTGCACTTTAGCTGGCTTTGCTACAAGCTGTTTGAAACCAAATCCATAGGATAAGCCCAACACTTAGGAGATGTATGGTGGTACTCCCACCCCACAGGACAAGGAGCTAAGGTGATGAAGAAGGTAAGAGATGTGTCCAGGGTCACAGAGGAGTTCCGGCTCAGAGGCAGTACCGCAGTGCCCGCACAAGGGGAAAAGCACACAGGTATTTAAAAAGACAGACAAAACTGCAACTCTTGTGACACAAAATGTATATGAACTTACAAACTCAGGGGATTCTGCAGGTAGATATATTGTCAGGGCACTACAGCAGTCATGTTGTGTTAAAAGTTATTCCCTTAAATATCAGCCCAATGAAAGCCATTGCATTTAAGGTCAGGAAAATTTGTGCTTGCTGATTGCACCCAGCCATGAAGCCAGAGGCTGCCCAGGCTTTGCCTCTTTCTTTAGAGAAGTCTGTGTGCAGTATTTTCCCATTTTTTTTTAAGTTATGCAACATACTTGGCACAGTGGATAGAGATACTTGTGACAACTGTTAAAAAAGTTGTTAGCAAATGTAACAGCCCTGTCTCCTTACACTTACTTTTAATTCTTTGTTTCTTCTTTCGTTCAAAAATCCTAATTCCCTGGAGTTTTGCACGTCAATGCACCTGTAATGACTCAGACATTGGATCTCAAAGACTATGGCTCCAACTGAACACCAGATCATTTATCAGGTTTGCCATGGGAAAATTCCTTTCCAGTTTCCTGACTAGGCTTTAGTGGTTCATAATGGCTTCGTCCAAAACTTTCCTGGTGTGTTCACTGGTATTTATTTGTTCCCCAAGGCTAAATCAGCCCAACACCATTCCAAATGGCAGAGCCAACTGAGTCAACACTCCTTACATCACCTCTGAGAAGAAATGACACTTTTCTCCTTTTTTAATCCATTTTAACTGCAGAAGAGTGGAGTTTAGAGGAAGTGTTGAGTTTGATGTGTTTTAAGTCTAGCTTTCCCATAGCTCCTGACATTAAGGAGGACAGGTGGTACCCTGGCACTTCACCTCATTTCTTCCTTGTGCTTTCCTTTGCTTTACATAAGCTTTGCCTCTTATGCTGAAATTGTACCCATCCCGGAGCAGGAGGAGTGTGTTTAGTCTGCGTTGGTATGGCACCTTGCATGAGGAGGCTCCACTTCATCACTGCAGGCCCAGAAATAAAGATAAGGCAAAAAGTAAGATGGATTAGCTACGGCACTTCTCTAGCGCTGTTAAAGGCAGGCTGCAGAACGGGGCTGGCCAGTCCCTGGGAGAAATCACTGAAAACCCTGCATGCAAACCTCATCTCCCAGAACGATGCCTTTCCCGACACGGAATGCTGCAATCAGCTGTTACCAAAGGAAAAAAAACCCAACTTTTTCTCTTACAGACTTATTTGCCCCCTTATCTCTTTACTACTTTTTAACTCCAGCTCCGCTTTTTCGGTCTGACCCTTTTTCTATTGTGCCGAGCATCTCCACGGTGCTGGCAGCTGCTATTCAGAGAGTCTGCGAGGCAGCCGAAGGCTGAAGGTTTCATTATAGCAAAGCCCTCCTGATGTTGAGCATTGTGCATGGTTCAGCAGTGCAGTCATTAATCCTCTCCCACTGCTCTCTGCCACCCCTGGGGAAGGCTCTCCTCCAGAAGCCATATCCCCTTGGCCTCTCATGTTGAGAGCCAAAAGCTCCTGAAATATTTTTGAATTTATTGTCACAGTTGCAGCAACAGAAACATTTGACTTTTCTGTCTAAATCAACACAGGGTTTCTTCCTCTTTATTTTTTTTTTAAAGGACATATGCCTACACAACTGCTTTGCTGCCAAGCTCTTCAAAAGCGCAAGCGGAGGAAGAAAAGTTGGATCATTCTGGTTTTAATTTCAGCACGTCTTTCGATTGCCCATCTACAAGCAGGTCGGTCTTGTACTTTTTGACCACATTTCCCTTCCATTCCAGGTTTGATGTTGACCTACTTTCCCATGCCATAATTCACTAATATCCCCCTCAGCATCCAGATAATAAAGTGAGAGGAAAAATCCAAATCCGACTTGCACCAAGCAATTATTTTCACGTCCATCTGTATTCGCTGTGTTAGTGCCAGGGTTTTGTTAATGCACAATAGAGGATAATGAGATCACTTTTTAATTCTCCATCTTCTTCCATCTGAAGCTCTGAAAGCACTGGGGAAAGACAAGAGCTGTCATGTTTTACCAGGGTAGTGCTTCAAACAGCAGTGTGCCTCATAGTGATTATGGCCATGTGTTTACAGGAAGGTGCAAAAAAATAAGGGGATAAATAAATAAATGAGTGAAAATCCCTATGTTAAACATTTGACATGGATTCAGTAGCACCTCAGGCAATTTGTCTCCCTTTAGAAATAGTGATCCTTTAAACTAAGTCCTCGGGTAACCCCCAGACAAAAGCAGAAGCAGAGGAGGGGAGAGGAAGCGGGTTAGCCTTGTGAGAGACAGAGGGTTTATTTTACAAACAGCCTGAGCTGTACATATGAAAACACATCACTGAAAAACATGACACTCCAGAAAATCTCCGCTTCAGGGCTGTCGCTGGGAGAAGGAAGCATGGGTCCAAACTCTCGCTGTCACCGCGTGTGAGAGCTACATGGCACGATGTCCTCTACGGGGCAAGCTCCCCCTTGTATTTACTGCTGAACCGGGGCTCTGAAAGCTGGCTGTGCAAAACCGCTAATCCAACTGCAAAGCCAGCCCTGGCCTCCCTTTCCCACACCCAGAGCCATGCCAAGGCCCAGGCCGGCTATCATGCCGGGAGTGGACAGGGATTGATAGGCCTGAGGGCCAAAGACACTGTGGTGATCATCCAGCCTGACGCCGCACACACCATATGCCGTAAACATTTCACAGATGTATTATACACTGCACAGGGCTTCGGGAGGCTTCAGCCTAACAGCTCGGTGTATCCTGGGAGTCTGCTGACGACGAGAGGGTGCACGGATGTTTATTACATGTTGGAGCAAACTAACAGACTTCAGTATTAAACAATGATATCCAAAGGATACCACACAAGGAGAATGTAGTGTGCTAGTAGTTTTCTTATTTTTCTGCCTTTTAGAGTTGTTATATTCCACAGCTAGCTGCCATTTGCTCTCCCCGGTGATACACAACGCAATGTCCTCACCATCTGCTGCATGGAAATCTCTCTCCACTCCCCTTTCCAGGAGAAGATGCACCCGAGATTTCACGTGCCAGCAGGCGTGCAGTTTGGCCTGTGCCTGCACCTGCGGCAGCTGTTTCGAGGAAGCCCCCTTTGCTGTTGGCAGAGGAAGCCGGGGAGCGCTGAGGTCTCACGATGAGACCCAGACTTCCGGGGGAAATGGGTTTGCGTTTCAAACTCCACAAGTTTTTGCAGCAAAGACTAACGAGGACTCAGTGTGACAAACACAAACTGGCTGAAGGATGTACTGGCTACATTCAAATCAAAGGACTTGGGAGTACGCATGATCTCCTCTGTGTCCAGTCACAAACAGGGATTTTCTAAAATCCCAGCGTATGGGCTGGCCAACACTAGAAGCCCTTGACATAGAAGGAGAAGTTTTCCAAGCTATATTTTGCTTAAAACATCATAGAATTTTGGCAAATAAAACCACAGTGCATTCAGAGAATCCCAAAACATGCAAAACATAAGCCAGAAATAACTAGATGAACTTTCAGATCAAATGTTTTATCATATTGTTGAAATAATACTCTTGATCTACAAAAAACATTACCACGGAAAGCTCTGAGTAAATATAAGTGAAGCGACTCTGTTGCTCTCAGTAGAACTGGGACATCTGTTTACATCAGGATTAAACTCAGTGCTCCCATTTTTACTGTTCTCAGTCCTGTTTTGATAGAACAACTTTTGCATTCCTGAACCTTTAGGAAATTCCCCAGAGTACAAATTCCAGTGGTAGGCAGAGAGACATTACTTCAGAAGGTTTCCCAAGTAACAAAAGAGTCAACAATACCATGCCTCATCAAAAAGAAATTACGAAAAGCAACGTTTTAGACCAAAAGACAGGGCTGCCTTTTAAAAATTGCCAGGTTAGTATAAATACAATACAGCCTGGGCTTCTAATAGAAGTCAAAGTTAATTTTTCACTGGTGAACTGATTATGATGTCTCCTGACATTTTTTTATGCACAAATATTAACTATGGGTTAATCATATGCCATTGAATCCACTTGTAATTGTAGTTTCTATAAAGGTGACAATATGGTGCACGGTAGTTTCCGGTGTGTGTCTGCAAGCTCCACCATCAGGAGGATTTTATTCTGGCCTCAGAAATGCCTCTGAGAGTTTTAACTGACTGGACCCACTGCTGGAGAACACTACATCATACAGATATTTAAAGTTTTTGGAAAAATTTTGTTTGAGTGCATGAGTAGCTGGTGGCCAAGAGCAAGGAAAGAAAAATTAGGAAAGATTTACTAGAGCACACGAGTGCAATATGCACTTGGAAATCTTTTAAATAGAATAAGTAGCCTCCTCCAGACATATTTAATTACAAGAGAATAAGCTCAGCTCCCAAATTATGGTCCAGGTTCACAGCTAAAGTTGTTGTTTTTAGCTTTGCAGTTTCAACGACATCTAAATACAGCAAAACGGAACCTCCCAAATGCTGGGAAATGGCTGGGTGTTGAGGAGACCCATCCTCAGCTGTGTCCACAACCACGGCTGGACTGAAGTCAACCCAGCTCTGTGGCTTTTACAAGCCTCGCTGCGTGGTCATCTGAACCAGCCTTCTCCCAAGGCCAGCAAATGGCTCAGCAGGGGAAGCCGTGAGCAGTTGGAAGAAACGGCCTTGGCTTCTCCACAGCGCTTAAATTCTAACACGACCCCCTGGTCATAATTTGAAAGTAAAACAGAGCACGGACAAGCAGCCAGCCCAAACACAGGATGGCCAGAGATGCCCCTTGACTAGCTGGAATATTTCAAAAGAGACATTAAAAAAGTGACCATAGGAGGCAAAAACTCAAACCTCATTAACTGTGTCCACACTGTACTCGACCTGAATGGCTCTGGGGTCCTGGCACTTGACTCCTGCGCCAGCCCCCACAGCAGCCTGTCCTCAGCTTGATTTCAGGTTCACTTTTTACTGCCTGTAAATCCCTTTTGCCCTGCAGCAAAGACAGAGCCCTCTGGGAAAGCCATTTTTTTCTGTCTGACATGATCGCTGTGAGGGAGATCGAACAGCTGGAGACTGCGGCAAGTGATGGGCCATGCCAGTGAAACCTATTCTCAGGATACTGTAACCAGAGGATGCACCTTGGAAATGAAGTTTTCCCTCAGTAAACTGCAACCTGCCAGACTAACAGGGTATATATAAGAGGGCAATAAGTAATGAGACAAATAGGTACAAACATAAACTGGAGGCACAGATGATCCACCACCACCAGTATGTGGTTGTGCCTCGGCAGTAGCACATTTACACATCCAAAGACACATGAACTGTAACGCAAATCAAAGCAATACAGATGCAGGATGAAGCTAATCTCAGGGAGAGTGTGAGCATCTCCCAGTGTCAGGAGAGCCCCCACCACGTTTTGCACATCTATTTGTAAACAGAAAACTTTAGGGAAAGAGCTCAGGTGTAGCTCAAGCCTTGTAACAGCCACCCCAGGCAGGTGCAGATCTGCATTGAATTTCTGAAGTTTCCGCTAGGCTGGAAGTGGATTAAGTTCGATAAATGCACAAACCTGCACAGGCTGACTGACATGGCAGGAGGTGGAATCACGGGCTATCAGCTGCTGCTGGGTCACTTAGGCAGATAACCCTCCCCGAAGTTTTGCGAGTGGCTTCATCGAGCTTACGTGTACTTTCTCACCTTTCTTCTCAGGAGCAACTGAATAGTTCAAGAATATTGTTAACTCTGCGCATAGGAAAATACATCTTGCTTAATGTATGATTTTGCAGACCCAGGATGTTTTGCTGTCTCTGTAAATTTGGCAATTTTGCTGTCTGGTCACATTTCCCCCCCTATCAACCTGGACAGTGTTATTTGTTGCCCTGGAAGAAAATCACTATTATGTGGCACAGTGGCAACAGTTCTAACATCTGACACAGCAGTAGTAACTTCCTGACCTGACATTTAGAAGAGACTCCTTCTGACTCCAGTGTGCTTTGGAGTAAGCCCTAAAGACCTTGCCCATGCTTTACACCAGTAGCATTGCTTGTGATCAGCACTTGACTCTTCATCTGCTGTGGCTCCTGGGGTCTTTTTATTCTTTCCGAACATTCAGCTTACAGTCAAATGTCAGCTCCTCAAAAATAAGCGGTTGGCTTGTGGTTAAGGAATGGGAAGAAGAAAGCTCGGTTAATTCCCAGCTCGACCACAGACATCCCAAGTGAGACTGGCCAGATTGCTCAGGGTCTGGTTTATTCCAGAAGCAGTAAACTCCCCTGCACTGAGCTGCAACCTAGTGGAGTTTTTATGTGCTTGGCACACTTGTAAATCAGGCCCTTAATGTCTCTGCTAACATCAACAGCTGTAGTGTAGGGACAATCCTACTGCCTTTCTTTCACTTTTTCAAGCTGGAAGCTCATTAACAAGCACACTTCTCTTCTCTGAAGCGCTTGTACAGCACCGAGCACATGGGGCTCCAGTGGGCTTAACAGAGAAGGAAAAGCAACGTCAAGGAGCAGAGACCCTCCCTATGAGGGAATCCGAAGGGGGTTCTCCCACACCCCAGGAAGCTGATCAGAATATGCCAGAGGCAAAAAAAAAAACTATTATAGTTCTCTCAAACACACTTGGAAGATTACACGGGCTGACTCATGGGCACATTTAATGGGTTTCTGGCGGAGTGATTGTACCTCCTCATTTGAACTGCTCAAAACGAAGGCAGAATTTTAGTCACACAGAAATTACATCAAAAGGAAAAGCCAGATGTTTTGTGAATCCCACCACTAATGAGCTACAAGTGCTGTTTCTTCCATTGTACAAGAAAATTATGAATTTTTAAACATATACAAAACAAATTGTTTGTGATTACATTAGACCTTCAAAAGAAAGTGGGAACATAAATTCCGAGATGAATAGCATAATATTGGATGCTTGCCTCACTGCTTGACTTCAATAACTTATCTCAATAAATCCCCCAGCAGAAAGCATCTTATGTACTTCAAGCCTGGAGAAGATGAGACATGAATGCTGGAGGAATTACAAGACAGAGGGGCTTTCTTGCAACAGTGAACAAGCTGAAAATTACAAGGTAATGGAAACTCAGCGGGAGGCCCCCGTACCCTGCCATTAGCTAACTCCTACAATGATTGCTGCAGAAATCACTTAGGTTGTGTAAGCACTGTACACTGTTGCTGCACTTTGCATCTCTCTCCACCTAAGCACGCAGACAATTTAATTAGGCAAGAGGAGATACCTGAACAACAGGGACTTTGGCTCGCAGATGAAACAGAGCTGCCTCCCCGACCGAACAGCAGCCCTTTGTCCCAACACGACCATCTGCCTGTCTCTTCTTTGCTGCACTTCCACACCGGCTGCACACATCGGTTTATTAAAGCATTTACCATTTTTAAGCCAATATAGCCCCAGCCTCCCAAAACCACACTACTACTGTGACTGTGGAGCTTGGGAAAATGAAGAATGAACAGCAGGAGAGTATTAGGCTTGAGTCACTTAAAGGGCAATTAGTGTTTGTCCCTCATGCCTCTTCCCATGGTCTCATCCCATAGAAACACTTGTTATTCCAGCCTTGGCTAATAAGTCAGCTTCATATAAACTGTGCTGTGCCTCTTATTTTACCAACCAGGAGGTTAATGAGGATAAGACACTTTTCCAGTATTAAAAGGGAAGAAAGCCAACCCAGAAGGTGCAATATAGCAGAGCAGAGCGGGAAGCACACTTACAAGAAGGCACAAGAAAGTGGGCAAGAAAAAAATGCTTCCTCCAAGCAGATATGACACAGAAAGAGAGTAAATCCTCTGATGAGAAGCTGGAAACATGAAGGAGATAGAGGGGAGCCCACGGTAGGCTTTCCCCAGAAGCTGAGGAAGGAGAGAGCAGTAGTAATGGCTAATGGAGCATCACTTCATATTTAGAAAATGACACTGGTGCTGTGAGTGGACGTACAATGCCAGCATGAGGAGGCACACTGCCAGGATTGTGGAGCAGGGACCTTGACTGTGGGCTCTGCACACTGCAAAAAGGCCCTCCAAGGGGTCACCCGCAGAACATCGCTGTCCCCCAAATTTTACCCTCTAAGAACTGCTCTCTCCTACCCTCCTTTATGCTATCGCATCACAAAGCCATCAGCAATCTGTCCCGAACCCTGAGGTTAAGGGTTGTTTGGTCTCAGAAAAGCCAAGTGAATGAGATGCCTGTGCCAGCCTGAATTTCCAATTTCTTATCCCTCACTATAGAGTTTAACCCCGCAAGACCCTGCGCTCTGTGTCACTGGCCAGGTCTGGCCCTACCTCAACTGAGTTTTACAGAGCAGACAGCTTCTCCTCCAGGGACCAAAACAGCCACAGAGTGAAGTTTTATTTATCACAGCAGAGAGGAAACACAAGTTACAGGAGATCAAACGTGCAGCCTGATTTTTGATCTTAGGTGCTTAAAAGATAGGCACCTAAATCCATATTCAGGTACTTAGATGTCTCAGTGAAGTATTTTGAGGCATGATAGCAGAAAGCTTGACTCTGAGGAACTTCAGGCTAGATCTAACTTGACACTTGTGATAGCGGTGATCTCGCACACCCGCATGTGAGTCAGGCCCAGCCTTGCCTGATGTCCGTCACAGCACCCTCTGGAGACAGGTCAGAATCAAGCCCAGACTGGGCTGGTTTAAAGCACGCCTTAATGGAAACTCTTGCACTGCACGTGTAATTCTTTGTCTCTGTCTCAGCTCTCAAAGAGAAGGCTGGGAGTTATCTCCCCAAAGGCAGTGCACCTGCATGGATGCCCCTCCACGCTATCTGCATGCACTCCACCCACCAGCAACTCCTTTGAAACACACTGCTTGCATTTAGACTCAAGCTTCCCCCAGTATTTTCCAATCAATACTATGCCAGGATTTCTGAGATACCTTGGTATTTTCCAGTAACTATGTCAGAAAATGCCAGATGTATTGCAAATGCCACTGAAGGCACTAGATGACATTTATTCCTGTGCTGGGCTTCAAATTCAGTGGGACAGATTGTGTTCTGAGCTGGAGGAGGGATGGATTTCACCCTCTGTGTCTCAGAGATGCTTTCATGGTGGTGACTGCTACATTCCTGATATGAAATACACAATTATAAAACCTTGCCTCTCACCCTATCTTAAAATAATTGTTTCTCTAAAATCAGTAAGATACTGGATATTAACTGTTAAATATTCTTGTCTTCTGTATCCAGAGGAAAAGAAGTTTAGAAACACTGGTACTCTATGTGTGAAATTGAATCTCAGATCCCAGAATGTGCCTTGGTTTTTATGGGTTTCATTTCAGGAGATGGTTGAATTTTTAACTCAAATCAATAAAATGCATGGGTGCATTTCCACACTCATCCAGCTTTCCTGGACATGTTAGAAGATTACCAAGCTTGCCTGATTCTAATTAAAAACACACCAGTGGGCAATCAATTTAACTTGTACCAACTTGTAATTACAAGGTTTGCTCTATAGCTCTACAAATAAAGGTGGCAAGGGAGGAGGGGCTTCTGTGAGATTTTTGTGGTGCTACCTTGAAGAACCTCAGAGCAAATCACTTGTGATAAGTTTTAGTACGAGAACCGCATTGTTTTAAAATCATCTCAATACTACTTTATACAACAATAAAATGGAAGATGTGGGAAAGTGAAAACTGTACTATTCTCTATGAACCACCACTTATTCCGCTCCTCCCACTGTATGACCAGGTTACTTACATGATGAGCTGTCTTCTCTGGTTTTCAAGCTGGCTGCTCCTTTACCTGCATGAGGTGTTTCTACAGGCACATCTCTCGTTACTGCTGCTGCTTGACCATTCAAAAGTGTAGTTTCATCCTCTTCTGCCTTTCCTCTTTCTCCCTCGCTATTAAGGCTGTAATGAGGACACGAAACACAATCAAGTTCTTCAGTTCCATAACCACCCTTCCCTTCTGAACTGAATTTTTATTAAAAGGATTCCTGAAGAATTATCCTGCTGCTGTTCGACCAGTGCCTCAGCTTGCACGGTCTGTGCATGATTTAACCCGACATATAACCTGTTTTCTTCCCCAGCTTGGCACTTTGGACAGCAAAGGAGCACTTGCAGTCTCAGCATAATATTATGGCAAGACAATGTTTCCTGTGCAATGGAGGCCAGCAAAAGTGCTTCCTTTTCCCTATGATGTTAAATTCCATACCCCATCCCCAGCAGTAGAAATCCATTGACCATTTCTCCTAATTCAAGCTCTGTCAATTAAATGACACCAAGTAAATGACAACTTTACTAGCACTCCATAACTAAAATGACTCTGCAACAATTTTTGCTTCATTGCTCACTTGTGTCATATCAAGTATCACACAATTCTGAAAAATATCCCTAGAAGAAGGAAAAAAGAAGAAATAATGGAGGAAGGAAGCAAAACTAGTGAAAGAAGAGACCAGAATCTCCTTTCTGTTTTCGGGTTTACAGGGTTCATCTCTTCTCAAAGACTGGGCATAGTTCAATGCAACTGATGAGGTGACTGGTAGATGCTTAGAGTGAAGCCGGTCTTTCACAGCAATTCACACTTCCATCTTTTATTTGTAATGCCAAGAGGCTCAGCTGTGGTCAGACACTTAGTCAATGTTGGGTTTTCAGAGAAAAAAAAAATACACAGTTCAAACCTGGGATTTAATAATTTGAAGTACTGCATTGCCTCTGCTCTCTTGGAGCTAGCTGATGCATAGGAAAATCAAATTACTTACTGTTGACACTAACTTGTTTCGCTGAGGATTATTTGTTCTGAATGATCTTCGAGCATTGGAGAGTGTTAAATGCAGACCACCAACCAAGAAATGCTTATAATGACAGTTATTTGTCATACATCCTCCCACCACTGGATGCCTGCAGGATGGATGTGGGACCAGGCAAGAAACAGAATCACTGAATAATTAAGGCTGGAAGGGAGCTTTGGAGGTCCTTAGGCCAACCTTCTGCTCAAAGCTGCCCCGACTAGATCAAATTGCCAAGGACCTTGTCTGTGTTAAATATCTCCCCTGATAGAGAACCCATAACCTCTCTGCTCCTCTGCTCGTGTCTGATCACCATCACAATGAAATTGTTTTCTTTATATCTGAAAAGGTATATCCAAAAGGGTTATATATCTGGAAATGTTTCTTTATTCCTTTTTTTCCTTATATCACTGCAATTCCCTGCACTAAACACTGTTTGTCACCTCTTCTCCTAATAGAGGTAAACCTAGAATCAAGCTGTGTGGAAACCTTTGACAGCATCAGTATTTTGCAATATTCTTTAATAACCAGGTCCTGTGCTCATACCCAGAGATGTGTTAACTCTTACCCGGATCTAAGGTCTAACTCTGAAGTTACTAAAGTTAATGAGAGTTTTCCTGTTAGCAATATCTAACATCACCTGATGTCAGTGACAATTTGTGAATGCTCAACAACATTTTTAAATCATTAAATAAAGAGTCAAGTGAAATCACTACTAGCTGGGATTTTGCTGGGCTATTGTGTATGTTGCAGTAACTTGCACTGTCAACCAAATTCATGTTTTCACAAAAATAACAGGGTGAAGAAGGATCAGTGGATTTCCTGGAATGCCCAAAGCATGTCAGCACAAGAGACACGACAGTAAAAGAACCGCTATCACCAGCTGAAGCATTGAGCTCAGTGGTCTGAATGCAGCTCTGCCTGGTGCTTTGCTTATCATTAAGTAGGAAGTCATTCCGTTTCTCTCCCAATATTTGCTGCCGTAGACCTCAAATATAATTCTTTCTGAACAGGAAAGCACTCCACAGATGAATTGGTTCCATTCGCCACAAAGGCAAACTGGTCTGCTTCATAATTGATTTTCCACAGACAATTGATTTAAACTTTTCAAACCCCTCAAGATGGCAGGATTAGATCTGAGCCCTTACGGTGCCCTCCAGTTGGCAGGGCGAGCTCTGAGCTACATTGCTCTTTCACAGAGTTCTGCTTAATTGGACGAAGGGGACAGAGTTCAAGGGCAAGCCAAGAGAAGGTGTTTTATTTAAACATAGCCCTAAAGTACCTGTAATGAGCAAGTGTGTCTCTCACTCCCATGTCTAAATGACAGGAGCGATGTTTCAATTCCATTTACCTCTCTTGGCTAGGTGGTTAACACAGAAACCTGGTGTATTTTATCCTATAGCATTAGTTCAGAGAAATGTGTTTATTATGAGTTCCATTATAATATACTTAGCACAGTCCTCTCAAGTGATGACTAGAGGTTTATTTAGGAACTAATTCAGCACCAACTGCAGTTAAAAAAGAAGCTTTCACACGTCAGTGGAAACTGCATTGCATCTTTACTGGCTGTTAGAGTTAAAAATAATCAGTAATAGAGTCGAGGGAAAGCCATAAAACATTTTTACATGCAGCTTATTGGCATAAACAGCGTTACTTCTCCCAGTGCATTATTGTTTCCAATAAGTTTACTTACTAGGATAGGTGGGAAATACCAAACCTCTGTGGCTGCCATGTGAATACGTTTCCTTCTGACAAAAGTTCAGTTTGGTATTCCAGATCTGGGAGTTCCTGACAGCCACTAGAAACCTCTTCACCCACATTAAGATGATCAAGCAGCAGCTTTAAGTAGCCCTCTGCCCATAGGGCCACCCAGCACAGCCACCCTTATTCTGTGAGAGGATAAAAAGACTAAAGTTTACAGACTAAAAGACTGAAGTTCCCACATAATTAAATCATTCTCAAATTTAAAATCAAATATGGAAAACCTCAATTTACAGAATATTCTGCTTTTCACAGTCCAACTGAGCACTCATCAATTCTGCCGTCCTCCAGCAGAGAGGAGGTACCATCCCCACAGGCCTGGGTGCTGCCACTGGCCGTAGTTACTGGCTGGACCAGAAAGGAGTAACAGTTCACAGAGAAGATGTTTTAGAACATGTTTTAGATCAGTTAAGAATGTCTGAGGTTCTTGGGCTAAGAAACAAAAAAAGAGATTTATAAGCTATTTATGTTCTGAATACCATGTACAATTTAAAATGTCCAGTACTGGATTGAATTTTCTGCATATACTGAAAATTCCTTAAAAATTGTACTGTAAACCAGCTGGGAAACATTGCAACGACAGAAACCGAGGCAGTCAGATCTCTCAGGTAGATCTGCCCAGACCTCCTCTACCAGGACACCATGGAAGGGCTTTAACAACCCCAGTGAGGTTTTCTTTAAATAGGAAACAGAACTAACAGCTTTTCTTTTTACAAGATCCAAGACTGTGTGGATAAGATAAAAGTTCCCACTGTGTTCCTGGGAGCTAGATCTCTTTCCTTAAGGCTTGCTCTCAGAGCGGTGCTCAGCAGCTTGCTGGCACACAGACAGCACCGTACAGGCGGTCTGGCTATCTAGGAGGTCTTTTTGTGTGCCACCGCCAAGGCCTGGCGTTGTTCCCCATCCCACGGTCACCAGCTCCCTGCTGCACTCTGGGCTCTCCCCGTGCTCAGCTCTCCTTGGGTCCTGGCCCAAAGGTCTCTCACAAACACCCCCATCACACTTTGGGAAGGAACGGCCTCCCATCCCTCCCAAGGGCTGGGCCTGACCCTGGAGCTCCCTTTCTGAAGGCAGATTATTATGGCCAAGGACATCTAAACACATTCCTCTATTCCTATTATTCCTTTTCCTTTCTCTGAATAACTCAACCGCATTTCCCCCCAGCAGTCTGACCCACAGCACTTGGTCATGCACTTCCAGGCCCACCAGGGAGCATCTGCCATGGCGCAGGTGATATCACCAGGGCAGGGTGGACAGTTGCTCACACAATTTCACAAATTCAGCAGCGACCACAGAACATTAATTCCCACGCACTGGGTTCACATTACTCCTTCCTAAAGCACAAACTGCAGTAGCCAAACAGTCTGACAGTAGTGTTTGAGCCCAAGACAATCAGCTCGGGATAAAGGCAAAGGTAATTGCTTTTGTCTTCTCTATCATCATAACCATCCTGGGAAGAAACAGGCTCCTACTGTCTCTCCTTGCCACATAAAATTGGGCTGTTTTTCTTCACAGTGACACCATGAAGTTATTCTGAATTAATAGACGACCAGTCAACAGGAAGGTTACCCCTTATGGCAGGCACGCAGGACACCCAGCTGACAAGGTGTTTTTCACATTAGAACAGCAAGGTTTTTAATAGAGTGTAAATGTCTTTAATCACCCAGGCTAAACAGCACTAAGCACAAGTTCAAGGTGACTCCAACGGCTCCTATTCAAAATCTGCATTTTCATCTTCCTTAGATTAATTCATATTTTAATTGCTCATATCACTGATTGAAGTGCTAGTGAAGGGAGCACTTTCACTCCTTTGATCTCCTGCTTTCACTACAGAGAGGCAAGGTTGGACGTCAGGCAAACCTACAAAATTGCTCCGCTTCAGGGCAGAGCACGTGGCTCAAGTGTGGAACGGCTCAAATCACACAGCGTGAGTGGCAGCAAGGCCTGGGGACAGGCTGCCTCCTGTTTCTCCTCTTATCCCATACATTTAATTGCTTACACCACTACAAAAACAAGAGAGACTTCATCAATTTTATCGACATTTGAAGCAGAAGTGAGCTTGCCAGCTTCCACCCCAGGGTCAGAGCCCTGCACATGGTCTGCAACACAACCTGCCCCCCTGCCCCTTGCACTGGGTGGCCGTGGCCCTGCGTCTCCCATCCTTCACATGGAGCTAAAGCAACTAACAAAATACCTCTCCATATGCAAAGATCAGTCGGGAAGCCACTGCTTCACAAAGGGGACAAACAAGAACGGCTGGGATACACGATACATGTAGATAACATCACAAGTAAGTTGGAGAAGGGAAGATGAGCCTTTTTGTTCTTGCCACAGCACACCAGTGAGGAGCTTTCAAAGAAGCTGAAAGCAGAAAAATTCAAAGCCCGCAAAAAGAAATATTTTTATACTGTGATTAGCCTACAGCACTCATTGCCATCGGATGTTCTTGAAGGAAAAGCAAAAAAGATTTGAAAAGGCATTGGAAATACATATGCCTATCATGGCTGTCTAAAGTTGATTGCTGTCAAAATGGGGGAAGGGATCTTAATATTTTCTTTCAGTGTGGGCTCCTGTGAGGTGTTTGTTCCTCGTCTGTCCGTTGGTGGTTTCAGCACTTGCAGTCTACGGTATCTGCTTCTGGCACCTGTCAGAGAGAAGACCCTGAGCTAAAGCTGCTGCTGGCGCACCCAGCCTGGATGGTCCTCTGCTGCCCATGAGTACCGATGTCAGTAACAGTTCATACAAGCACCAGCTTGAACCATCAACATATTACAAAAAAAACCACCAAAAAAACAAACCCCAAACCCAAACATTGCATTCTTCACTCAGAAAATCTAAGTACAACTTTTTTTCCTCCTTTTTTTCTGGTTGCCCAGGTAGTGTAGCATCCCTGAGGGGCTGCCACTGAGGACGTGAGCACACCCCTTGGCAAGTGAAGTCTGATCGTTTCTGAAAAATATATTCATGGTTTAAAACCCAATGTTCCTGTGTTAACAGGGGAGGTTTTGCACAAAGCGCTGTCTACTCTAGCTGCGTCTACACACTGCAGAGCCCTGGTGAAGTTGTACATGCAAGCAAAAGCACTCTCTCAGGCTGTAGACATGGAGACTGCAGTGGGGCCACAGCCTGTCCCTGCACTGGGGGCAACGGTTCTGCTGAGGAGTTGCTGATTCCCCTGGGAACTACCTCTGCCAGCAGCCCCCATCCTCCTTTCAGCTGGGACCAAAGGTCTTTCACACCAGCCTGTCACCTTCCTCCCTGCCCGACCAGTTTGCCCAACTTCAGATTTGCACTTCCTCCTTTAATTTGATTAGTGACAGCTGCTATTATCTGAGGAAATCTAAATTGCCTCTTCCTGTGCTAATGAATCACTGTACTATGTGTGTGGGGATTAGAGAACAAGATGGATTTATTAATACGCTTCTAATTAAAGGGACAGTTCCACTGTTCCAGTGGCTTTCGGTGAAGGGGTTGTAGCAGGTTTTGGAGGTGAAGAGGAGAGCCGCAGGTTGTCAATGCTAATTACAAGCCCCACTTGTACCTATATATCTTCTCAGACTGCAACTAGTGAGTGGAGATACTAATTTAGGTGTGCAGAGCAGGGCAGCCCTGTCAATGGGGATGTCACACTAAAGTCTCTTGTCTGCAGGAACCAGTTCAGGTCTGGCACGGTGCTGCTGAGGCTGCAGTGCCTGTTCCAGCAGCCAGAATGATTTGAAACCACGTATTGCCTGGAGGTGGGAGGATGTACCAGGCAAAGGGTCATCCTAAATTGACTTCTCTCCTACACTCCTTCTTAAGCATCCTTTATTATCCGGCAGATAATAAATCACAGCTATCTGTCTGATTAGATTTTGGGTCTGACTGAGGCAAACCGCTCTTATCTAAGATTTTAAAGTTACAATTGCTCAGGCTTCTAACATGAGAGACTTTAATGATTTTGTTTTCAAGGTAACTGGGCACTTAAAAAATCACCAGTCAGTTTGTAAAACGCTAGTGAAGGATTTTGTAAACTAAGCCTAATTACAGCAACAACAGACCTGTTTGCAAGAAGCTGTGATGTGAATACTGATAACCCAAAGAGTTACTCTCATTGAGTCTGCTCGGGAGAGCGCAAATTAAAAAAAAATGCTTGTATATATTCTTCTTATCTCATACCTAATGCCAGGAACTCAGAGAGATGGTTCCCAGCCTCCCTTTACAAAATATAACAGAGCAACCTGTCTCCTGCTGTGCAGCAGAGAAACGGGACCGGTTCAGGAATGGCCCTGCACTGTCCTCACAACCACAGCCCAAGCCAGCATCCTGAAACCCACTGACAAAAAGCACAGGGAAAAAAGAAAGTCCAAATCTCATGTCTCACTCCCCAAACCACGTCATGTTTTTGAGAGGAGAATGTCTAATCTGCTGTGGCCACTCTTACACAATTGATTTTATGTGGGGAATCTGAACTTCTCCATAGGATGAGCCAATAAGGAACTCTATTAGAGGGAATTGAGGAAGATCCTTCTCCTTGGACCCACATTTTATTCTAATTCTTTTGGCCCTGATTTACCTAAATATCAATGCAGTATCAGCAGGATTAAGACATAACATGTTGTGAATAAGGCACATGAAGGAAGATGAGATGTTCAGCTGTTCCAAGATGTTCATTACAGCCATAACTGTTCAGAAGAGCAATATTCACACTTAAGGCAATACTGTGTGCGTGGTGAGGCTCGGGTGGCTGAACAGTGTGAATTTATATACTAGTAATCTCGACCCACTGAAATCACCAGAAGTCCCTTCATTAACTTTGTCTCTGGCTTTGGATCAGACCCTGATCCTCAGCAGATGTAAATCCCTGCATCTCCACCAGAACTATGCCCGGTTAGGTCAGCCGATGCTCCTGCCCTTTCTCTCTGCAGTAATTCAACATGCATAATTACCTGCAAAAGCATTCTGCTGTCAACAGTCCTGTCTTCTCAAATGAACTATTATCACTGCGTTCCCAGGTTCTACATCTTCTCTACTAATGTCGTACTCTAGGTGGATTATCCATCACCATAAAATCATTCATTCTTTCAGATACAGTTAATTTTAATGAGGCTGGCATGGACTAACAAGCCATTGATTCACATTTACAGATACAGTAAACAACTCCTGATTTCTTTCAATCTCTACACTTGAGCGTGCTAAATAGATTTAGCCAACACTGCAAGCTGGACACATGCCCACCTTATTACTGGGACATATCCAAACATCTCCTACAAGGTTATCACTGCACTTTGCTGCAGAGGAAGAGAAACTAAGAGCATATTGGTATGAACAGACCTGCAGGATAACTTGATTTCCTGTAGTCATTTCAAATAAATGAACAAGATTCAGGTTTCAGTTTTCACTTTGTAAAGCTCACTCATAGCTCCAGGAAAAGCCTAAAGAAGCAAAAACGCTTTTCATTGTGGATTCTCTCTTTCATTGGAGGTTAAAAGATTAGCGGTACCCAGACTGCTGTTATAACGGAGGAAGAGAGTTTCCAGCTTGACTCCAGCTAATTTTGCTGTTGGGGAGCTCACTGCTGTGCTCAGTAGTAGCTCACATTGACGGCAGCAGAACCAGATGGAGAATCCCAACCCCAAAATTGCTATTCAAAACATAAAATGAAAAAAAAAAATCTTCAAACAATTCTGAGCTACCTGGCCTAAATGACTGTGCTCCATGCTCCTTTCATTTAGATGCCTGAATTTAGCTTGTATGAATCAACCGATGATAAATCTCTACCCAGACTTGATATAGAAATTACGCATTTTTCAGCATGCGAAAAGGCCAAGTCCTGGGATTAGAAGCTAACCTGGGACTCAAAGCATGAGTGATCCAGTCCATCTTGTATTACAGGGTCAGAAGGGTCTTCAAGACAACAGATAATCTATCCCCTTATTTATTTGCCTATATCCCGGTGTTCTGTTTCAGAGACACTCACTCGCCCCGGCTGCGGGGCGTCCCAAGGCCATCTGTCCCAGTCCTCACCACATATTTCATGAAAAGCTTTTCATAGCAGGCAATCTGAATCTCCTTGGCTGCAGTATAAAGCCTAAACGTCCTTGTTCTATCTACCACAGATAACAAGGACAAATTACACTCTTCCCCTTTTTAAGTGTTTTAAAGATGCCTCCTCTCCCCTCAGCCCTGCTCTGCCATTAGTATGGGCTCTTCCACAGGCTCTTTATGCTTCTGCTCTCCACCGGTAACGATGGGACGAGAGCACTGGGCCTCCCTTCCTCAGAGGGACAAACACATTTAGAAGATTATGAGTTTCAGATACTACTGTAGGCAGTGTGAGTTTTTTCAAGGTACTTTGAAGTGACGGATAACATTGTCAAGTGTAAATTTAGCTCAAGCATTGGAAAACAAGGGCCTTTCCCTCACAACAAATTCAAGTGGTCTTCTGTATTGCCCCAAAGTCACCACAGAAATCCACCGCGCCATGTGCTACGTGACTGCTAGTGTTCCACCATCTTCAGATAAAGCCAGATTATGAAACTAAGTCATAGGAAACTTCTATGAGAATATGGCACTTGATCGTACATATTCTACGGGTTCTTAGCTGCTAGACTGAGAGGACCGAGCAGGAAGCATGCCTCATGTGCGAGGCTCGACTGGATGCAGAGTGGCCACCAACACGACGGGGGGCCTGAGGGGGCTCCCCCTGCATGGAGAGCACAGCGCACATCCTGGATCAGGCCCAAGCAACAGAGGAGCTAGAGCTCCCGCCTTCTATGAACATGTGCATAATTCTGACGTGCAACTCAAACAACAATTTCTCCATTGCCTAATTAAGAGATGTTAATTTAAGTGTGGTTTTCAGCCTTTGCTTAAGAAGCACAATTCCTTCTGCTTTCACAGCATAAAATATAAATCTCAAATAAGTTCCAAAGACAGTGCCTTGGGTTTAGGGTCACTAAACAAACAAACTGGCTTTGACTTCCTGGGATCCACAGATCATAAAAATCTACTGCTCATTATGTTCTTAGAAGACCAATTCTTGAGTGGCAAGGGACCATCGACTAAACAGTGCTTTAGCTCCCACTGCCATCTCTAACAGCAAGTGGATGTATGCACAGATCAGACAAAATTGAGGTTTCAGACATTTAAGCAATTTAGACGTCCGTGTTTTCAGAAGGTGCAGAGCAAGAAAATGGATGCTCAGCTTTTTTTAAGCATTTAAGTGAGGGACTTGTATTAGAGCAACACAGCTCCCCATATAACATATGCAAGTAAGCAGTACTTGCTAAGGTTTGGCCTGTCCTCCTCCTTCCCCAAATTATAGAGGCATCTCCACGATAGTCATATTCCTAACGTAACTGATCCAGTTCTGAGTAGGATAAATCTGGTTGTAATTGTAGCTGAGTCTTGAAACAACCTGGGGGATGTGTCTCTTTTCCCCAAATCCATTGAGTTCCAAGGGAAGGGGAATTACTACAAGGACTATTTCTTGCATTCAGCTTGAGAATATGTCTAGAATAGGTGAGCAGCTGTCACACGTGATATGTGGGTTTGCAAAGCAAGGCTTAAAGAGACATTTGGGAAGCACTTGAAAGGACACAAGCCCAGAGAATGAGTCTCTAGACATTGTTCCTTCTTCCTTATTCCTTTATGCTGCAAGGCATGCAGAGAGGATGAAGGGGAGAAAACGAGGATCCTCCTATGTTCAATAAGGAGTGAACACCGAGTAAATATGGAGTGGGGACTCAACAGAGCTGTCACAAGAGCTATGGGTACACATAACCCCCGTCACATTTACAGCATGGCTGTGCCGGGGGCAGTTTGGAGGTGCCCCAAGAACAGCCTGTCAGTATCAGTGGGGAGCTGAGCCCCAGTCTCCCTCCCTGGGGCGTGAGCAGGAGGGACCTGCCAGGGCAACACCCTGCAGTGTTAAATCAGCTCCTTTATCAGCATTCAGCAGTGCAAAACCAACAAAATGAAGGAAAACAGGAAGCGAGATAGACTACTTCAGGGCTCCAATAAACCAACACTATAGGATGTATCGCTATCAGAGGGTAAGAAAAGGGAAAAAGAAGATAAACCTTGGTATTATTAAATGCAAAATGTAAAAACATTTAAAGTGACACCTTCCTGAAGAGAGCTTTTAAATTATTCACAGCCAATGCAATACAATCCACAGCTAATTACAGTCTATACATGCAAATGAAAGTAATGATAATCATAATTACTTTGCACTTATATACTGTAGCAATTTTCATCTGAAGACCTCAAAGTCTTTATAAACATTAATTAATCCTCCCATCACCCTGGTGTGCTAGGTAACTGTTACCATAATTCTCATTTTAGAGACAGGTAAACCAGGGTTCAAAGAGGTGAAGTGGTTTGCTCATTGTCAGATTTTGGTGCCGCAGGTGGGATCAGAATGGACGGCGGCATCTCGTCAGAGGGCAGCTATCACCCACCCCAGCTGCCTGATGAGAGGTGCTGGGGCTAAGGGAGGAGAGCGGTGCGGTATATTGAGACGGAGAAGGCGAAGGGCAGATTCTTGAGCTGAGGAACAAGTGTTTGACAAAAAACACTTCACTTATACTACAAAAGACAGCATTATATTTATAGAGCACCACACTGCAGTAGTTCCACTGCTGAGATCTCTACATTGAGCCTAAAAGCACTGACACTTATCTTAAGGTTTGATTTTGCCTTCTGTAGAGATGTTTTATTTTGTTCTTTTCTTTCTTCAAAGAAAATTCTATCATAAAACTCCGATTAGGAGACAGGTTTGCAGAGAAAACAGCGAGTACCGGAATCACTGCTGTTACCAGACCTTTTACTTGGACTTTAAAAACGCTAAGTGAGCGGATACAGTCAATTGCTGGGAAACAAGGCTGAATTTACAAAAGTTTTTGGCACGTGGTCTCAGATTAAGCCAACCAAGTCGGTCCCGTGCCTTCTGGTTTCTGTACACAGGCTCCAGGCTCTCAAGACAGCTTCACCACCAGTGAAGCACAGAAGTTAAGGCAATCTGGGCTAGGTGCATCTGGCAAGCAGACACCTACGGGCTTCACAAGTTCAGTATCTATCTCCCACTGACACGCCATTACATTTTGAGACTCTGGAGGAAGAAACATTTATACTGTGCTCCTGCAGCACCTGCTGTAAGGCAGCAGTGAGGCAACCTGATAGGTGCTACCGCAATAAAAGTAATTGGTCTAATACAATGCAGACACCCCAGGACAGGTGGCTGGCTCTTTCTTGGGCTAATGACCCAAGTTGCGGGATGCAAAAGATGAATAGACTTGAGAAATCCCCTCAGCAGAATACCTGACAGTCCAAAAGACAACAGAACATAACTTCAAACTCCTCTCACCTGTAATTACTTTTCTGGATTTGCATCCCAGTGGCTCAGAAAATGCACTCAGATTTTCTCCTTACCCACATTTCTAAAGGCCGTTGTGTGTTAATCATTGTCTGGTACCATAAAATGCAACAGCCATCAATATCAAGTCTGCCAACTTAACAGACTCTTGTAATGGGTACATTTCTATAGACCTACACAATAAGACTAATTGCATGGGCTTGCTGTAAAAGCCAGAGGTCGTTTGATTACTAGCTGTTTTGTACCATGAAAGTGCACATTAATTATTTAAAAGATGGACTTATAATTATTGTAAGCTCTAAGTAATTACCTATAATTTTGGCAAGTGTTAGAAAAACTGATAGTCTAGCAAATTCAGGTTTTAGTCATTAGTAAGCTCATAATTACATTTAAATTGCAAAATGAGAATTATGCAATTTATCTCCCCAATAATGCATAAACATTACAGTGATTGTAGGTTTTAATGGACTATATTATTACTATAAAAAGCAGAGCAGTGATGGGCAGTGAGGGGCAATTTGAGTTCATTGCTGTTATTTTACAGTATAATTGCTTATCAGTGACTGCACTGTGATGGTTCTTCTCCTTGATTAACATGGGATAAGTCCATTCCACCCATCAAACTGTACTGGAAAATACGAAACTTACTGAAGAGTCGCTAAAAAGGAGCGATTAATCTTATATCAATACTGGACTAATTGCTGTAGGTAAACAATCTAGAAATCACATATTTACTCTTTCTCTCTCCCTTAAGAAATGCAGAATTCCCAAGTCACGCCGTTTTGGGTGGGACTGCTTTTTCATTCCAACTTTTCAGGGCCTGCTCCCATACACACCTCACCCGGGCCTGAGGCTACTCAGTGCTACCACACCACCTAGAAAGAACAGGAATGAATAAAGAATGCCACCAAGTAATACACATAACAAGAGGATTTTTCAGTTGCTGCTGTTCCAAAGCAGTCTGTGCCCATCTTATCTCTCAGTATGTCAATGACAAAATCCATTTCAAGATGAGAAAAGCAGGATAACGACTAGACAGAGCTTACCAGACAACAGTGCTGGTTTGGAACAGTAAATTTTGTTCAGCACCACGCCAGAAAGAGGAACGTTCTAATAATAATAAATGCATCAAATCTGACCAAGTAACCATGGATGTGCATGCTCTGATGCTTAGAGACCACCATCTCCCCACTCTTCAGCAGCAGGTGCTGCGAGTGTTCCCAAAAGAGTTAATCCCTGCTTAGCAAGATCCCCAAAATCTTCTGAACAATGGCGATAGAGAGTAAGCAGGAGAAAAGGAGCGAGATCTGCCTGTGGCTAGGACACATTAAACTGGAGCATGGGACAGCAGTTTCCAGAGCATACAGTGACGTCCTAATAGCACTCCCACTGAACTCAAAGGAAATTTTATCATATATAGTCACAAGGGCAGTAAATTTGTTGCAATTTAATAATGCCATTGTTCCTCTGGTTTTAGGTGATGGGTGAAGTGATTTCTCTGTGTGGACTAAGCACATTATCTATCAGACAAAGGTGTCAGTCACACAAGATCTAGGGGCAATACTGGAGAACAGATTAGGATAGAAATGTAGGATATTTTATCCAGCTGAAAACGACTGCAATCAATCCACGTTAGAAACTAGGTGAGGCAGATGGGTTTATATCCAAAACACAGCAATAGCCAACAGCACTCCTCTCTATGGCCAAACAGGGATATTGGAGTTCAATACTTCCTGAAAAGAAAAGGCAACACCAACTGCTGTGAATCACTCATGCAATTTCCTTATGGATTTCCACCTTCCCTGTTACACGGACTTTTCAGAAAATTGACCACAGAGATTGGCAGAGGTGAAGACTGTGCTGTTTACCTTGAAATCAGGACCTGCCCATGCAGTTCATCATGACATGATTTTAGTGTCACTCTTCGTCTACAACAGTCCCTCTTGGCCACGGAAAACTTGTCCCCTTATGATGTAAGGGGGAATGAAACGCTGGGACTGTACTTCCAGGCTTGTCTGCAGTGAGACACCGTCACACTGTGTGCACCTTCGAAGCTGGAGTCCTGCCAGTACAACTGGCTTGGTTTGACACTGGGGAAATTTAAGACCTGCTTTTTATTGTTATTTTACAAGCCCTTATACAGTGTTTGTTTTAAATGATGTGCTGTGTGATTTAGTGGTGTTTGCTGAAATGATGAAAGCCAGTGCTTGAAGTGCTGTACTGTGTGACCGTTGTCTTCTCCTGGAGATGAGATATTACTTTTCACGGGAGTTTCCCAAAAGGCAACAGCAGCTTTTGCCTTTGGGGCACCAGATCTGCTCAGAAATCCCAAAAATAAAATCCAAGGGAAATGAAGGTGCCTTTAGCCCAGCTCCGCACGCCATTTAGCAGAGCAGCTCTTCCGGATGATGGATGGCAGGCAGGCAGCTGCCCTGCACAGCACTTGATGCAGCAGGGACTCACACAGTGGTGGCACAGCCCACACCTCAGTGACAAGGCGGGTAATGCCAGCAGCACTGTAAGAGCTGTTCCGAGAGCACACCAGGAGCTTGCCCCTACACCACTAATGTCAGCAAAGGTTTTGTTACTTGCTTCTGGGAGCGCAGGGTCATGCTTTATTAGCTATGCATTTGAAGGCCACGGTCAGATCATTTCTGGTGTCAATACTCAGGCTGACCCCTGCTCCCCTCTCTGTGAGCTGTGGCATGAAGGGTCTTCTGCCTGGGCAGCTTTGTTGGATCAGGCAGATGTGGCTGGTGGATATTTCTCTAACAGTGAGAACCAAAGTCTCTGCCCCAGAGGGCAGATAGGAAAAGACAGAATTACTTTTTGTCAAATGATGGGCTCTACCTTCCTTAAGAGCAATACAGGATCATCCCCTTGGAACTCAAAAGCTGATGAAATTCCTGCCCTGTATAACTTCCAAGTTGCTACAGGGTGAAAGAGCTGGAAATAACAGGACCCTGGGGACTTCCATGCTGTTCAAGACATCTAATCCAAATCCTTCTCTCTGCCAATGCCCAGTATGAGGTGCTTCAGTGGAGATGCACTAAGTCTTACAGGAGGTAAACAAGGGATAATGTTACCCACAACATCTACTCAAGGCATCAGCATAATCCCCGTTTAGCAGAGTTTCACCTATACACTTGAGCTCGAGAATTTATATTCCTTCCAAGCCCCTTTATTAAGTAGCTTAATTCTGCATCAAAACATTCAATGCTTCTCTGCACCTCCCCTCATTCCAACCCTTTATAGAAACTGCCAATTTGTATTACAGACACACTAAGGCTTTGAAAAAACTTCCTTTCTCTAGCAAGCGCTCTTTGCCCTCTGGTTCAAAGGTGTGTCTAGCTACAGGTCAGTGAGTAACCAGAAGGCACATTAAGAGAAACAACTTCTCAGCCAATGCACATTTCCTCTTGGATGATGACAGCGATGGCTACGTGGGAACATGGAGCCACTGGGCTGGCAGAGACTGGATGGGTCACCAAGTCTGTGCCCTGATAGCAGAGGCCACTACATCACATCACCTCCTTCATACATGCTTCAGGCTGTGTCTCTAAACACACCATACTTTCGCTCCTGTTATTTTGACATGAACGCTGCTCTGTTCCAGAATCCTGTTGCTTTAATGGTTAAATGCTGTCTTAGTTCCAGCCTAAGCTAATGCATCGTTAATGTATGTTTTGCTCTTAGCCAGCACATTCCCCTCTCTCTCCTTCTCTGCTTTTTACTCCCCTATGAAATTTTTAGACAGCAATCAGATCACCTCTTGGGTCTGTGATTTGCTAGACTAAACAAGCCAAACTCTTCAAGTCCTCTCTCTTACAGCATGTTCCGCTTTCCCTTGATCGTTCGGTTCAAGTTCACCTTTCCTGGATGTGACTCACTGGAGTAGTACTGCTTCAGACACAGACAGCTTGCAGAGATACCACCTTTCCCTTTGAAGGCCTTCATCTGACAAACCCCAACATCACACTGCCATTTCCATAGCTGCAGCACACTGGCCCTTCCCACGATCAGCTAGAACAAAAGGAAATTGGCCTCATTTGTTTCTAACTGATGTCTGTTCATCTAACAGGAAAAATTCTTGCTATTAGTCCAAGCACATAACCTCTCACTTCATATTTTTAAATTGTAGCAATTAACATTGCAAGCTATTTAAGACTGTATCAGTCTTAAATAAAGCTGCTTTTTCCAACAAAAAATTGGGAGAGAAAAAAAAAAAAGAATTGTTTTGTTACAACTGCTGTAAGCCTGGTTGCTCAGGTTTTTCCTACAGGTTCGGCTTACACAGCTGGAAGCTACCTGGACTCTGCCAACCTCTTCACCATTGGTCTTGAATGAACAGAAGAGCTGCTCTCCAAAGACAGGCAGTAGGAGTGAAAGAGATGTGGAGCCCTGACTTGGCTCATCTCAAGTGAGCTCCTAATACATAGCCCTCAAGACTCCAGGGAGCACGTAAAATACAGTAACAGAGCTACCCACCTCGTTCTGCATGTGGCTTATGAAGGGAAAGGTCAAACCTTTGTCCTGCCAGCGCTCCAGAGTGTAACCGTCCACCAGGCAGGTCTGGAAGGTATTGCTGCCCCTGAAGTCACCATCCCTCCTTTGCTGGGCAATGAGCTCAGCTAGTCCAATCTCCTTAGGGTTCCTCAGCAGTCCCTTCCACCGACTGACTTCCAGAGAAGATCGTACAGAAAGCCTGGAGCAAGAGCACTCACAAGACAGGTATCACAGGTTCCCAAAGCTCAATAGGCCTAATGCTGGTCTCGGTAACTCTCAGTCCTAGAAACCCCAACACACAATTACTCAGAACTTACTTCTGTTCTCACAGATGTCCAGGGAAACATTTCGTAAGTAGCATTTGTATCCTGGGAATTAGCACAAAGGCCCTTTCTTTAGTTTTACAGGCACAGCAGCAGTACCCACTGGCAGTGCTCTGTATATTAGGACGTACTAACAACAGATGGGTTTTTAGGGACAGAGTCCCCCTCTGAACAGGGCAATCATGCCTACTGGGAGTACATGAGGTGTCTGCCCGTGCAAAAGCCACCAGTGACACCACTGCCAGAGAGGCTGGGCTACCAGGGGACTGGAGGGAGCAGCTCTGAAATCCCCATCACCAGGTTTTACAGATCCCTCTCCAGCCTGTCTGGGTCTGAGAAAAGGCAGCTGAGCCTCATTAGTGAATCAGCCAAGCAGGACAGGTAGCCTCAGGTTACACTAACGAGCCAATTAAGAGGACTTATAAAGGAAACCTGGCTGGGTAACAAGGGAGGAGAAAGCCTGGCAGCTCTGGTTGGGGAGGCAGAGCTGTGCAGTTGGAGATGGGCTGCTGCATAATTACCAAAGCTTTTTGCATTGTGCCATTGGGGGAAGGGTAGCCTTAAAAGATTACAGATGGCTGATTTGGGGCTGTGATGTTATCAATTTGTCTCATCAGAGCCTGAAGTAAACCAAATAGCAGTAAATAATGATATTCTTGCTCTCTCTATAGGCCCTACCTGATAGGATATCTTAAGGCATTTTGGAGGCCCTGCTTGATCTAACAGGATCCTGCCAACACCCTTAAGGCCTTCTGAGGTAGCTGGATGGGAAGGTTGCTCAGCATTTTGTTGAGTGGTTTATTGTGGTGGTAGGCTCACCCCTATCTATCAGGCAGGGAACAGATGTTAACTACAAGGTTGTTGCTGTGTTGCATAGTCAGCTCAGGCAGATTCTCACTCGTGGGCTGCAAGAGTCCTCTCCAACCCTGCACTTCTGATGTACCCGATGGACCTGATCTGTGTGGCCTGCAAGTCGTCATCAGGAGTTGTGTCTGGGGTGGTGGTGAAGTCAGAATTCACCACAGTTAGGTAGTGAGATCAGAATAAATACAATACTTCAAAGCACCTGTCATTTTCCTGGAGGGAAACACTCTTCAGTCACCTCAAATTCTAGAATGTTTGCTTTGCATTGCATAAAAAGGTGAAGTTTCAGCTATTTTAACTGTCAGAGATATGAAGCTCACAGGAGGACCTGTGGTGTCCTGACAGCCCAGTGGCTGATGGAGAACGATTCCATCATACAGCAGCTCACAGTCACCAGAGAGCAAATCCAAATACACCCAGCATTTCACAGAAAACAAATCCCAAAGCAAATCTGGCCAAATTCTCTTCTGAAGGTAGGAATCAAAATTGTGACTCCAAACAACCTTTTAAATTTAATCCAGTCACAAATCTGCTTAGACAGTAGGTCATAGACAACAATTTGGGGGGCAGAGCGGTGTTGGGCTTTTTGGTTTGGGCTTGAAGTAACCTAATGATCATACAAACTGAACCCATTTGCAAGTCATACCTGAAGCTGGTTTTGATGTCTTCAAGGATCCATTACAAACCAGAAAGCCCAGATCAATCCACTGAGATTTAATACATTTGGGTTGGTGAATTTCCTACAAGTGCCCTCCAGATCTGCGCAGTGGATCTTTGGCCAAGAGTTAGGGCAAGTTTTATGCGTCTAGTCCGATGTCCTGTTTTATCCACTGGCCAATATCCAGTGCTCCTGAGTAATTCCTTCTGCACAAGCACTGCTGGAGTCTGGTAAGCAAAAACGGCCCATAAACTGCACAATCATTTTACAGCCATATGAGAAGAACACAGAGAGCTCTGTTCTGAGTTAAAGTCCCCAGCACACTGCTAGCATTAGACAAATAATAATTATAGCTGCTTGCACCAAGGTGCCTCACCTGGAAGGAATCCCAGCTTAATCTGATGGAACGAAGCTGCCTAGAGGAAGAACAAACACAAATAGGTCCTGCGACACCTGACTGAGCACCAAAATGCATATTCCATACAGATGGCTATCTTCTGAGACCGCAACCTGGAATGGCAAACAGCAAAACCCGTATGGGCGTTCAGCTCATCTGAATGATTGCATGTCAGAGTGAAATCAGATCTATGTGGCTGGATATGGCCAGAGGAATTGAGCAGTTTCACTTTTCAAGTGCAAGACAAGAAAGCCATAGGCTCTCACTTTTTTCAATAAAGAATTCAGATAGTCTTTTCTTATTTAAACAGATGGATGCCACTCCTACCTAGGGAAGAACATGCACTGCCCTTTGTAGTTGAATCAAAGTAAAGCTGAATGGATGAAATAAGACCCACCAGGCACAAAGTATTACAGGGCAAAGAAAACAAGTGGCTGTTCTGACAGTCCTGCGGTTGGGTCTAGAAGAGGAGAAAGAGGGGAAGACTTGTTCTTATGAAACATTTCAAGGACTATCAATTTGAAGCCTCCTCAATACAGCAAACACAGTGCTTCTAGTACATCCACCAGAATGTGGTCTGGCTGTTCAGCATCAATATCTCCTAAATGACTCACTGAATATACACAGTTGTCAGGGGTCAATGAATTTATCATGTAACAATAGTTGGTATTTGACCAAATGACACCAAAGAATTTCAAAGTTTTACTAGTGTAAGGATTGTACAGAGACAGAATATGTCTAGATATTACAAAGGATCTGCAAAATATTCATTACTATTCTATACTGTCCTTCACTCAACTCCCACAAAAAACCATTATATTACTACATTGACCTCCAGATATGCTGAGGTTGTCAAAACTGCCTAAAAAATTTGGCATCCTAATTGCATCAAATTTATCAAAATTAGGTGTTCAGATGTCCTAAGTAATTTTTTTATAAATAGTGCTTAAAATAATACCAGAAATAAAAACACCAGAAGATGGCCTTGTGGCAACAGCACTGAGATTCAGGGAATCTAGATGCAACTGCTCTCTCTTGTACAAATTTCCTGAGTAAACAGCAAGTACACTGCAGTATAACTGTGTTCCAAATATATAAATAGGGATAATAATTTTTCTCCATCTATTCTTAGTTAAAAATAAAAGAAGTGCAATGAGGAGTTAGACAGTGTCTTCTGATGTCAGTATGTAACATTTAACTCCATACCCCAAGGATACCGTTAGTGTTTCCATATATTAATCACAGAGAATTATAATCCAAGACATCACAGGCTGCTTGGCATTATCTTTTGTTAGACGAGCGCAGCAGCTGATTATCTGAAAGGCACTACTTCGAAATCCTGCCTCACTTCTATCCCAAGATCATCACAGCGATAAGAACATTTCTGCTACTAAGAACTACCTTTGCTCGAAACCCCCTTGATACAATTACAAGTGGAATAAGAAACTTTCAACTAGGCGGATATTGAAATAAACAGAAACAAATTTTAACAGGACATCTTCTATACTTGACAAGGAAAAGACCCTGAAGACTTCCGAGACCTGCAATACTTTTTTTTTTGGTCTAATGTAGGTATAAAGGTTTTCGCTTTCACAGAGTTTTCAATGATTACATCTCAGGGAGATCAAAAGAGACTCTGAATTTAACCAAAGAATTTTTTTCCCCACATGGAAATGTTTTATGAATCTTCTTTTAAACATGAACCTCTCAGAAGGTGAACAAGGAAAAGATAGTCATCTGCATCGGCTTTAAGTAAACCAGAAACATACAGAGGCTAATGAAACATTAAGTGAAAATGTCCCTATCTTTGGCTACTTAATTCCACATATCTTGCTCTTTGAAAGCAAAACATAAAGATAACAGGAATAAATCAACAGTTTTGAGAAGCTGACACTGAGGCAGCATTTCATGCAGATTGGTTCATCGCTAGCCCCTGCTCAGTCATGAAGATCTAATCTCAACATCTTCCGACCCTTTTCCATACTTCATTACTTTCTAATCACTTATGGCCCTTACTGAAGAATGCTCTGAGCTTCTCGGACTGGAACAAATCCATAAATCAAAGACAATAGCTTTTTTGCTTTCTTTAGCAGCCTGCCTTCTCTTTATAATCTCATCCATCTGTTGAATTTGAAATTCACTTTGTGTATGTGTATATATACTGATTAAAAAAATAAAGAAACTAAGGAAAATATTTTTAGTACAGAATAAATTGTGCATTGACTTTCTAAGCTAGTGTGCGGCATTAACCCTGGCGCCAGTCCAGGGAAGCAAGGATACCTACTGCAATCTGTTATCCTGCTTGTCTTCAGTGGAGTTTCTCAGTATTCCTTTATTGATATATAGTTTCTTACCCACGGGTAGACAACAGGAGAAAGGAAGGCTAACAAAATAATGAACTGACTATTTTGATGGTTGCCTGTAGTTTTCATTGAAAATTTTGCAATGCAAATTAAGAACACATGCTTATTAACCATCAATCTTTGTGTCAACTTCTGAAAGGATATAACAATCAAATTTGATATTTATTTATTTTCTGGATTCCAAAGAGGACTTTTTCCTCCTAATACACGGCAGTAAAATCATCCCTATTGGACCACATTAGTGACTTACAGATAGATTTCTGCTCTCTTAAGAAGATTACATGAGTGACATTTGTTCTAGTAATTATATCTCCTAGATCAGTAGAGAGCAATGCATTCAGGCCCTTTAAAATGGAGCATCTCCCAGGGTTTAATGGATTTAACAAGGACTGGAACACCACCCACGCAAAGAGGATGAGAGGGGCTAACGCAAGCTAAGAAGATGAGAAGGGCTTCCTCTTCACTTCAGATAGACAAATGGAGACTACATTCTTCCACTTTCAATAACAAACTTGCAAGGCTTGTCAATAAAACCAGCAGGAGCTAGAGCAGTGCAAAATGATGAGAAGATCTAATGTGCACTGGGATCACCTGGGGTTTGGAGGTGGGGGGGGCGGTCAGGTCTTTTCTTACATATCACTGCAAGAAAAAAGTTTAGTTTTGATGAAAATAAAGCAGAACCTGTCCAGTGAAGTAGCTCGGGAGCTATTTTATGATTTCCCATGTGCAGGACTGACTGCAAGAGAAGGCAGTGGACAGGGCAGGGAAGAAGAATACATAGAAAAGGACAGAGATGTGAAAATCTGTTTTTAAAAGAAACAGTTGCAAAGGACGGAGATATAAAACGAGCTGAGAAAAGCTTGTCCTGCTCTACCTTTTTGGACATCCTTTCCAAGCCTGGGCTGGTGAATGCATAAGCCAGACAAGCTTCCCAAAGCCCACAGCGGCACAGGCACGAGGCAGCAAATTCCACAGCATCTGCACACACACACCTCCTACTTTCTAACTAATAACAGCTCTTGTGAGATTGGTAAATCACTCTCTCTAATACAGGTATATAAACACTTTCAAACTGGCATTTTGCTTCACGCAGCCTGTTTTGAGCTGGATATATTATTCTTAGATACATGCCCGAAAAGAAACTCAGGCTCCAGTCCTGATTCAGAAGGAGCTGATTTGATATATCTAAGACAAAACATCCACCCAGGGTTGAATTTACAGACTAAAAGCAGTGGAAAGCAACAGAAACCCACAAAAATAAAGATAATAGAGTTCTGGAATATAGATAAATATAAGACATATACTGTAAATGGATTTAAATTTCCAAGGCAACACAAAATGTACTATACCTTACCCCTGTGTTCCCTTTACCCAGGCAACTTATCGGAATTTATTTGGAGCTGTCTAACATTTTGATGACATTCAGACATCACTTATCTCCCGATGCACAGCCAAAGTCAGCAGTGTTACTTAGTAGCTGAACAACGAAGGGATAAAAGCCAAGTTGCTTCTTAAAATCAGTCTCATTTAAAAGTATGTAGATAATTAATAGATGAGTTTACGCTTCCTTTTAAGTTCTTCTTTGTTGTAAGTAAAACTGACAACGAAATTAAGCCTACTTGTAGTAATCGCAAAATAATAACTACAGATACTGTTCCATAGCCTTGGCACATGTCAGCTGCTGCACCACTGTGTGAGCCGAAATACTCGTCTGGAGTGAGTATGGCTGGACAGCTGGTCTGTGCCGCCTCTGAAGAAGCTGCATTTCTCCACTGGGCAAGATAACATACAGCTCAAGTACTTTATAGTTTTGAGACCTCTCTGGACAAACAATGCTATAAAAGATGTGTCATGTCTTGTCCTCAGTAATTCGTCTCACTGTCAACTGGTTACCATAAAATAAGACTCCAGAGCAAGTGAGGAGTAAGGTAAAGAAAGCCTTCTTAATGGGGCAGTGATGCTAAAACTACAGCTTGTCATCTTCAATGCTGGCTTATTTGTAAAAGTTCTGTCCTCTCTAAGGACCTGGAGGTAGAACAGATATATCCTGAAACAAATCAAACTCCTGTATCTTCCATCATATCTTCTGACTATCCATATGACTCCGTCATATTTTCCATCTTACCTTTTTTTCTATTTTTCCATGGAAAGTCAATAAATAAGATTTTCTTTCTCTGCTTGTCAGCTACACTTCTGGAACAGTTAAAAAAAACACAACCCACTTCAAGAAGACTATTTCAGAGAATATAACATCATACGCAGACTATCTCAGGCACAAAAGCAAAAGACTGTCATGTACAACTTTAAAGAGTGTATGAAGGATAACTTCCTTTACATGCTTTGTCTGACTTTTTTCCTGCTGTAAAGATGGTTTTCCCTGGCTGGAGGTAAAAAGCAGAGACTATCCTGAACGGCCACTGTTGTCCAAAGCTCACCACCAGAGTGCCAGCCTAAGCACACGCCGAAGGGACACGACATTAGTGCATAGTCTGAGCCCAGTGAGACTCCCATGTCTGAGACTGGAATTCAGATGAGTTAAACAAAAGCACTGAGGAGGAAGAGATACTTTTTAGAGTGTTCTCAAATGGCTTTCCCAAGCTGCACCTCCACAGAGGGACCAAGTAATAACCAGGAGGACAGCAGTGGCATCCGTCTATTTTCTGTCAACCCCGCTGCCCAAAGCACCTCCCATTGTTTGAAGATGCCGCATGTTTGGTGTGTCTGTGTGTGCAAGAGAGAGAAAGAAAAGGGAGGTTATTAAAAAAGCAGTTTGGCTAAATAAGGGAGCTCATTATGTGTGCTATTTTTGTCCCTCAAATATCTGCCTTCCTCTCTTTCCCTTGAGGTTTCTAGAGAAATCTGACAATCAGGGCTGAGGTTTACTGTCAGCTTCCATTAGGCAAATCAACCAGGCTGGGGATGGGGGAAGGACAAGGGGAAAATTGCCCTAAAAGCAAGCTGATTCAGCACCAGTAATGTCTTTGTGCATGTACCCACCACCAAAAATTACTCGACTGAGGCACTGTCCCATAAACGAGTCCTTTCAGAGCCTCCTGCAGTCCCCCTGTGCCACGACACGAAACACCGTTTTCTGTCAGCTCGGCAGAGACGGGCACAGCTAACAGTGACTGCTTTCAGTGCTCTGACAAAGCAAATGACCTTCAGCGTGTTCACCTGTCACGGAACTCATTTCCGTGTTGTAATTGATGTGTAAAAGTGATCTTCATTACTTGAACTAAAGACACACAAGCCTGCAAAACAGAAGACTTGCCCAAGAATAAGAACAGACTCTGTGGACATGGAGCATTGGATTTGACATTTCAAAATCTCAGCATTAAAAAAAAAAAAAAGGAGAGAAAAAAAAAGGAATTTTCTTAATCTATTTTTCACTTTTCCCTTAGAAAATACTGATTTTTCATCAGTGATTTTGTATGGATTTCATCAGTTTATAGAGGAAGGAGGCGTGTAAACTGTTCTCCACAGAACAGAGGTCCAGTTTTAAGCAGAAAAGGCTTCTGCCTCCTATTTTTTTTTTTAACCACCATGCTCACAAAACAGGCCATTATTTCAAGGAAAAGCTAGTCTCCAATGCATTGCCATTCGCCCTGCTTGCACCTCATACATCTTCCAGGACCAGTCACTACACACAGATATAGAATAGAAAAGCAAAATTAGAGTCATCTGCTATAGAGAACACAAACCTTTCCCTGGTTAGAAATACGGGGGTTTTACTGTAGAACACGGCTATTTGCAAAACTGCAGCCATCAGGGCAGGAAGGCAGCTTGTACATTATAGTTTCCACAATAATATCACTAAGAAAAAATATTCTCTTCTCCAGCTGTGAGATGTCTATGAACTGTAACCATGCATGTCGTCTTTATCATCAAGCAGTTGTGAGGCATCATCAAATCAAACTCACTATATACAAGGGATTAAATTAAATTATGTATCTCCTCACAATCACAGAGTCATTAAAATAAGCCCCTGACCCACAGAAAACATCACCTGTGTAGCCACAAATATAAAGTGAGATTTAGGAGCTTCCACAGCACCTATGGCTTGAGGACTTTATGTGTTATAAATGCCAGTTAACTTGGCAGTACTGCACCTCCTTGGGGGTATTACTGTTTCAGGGTAACATTACATCCTTCCCAGAAATGGAGATATCTGCCCAAACTGTTGAACAAACGGGTGGAAACGGGATCTGAATTGCTTGCTGTGCTCCCATCCTTGTCTGGTCATCCCTCTTTCTCCTCCACCAGCAATACCAGCACCACACCTCTCTCTGGGAAACTCCTGCTTGTTTCTGAAGGCTTCGGTCAGGGTTTGTTTCCAGAGTCAGGAGCATTTCTCCCCTTCAGTGTACTGAGGGTGACTGCTATCCATTTTCTTACCAGACTCCAAAGCAACGCCAGCCACAGAGAGCTACTGCTGAGATGGTGGCACAAAGGAGGAGCTGGGGAATGAACCCTGTGTGCAAGGTGAGGACGGATGTCCTCTGCAGGGTGGTTACAGAGCCCCAGACAATTTTTCAGGCGCTAAGACAAGCTCCAGGGCAGGAATCATAGAATCTTCATGGTTGGAAAGGACCTTTGAGATCATCAAGTCCAACCAAACAACCTGCGATCTCTGCCACTAGAGCATGCCCTGAAGTGCCACATCTAGACGTTTTTTAAACACCTCTAGGGATGGTGACTCAAGCACCTCCCTGGGCAGGCTGTTCCAGTGCCTGACGACTCTTTCAGTAAGGTAGTTCTTCCTAATATCTAATCTAAACCTCCCCTGCTGCAACTTCAGACCATTTCCTCTGGTCCTGTCATTATTCACCTGGGAGAAGAGGTCAACACCCACCTCTCTCCAACCTCCTTTCAGGGAGTTGTAGAGGGCAATGAGGTCTCCCCTCAGCCTCCTCTTCTCCAAGCTAAACATCCCAGCTCCCTCAGCCTCTCCTCATATGCCCTGGTCTCCAGCCCCCTCACCAGCCTGGCAGCTCTCCTCTGGACACGCTCCAGCACTTCAATGTCCCTCTTGTACAGAGGGGCCCAGAACTGAACACAGCACTCGAGGTGAGGCCTCACCAGTGCCAAGTACAGAGGCACGATCACTTCCCTGCTCCTGCTGGCCATGCTATTCCTGATACAAGCCAGAATGCTGTTGGCCTTCTTGGCCACCTGGGATGCCACAGGGGAAGAAACTCCTTACAGAAACTCCAGTTTCTCCTCAGCCAGACACCCTTGCACTCCAGACCCTGAGGGCTCGTCTCCATTCCTGTCCTCACGTCCTCCTCAGCACCTCCTATCTGCAGGTCCCCAAGTCACCGATGCATCCTCCTCCCACAGCTTGTGTGGTGGTAACAGCTGGCTGAAAAGCCCAAGCCAAGCCACTTAAGAGTCCATCGCTAAAAATTAACAGATGCTGTTTCTGATTCCTAAAGACCACTTGAGACTAAGCAGAAGGGACTTAGTAATTGTCTGAAGCTGGAGAGAACGAGAAAAGCCAAAGTTTGGAGGATAAAGACTGTGTTTTGCCTCTCAATATGTTGTTCCTTCCTGCAGAGCCCACCAAGTTTTCTGCTTATGTTTAATCAACTAAAACAAAAAATAGACAAAACTTTGCTAGGATGGTTCATGAAGATCCTCTTCCACTCAAGGATTTCTAAATAAATATTTTAAAGCTTAGAATAAAAGCTTTCCAATATATCTAAGTGCTTTGAGCTCCTAAGTCCCAAACCTAAGCATTTCAGTGGAAAAGAAGTCATTTTAAAAATGAGGTTCTTCCCATTAAGAGTCCAAAATTTCAATCTCCTGGGCCTGGATTTTTTTTCTTTTTCAGGAAAAGCACTGCTTCATTTCTTTTCATGCGTTTGGGAACTGCTGCACAAAACATTAAAGAAACAAAACCTGCAGCATTTGTTTTTCTTTAGCATAGCAATGGAAAAACAACCTTGCCGAAATCTTCATCTATTCCTGATAGGGTTCCCATGTCCTGCAAGTTACTCCCGAGGAACAGTCCCAGTTACCCAAGTGAGCAGGTCGGGAGGGAGCAGAGCCTGCACCAGGGCAGGTCCCAGCCTGAGCTGCCCCGGCAAGGGCTCAGCATCACCCCGTGGGGCAGAGCTGCCCCATCAGGGGTGCGAGGGGCTCCCACAGCCCCAGAAACACCAGGAAAGGCCTGTCTGAGATGGTCCCACACCATAGAAGAAGGAAATAATTTCTCACGTGTGAGAGGACCCTCCTGCACTCTCTGGTTAGGAGTCCATTTCAGAGCTGAAGCTTAAGGATAAACCATTCAACCTACCAGGAATTGTCAAAAAATGCAGCTAAATAGCAAACACATGTAAGTCCCAGGCATCTCCCTGAGCCCCACTTGTTCTTTTTTTAGCCTCAGGAGAAAAGCACATTCTTCTGCATAATTTATTTCTTCAACAGAATTATGCAGAAAAGTGCAACTAAATTGCTTTTCCTGATTAAAACCAGAGTATTTTATATTCTCCCCTCCCCCCCCATTTCTGGATTATCTGCTTTTTATCTTAGAGCCTCTTATCCCTAGATGTAACTGTCTAATTTTGCTTCGAAAGAAAGCAAAGACCCAAAGCAAAGACCCCATCTGCTCCTACCTTTCACAGCACACCCCCAGGTGCAGGCAGGGAGACCTCCCTCCCACCACCCCAGCTCCACCTCTATAAATAGGAGTCATGGCAGCCCATGGGCTGATTCTGGTGTGGCTCTTTCTGGTTTGGGGGTGGTATTTTATCTCAGACAGTGAGATCGATAGCTTTATAAAAGGGCTTATTCTTTTGGAATGGCATTGGGATGTCTACAGGTAGGTGTCCATAGGGCTGAAAAAAACAGTTCTGTAGCAGGATCTGAAGAGCCCTGGTATGGCACAGGCACCTGTACAACAGCAGAGCCAGGTTCAACTGCTCACAAATCACGAGGCCCAAAATCAGTGCAAGAATGACCTGCATATGGATCAAGTTACTTGCTGGTCTTCAGGTTTTCTGCCTAAGAGTGAGAGAGACTAATTTTAGCAAACCTGGAAAAGGGATTGGGGACCAGTGGTTTGTGGGAGAGCAGTTTCACCTCCCTGTGAACTCATTTCCATGTGCAGCAGTGATGTAGTGCTTGTATTTGCATTTAGCTTTGCACAAACATATTGGCTCAGCTCTTCAAAAACCTTCCTTTAGAGACCAGCTCCAGTCCAGAGGCTGGTTATAAACCTTTGTGTGCCCGCTGCCATGCTCTTAGCAGAAATGAAAAATGGATGGATTTTCACTTTCATTTAAGCGTCTTTCCCTGGTATGAGGAATCTAATGTGATGAGTTAGTGTTGAGCCATGCTTTATGGTGGCTGCCGGCATCTAAGAAATTAGGGCTATGGCAGTTAAATACAGGCACACTCAGTATTATTTGAGAGGTTTTATTTTGAGAATGACAGGGCTGTAGTCTTCTGGTTGTCTGGGCTTCTTCCACTGTGGGGTGTTTAGCAGCACCAGCGGAAATGAAAATGCAATTGGTGCAGCTCTGTGGGGATCTCTGAGTTTTCATTACGGTAGTATGGCCACCTCCCTCCTCATTCTTGTCTTTATTAATCATGAGCGTAGTAAGCGGAAACAGGCTCTGGGTCACACTCCCAGATGAAGAAGGCCAGAAAACATGGGATGGGGGGCAGACAGGGGCTGTTTATTAGCTATTAAATCCTCCTCGTCAGCTGATGTAGGTTTTGGGGGGTTTTTTTATTACTGGAAAAAGATATCACTACTGGTCTCCTCTGCATCTCTCCCCAAGCCCACCCTTTCCTACAAGCCAGGGAAAGCAGCCTGTGTAGCTACAGTGTCTGTACTGTTCACTGGTTTAATCCGGACTTAAGAAGTGTCCCCATTTTGGGGTTATGGAGTTATAATACACAATAAAACGTCTAAAAAGCACTCTAAGAGCACTGCGAGTCCCTTTCTGTATGGCGACCAGGTGCTAGTAAATGGAAAGCTAGACAGTGAGTTCAGGCAAGCAGCAAACCTTAAACAATCCTTGCTTAAATACAGAAATACCCTCTGCAACCACTCAATACTCAGTCCAACTTCTCTTGACAAGTCTGGGAGAAAAGACAGATTTTGAAGCACATATGGAACACTTGTTCAAGGTAAAGGGAAAAAGTCCTACTGCCAGGAATCCGCCCTTGGAAAACACATGTCCAGGAGTCACTTATTCATATACCTCCTCAAATCTACTGCAGGAACAGAGTTGACCTCTCACGTGTCTCTCTGCTCTACAAATGAGTGAATAGCCCTCTACACTGACTTGAGCTTATGGGTGCTCCTGGGGCTTATTCCTCTGCCTTGCATTGACTGAGCATGACCAAGTCCCTGGACAAACGTGCCAGGGGACAGAATCCATGTGGAATAGCTGGGTCTAACCACTGGAACTGTGTCTATTGTCATCTGCGTACAGCAAGTCACAACTTCACAGACTTCTGTATATTCAGGTTGTGCTAATTTTATCAGCGCTGGTTGAACTATGCACTGGGTATCATTCTGTTTATCACTCATGTCTCCACTAACGGGATACATCAGCTATTATAAACCCATCACTGCAGAAGCTATTGACACATTTAATGTGTCAGAAACATACCTCTCTTTATGAGTAACAGATCGTTAGTGCACTGATGCTGTCTTTCTTGCTTGAATCCATTAATCATTGATCTTCAGCTTAAAACTTCAAATAAACTATTTTCTCTGATTTGGCCTATTTTTTGCTCACTGTTAGCTTTGCACATGATAGCATTATGTGGTCTTCTAGGGTTGTCGAAGATCCTGGTACGACAGGAATTCCTTTAACAGGAGAAAACTAGAAGAAAAGTATATTAACGGGGCAATTTTTGACTCATATTTTGAATTAATTATAAATGGAGTGAGAATTCCCAAATTTCTCCAAATTAGTGACCTTTTTTGTTAGTTCCTAAGTTAATACACATGATGGCTCCCCAACAGTAACTAAAACAGTAACTACAGATAAACAGTATTTAGTGCTTTAATTTGCAAATTAATCTGTCTAATGGACATAGACTTCATTTCTGATGATACCTCTGCAAGGTGTTCTCTGAAAACAGGGAACCAAAATCAGCTAAGGAGCTTCTGCACTGTTTCCCTTGGGAAATAGTGGTTTTGTTCCCCACTTTAGACTTGGCTTTATTGCAAGTAATAGCCTTTCGAGAGCAGTGATTAAATGTACAGGTTGAACAAGGCTGTACATATTGTGCTTTACATTCCAGCTGATTACATTAAATATTCCAGACTCCCAGGGTCCTCTCAGTATACGCAATGTTCCGCCGAGCAGACTCATCATCAATATTTAAACGTTCTTTCATATCAAGCTGCTAACAGCCCTATTTGATATGTAGCAATGGAAAATGATGTATCAGATTGCAATAGGTTTCACCCTTTCACCAACATCTTTCTGTAACTACAGTCCCATCTTCTTTCCCTTCCCAAGCCCACCTCATTAAAGAACTACATCTCCCCTAATCCCAGAGACCTGCTGTCCCGCTAACAGAAGAGAAATGGCCCTTTGATGCAATATCAAGAAACTACACATCCATTTGGCCCCTTGCCTTAGGGCTTCTCAGCTTCTATCCCAACACGCTCCAAAGCTCCTCGTGGGCAAACTGCTTCTTGGAGACTTCTCCTTCCTGCTGGAGGAGATGTGAAGCTTTGGATCTCATGTCTTCTAAGCTGTACACTGGCTGATGGGACCTGGACCCACCTGGCATCCTGGACCCACATTTCCAAGCATGTTTTCCAGACTCTTTGAAAAGGAGGGGCTGCACAGCCCGCGCCGGATGGTACACCGGAGCCCATGTGCATCCTTCCCTCTGCCCAGAGCCAAGCTCCAGTCCTGGAGCTTGAATGGAGACAGGGAAGCGAAGGCCGCCTCTCCACAGATACTAATAACTGAACTTACAGCAATAATAAAACATGATATGCTCCGTTAGATCTTTCATTTGAAATAAAATCCAGTGACACAGAGATATCATTATCATTTTTATCTCATCAGAAGTAAATATCACATTTGTGGGCAAATATAATAGATCAAAATGGATGCTTCTTAGAAAAGGAATCTGTATAAATCCAAACAGTGGCGATTAAAGGGCTAACAACAATGGTCTTTGCTGCTGAGGCTCCAGCAGCACCCTGTGCGCATCCCCAGCAATACATTTACACGGAAGATTTTAAAACTAAATCTATGATATTACTTCTTCTCCCCTGTCAATAATCTGGTAGCCCTAGGCACACATGCCAATGGAAAAGCAGGCTGGAGTTCAAAGATGTGGCACATGAGAAAGTAGCAGGGATAATTTTCACCTGATATCACATCATCAGAAACTGCTACACAAAATTATTGTGAATTATGGGGGCCTGCTGTGCATTTGATTTCCCACAGCTGCTACCACAGCAGTCACTTTCCTGAAAATTAAGTGCATGTTTCATCTGTTCACAGGAAGGGAAGAGGGGAAAAAGGTAAAGAAAGGAAAATTTACGATGGAAAACCCACTGAAAGCTCCTGTGCCATACCGTGAAGCCACAGCCTGTTCCGTGGCTGTGCTCTGGGACAAGCTGTAGGGACACGTGGTGCAGTGGCACTGGGCAAGATGGGCCATGTCAATCAGAAGCAGAGCCAGAGCAGACCTACCAGAGCTGTGTCCAGCAACTGCAATATGTTCATTCAATTTACATTCCCTGCAACTCACTTCTGTCTCTTATCTCCAGCAAGGGACACTACACAAAGCAGATTATTCCAGTCTCTCTCCTCCAAAGCAGGTAGCAGCATTAAAAGCCCTTGCAATTGCCAGGAGCTGCGCGATAGCCTAATTAGTCTCCAAGCCTGTCGGAAATGAGGGTCCATGGGGGGGTGAGGGGAGGGTGTTTCCTACGTCCCTGCACGTAAAACTGCAACACAAAGCTCCTTCCTAAGCACTGACTGTGTAATGCCCGTGCCTGATCTGAATGCCCCCGCTTGCCGGGTTGGTACCGCTTCTACCGATTCCCCGTTGTGAAGCTGACAGGGCCCAGGGCTGGATGACAGCCCCGAGCCAGAGCAGAAAGGGAATGGCGCAAATGTATTTCCCTCCTCCACCCATTATCATTCTGCTCCAACAAATGTTGACCGGAAAAGCCATGTGGTTATTTCATTTTCTGGCAGATTTTACTAGCGTGGAAACAAAGATACTTCAATCACGCTTTTGTGTCCCAAGACCGCCAAGTGCTTCTTTGAGTGCTAATTAAATTTCACAACCTCCTCAAACAGTAGGTCAATCCAATCCGACATTGCTGTAGCTTTGTTTCCTACGGAAATGAAGCAGAGGTGCCCGTGCTGGCCGTCTGAGGGTGCATCTGCATGCTCCCCCTCTAACGTGTGCTGGAACCACTGGCCTGTTTAAAGGAGATTTGAAAGAGAGGTAGACTCCCCAAGAAAACTGATCTCCCCATTTTTTTCCACCCCTGAGCCATATCACTTTAGAATGGAAGGCTGTTGTGTGAGAGTTCATTGGGCAACGTGGGCAGAAGATGCCTCAGCCACGGAAAAGCTTCAGCCAAAGCTTGTACTTTCTTGGACAGTGAACTGAGAGAGAGAGATTCAGAGGAAACTGGACTTGGGACATTCTGGCTCACAAAACAAATCATTTATGGACCAGAGGAACATGGATTATGCTGGTGAAGGGACTTCCACCAGCTCATGCAAACCAAGCGCAGATCCAGGATCCCAGTCCAGAAGGCCTGACATTTCCTTGGGCAGAGCCATGCCTTGAACCTCATCCCGTGATGCTCACAGATATGATCACTACTTTGATTCCTGCACTGCTCCCAAGCTCCACAGGACTGACCGCATGTAAAATCGGGAGCAATAAAAAGATCTTTACTGGGCTTCGCTTTGTGTCTGGACATTTTCTTTTAAGAAGCTGATTTTGACCCTAGGCCTTGAATTTTTAGCCTTTTCTTTGGAAAAGGAGATGGGTATGAGACCTTACGTGTAACAAGTGATAATAGTGTTTCTCTCAAAGAGGAATTTTTATAAAATGAATTAATATGGATCATGAAAAAAAATCAAGAAAAGCCACTGTGATTCCTGGGGCAATTTCATCCACAGAGATAGCCCTCTTCAGATCTTCCCAGGAATTCCTCTGGGTTTTGGGGGGGTCTTCATTTTCATACAGGAGGCCTGAGAGGACAGGATTCATCTGAGATAAGATAGGAGACCTACAGCAGCCACCTGATTTCCATCAGCACTTGTTTTGCAAAGAGCCAGGTCTTTCTTCACTATAAAGCTAATGCAAAGAAGAAATTACTGAAACTCATTCTAGTGGTAAATTTACTTTGGTGTCAAGCTGGTATTTAAGACAGATACAAAATTATTCTGTGAGAGTCAACTGAGCAGGGATTGGATTCTTACAGAATATGGAAAAGGGTTGAAATCTGGGTCAATTAGGAGTATTAATTATAGTTAAAGGAAAATGAAAAAACGGAGAAGTACAAAACATGGTAGCAGCTTTTCAATATAGTATGCAGTCAAGTGTGACCTTTTTTGCCTGTCTGAGATAAAAAAAAACATTTTGAGGCAGTGGTGGGCATTTCTGTCATCTGGATTTTGACTTGGAGAGATGGAGTGGGATGAGAAAAGGAAAGGAGAGGGGTTTTGCTTTAATTCAGAGCATCTTGAGCTGTTAAAATTTTGGCCCTGACTAGATAATAATAATGGAAGAAACACCCCTTGGTGATAAGTATCTCTTTAGAAATTTCCATTCCAAAAAGCCATTCCCTGTCAATAATATGTCTGACACCTAATAAAATAAAAATAAATACACCTCAGCAGTTTTTGCTACTTGCTTTGTTCTCTGTAACCTGCTGGTTAACTTCCTGTCCCCAGAAGTGGCTCATTTGTACACAGATGGAGATCTTTGGGCAAGGCATGGCCTTCCATCAGCTGGAACCGTTCAGTGGGAACAGCCATATTAGTCCCGGCGTTATTCAAAATGCAGCAGAAGCAAACACAGAAATAGCACTGAGTAGAAAAGCACAGGATCATTAAGGGAGGAGAAGGGGGGGCTGCATTTTTCTGGCTTCTAAGACGGTATTGCCAACAATAGAGGAAAAGGGATTATCTTTTTTCTTCCAAGGTTGGGAGTCCTGTTTCAGGTTTCATATAATAAGAATGGTACGATGCAGACAGCAATAATAACCTGCTCTGAAAGCTGCTCGCTGCACAATGGCAAATTGCTCATGGGCAGTGATGGCAAAATTTAATCCCTGCTCTGCTTAGAATGCAACCCACATAGCCACTCAAGACAACATAATAGCACTTTTGTAGCTCTCCGCTACAAACATCACTTTGAAAAGGATACAGCTGTGGAGGGGGGTCTCCACATGCGTCATTTTTGGCTGGCTACCAAGCTCGCAGAGCCTCAGACACACTGTGCTCCCTCCTACAGCTCTGCCAACTACTGCAGAGTCACGCTTGGGGAAGGCAGAGGAAATGGAGGGAGCTGTGTGAGCAGTAAATTCAAGATAAAATTAAGTTGCTTGGCCAGGTGAACAGGTTAGGAATTCATCTGCTGAAGAACTGGGATGAGAGAAAACTGGGAGACAGCTCCAGTCTGGGATTTCATTTACCATCTATAAGGCACTGTCTGGACGCACCCAAGTCTCTAAAGCCACAGATGTATCAAACATCAGCCATTCCTTCATCAATTGCTGACCCTGTGACACGGCCGTGCACGGAGGATCTCAGACAAGACTAGAGACAACACCCGCTATTTCTCTCCCCAGCTTCTTTCCAACATTTTCCTGAGCTGTCAGTCACACTGTTTCCAGCTGCCAAATAAATCACCTAAGTGACCAACGGAGGCCAAAGCACACCCGGCTTCCTCTCACCTCTGCGCTGGTTCTGCACAGCTACCGAAATGGCCACATGTCCTGCTCGGCAGTCTGAGCTGTGGGGACAATAATCTCCAGAGAAGAGGACCAGCTTGGTGAACAATAGCCTTTCCACAGGAGCACATGCCCAAGGCCTTGAGTGCTGAGACCATGGGCTGTGGTATGCTTGGCACGGTGCTGCGCAGCTAGGGGGACGTCACAGCTCCCTTGGGAGCTGCCTGGTCCCCCTCCACTTGTGGCCCTGCCCTCCAAGCCCTGCTAGCAGAAGATCCAACAGCAGCACTGCCTGGCTGAGGCCAGGGACCCTGACAGCCAGCCACGACGAGCTGCCTCTGCCCGCAGCAGGCTGGGAGCGCTCGCATAAGCGCTGCCAGCATGGGTATGTGTGTGGGAGGAACGGGGCTGACGTTCTCCAGCTGAGGAGGGGAGATGAGCAGCTGAGAGCAGTGAAGTCTCCAGCTGACCCAACCAGATTCACAGGAGTCTCGTCCATTCTGGGAGCGCAGTTGTTGCTGGAGGGTTGCAGTAGGGAAGGGGAGCCGAGGTTTTTACAGTCAGCTATGGACCAGAAGAAGCAAGAATCCCCACCAGAACTGACCAAGGCAGCTTGTGCTTTGAATCTCTACCAACCTGCTGTCAACTGCATATGAAAGCACCAAGAAGTATCAGCCAGAATTAGTTTATGCATAACAAATCCAAGAAAACTGTAAGCTTCTTATGGATCACTCAAAGAGAGATAATGTGACAGTGTTTGTCATATGATACCGCTTGGGCCTCTGCATCCAAATAATTATAGAAGGAATTTCCTCAGGATGTTCTGTTTCTCACAGCAAACCTTTGGGGTCTACTCTCCCTTCCTGGCACAAATAAAGATACAGGATTTTGAGTGAATTGCCTAGTAATTCTGTCACCGCCTTCTCCTTCCTCCGCACCTCACCGCATTACTGATGGTAACAAGGGAGTTATTATCAATCAAGGCAAGCTACATTGTGATCTGTGCCACTGAAATCCATTTCAGATCGGAGGATAAAATGTGATTATATTTACACTTTCTTGACACAATTCAGGCAGCAAAATAACAGCCTTCTAGAGACATTTTTCTTCTTCATATTTAGATTTGTCAGTATTGCAGAGCTGTGTGAGAAGGGAGGGAATTATTATAGCAGCTGGGATTCAGTGATACATTTTAGTTGCCTTACAAATGATGATGTTTGGTTTATTGTGCTGTCTTCCTATCTTTTTCATCTCCAAGTTCCTTGCATACTGTCCAGAATGCCCTCCAGATTGATGAGATTGCATTTCAATCAATACAGCTCTATGTAAATCTATTTTTGCTTTTGACACATCCCATAAATTATTTCTACTTATAACCTTAATTGGTCTGTATTCATCACAGGAGATGGAATTCCTAACTCATGCAGCTGTTTATAAATTAAATTTGCAATTAATGAAGAAAGTATGAGATTAAGCACTTCATACTTCCCCAATCTGAATTTGCAAAGGATATAATCAAGTTTTATATGGTCAGACTGTGCTTGGACATTTTTATGTTAAAGGTGTAAGCTCTAAAAAAATGCCTGAAATGCAGAAACTGGCTTGACCAATGTAGTCTTAGTCAACCTAAGACTGGGCTTGACCTGCTAGTGGAAACAAACCCAGTTCCTCATAATCAAACTCTCATTTCCAGTAGACAACCTGATGTTCTCTTCTGCTTCCAACAGCAGGAATGATTTTGAGCCCATCCATCCTACGCAGAACACCAAGGAAGCCTCCCTTCTCATTTTATATTAGTGCCTGCCACCGAGTGCCCTAGGCACAGTCAGAAGTCTCCAAAGCTTTGCTCTAGAGTGAAAAACAACTACTCCCAGATTTTTACATCTTCTTCCTCTTTTTAGGAATTGTATTGCAACTTCTAATGTATTTCCTGGGTTTCTACAAAGTATTTCAGGGATGTCGTCTCTTCAGATTTACAGAGACAGTTTCAAATCAGTAGCCATCCTGAGAAGGATTCAGTATTCTCCTCACAGCCACACGCTACGTAGCAGGAGAGCTGTGAAAAGGTGAGTTAACCAAAAGCATCAATAGCAATTTTTAAGGAACAATCATGTAGAATTACTGTTCAAACTTGATAATATACCATAATACACAGAGTTTGCAGGATAGCACACTGAAACTGGGAAAGAATGAAAGCTCTTTCCTTTCTTTTAGAACTGGAATTCAAGACCTCATCATCGGCAAATTTTCTAATACCTGCAATTTTTATTTTCTCTTATTCACTGCTGCGTTCTTCCCTATCTTCAGCAGACCGCCTTAGGCAAAGCTGTGCTCCTCTCCATTGCAGTTTTCCTCTCTTTTATTCAAAACTACAGAGTGCAATTAGGAACATATCCTTGCTCTGTCATTTAGCAGAGGCACAGAAAACTTGGGAGAAAACATAAATATATAAAAAAAATCAGTAGTCGAATTCCAATGTAGTCACTGCTCATGGACCCAGGGTGATCAAGGCCTTCTCTAAAGACTTGCGTACAAGTAAAAATCAGGATCTTGACTATTTAGTACATTAACTGCTAATGGAAGTTTACCATATCAGTTATTAGAAATGCTATAAATTCCTCTATGTAGCCATCTAGTAAAAAATGAGATATAGTGCTGCTAGCCTCCCCAAGAAACTCAGTTAATACAATTCAAGTGTGCCTATGTGTATTACCTTGCCTTTAAAAAGGGCTCCATGGCTAATAATACACTGGAAACTAGTTGGACACAGGTCTTGGGAATCACACCAACAGCTCTAGAAACCTGTCCTTATACAATACCAAAATCTGCTCAACTGAGCAACTGCTCGTTGCTTTTGGAAAGGAATGGGGTTCCGAGGCAGGAAGAAGAAAGGTTTAATAAAGAGCAGCAATTGCTGAGGAGAATACTGAGGACGAGAAGCTAGGAGTCAGTAAACAAGCAGATGGTTAAAGAGGAAGGTTAAGTCGAGGTTAAATAAAATATTAGAAAGGAGGTGAACCGGAGGCTGAATCCTGGAGGAAACAGAAGTGTTAAGCAGTAACAGCGTGTGTATGCACGTGCATGTCTTGAGGGGAGCCTCTCCACTGCATTCCTTCTCCCTTTCTTCCTTTTATATCCACAGAAAAGCCTTGCATGCTTCTTAGTGCTGCACACGTCCATGGCATCCATGGAAAAGTACTGCAGGCTTCTGCAAATGCGCGAGAGAGAAAATTCCAAGACAACCCTATGTGAGAGGTGAAAAGTAGCTGAAAAAAATTTAGAAGCTTCTCATCTTGAAAGGTAACCTACAAGGCTGGCTGTGTGATGATGAGCACTTTCTTGCTGGATTGCTCAAGCCAAGGAATCCTCCTGATGGCCTGTGGAGGGAGATGGAGCTTCTTCAGCTTATCCACTACAATCGACCCTCCCTCTTCAATGCAGCTGACCAGCAACACCGATGAGCCGGCACACACAGAAGTGCTACATGGACCATTCGGATAAAGCTAATACTCGTTATCAATACTCACTTTGCTTCGCGAACAGCTCACGCCAGGCACCCGCAGAGCACCCTGCTGAGCGAGGACCACCGAGCAGGCTGGGCAGGGCTGCCCACCGCCTCCCCTCGCCGCATCCTTCCCATCAGGGAATCTGCGGTTGTCACCTCCTTTTCAATCTCAGCTATTGACCCATTTTCTAACTTTATCAAGCCATCTACGAGAGATATTGCTTTCTCCCCAAGGTCAGTCTTGGAGGTCAGTGTTTTGGAATAGCAGTAACTTTGATAATGAAATACTTTGCAAGCCAGAGCATGCTCACTTAATGCTTTACCACCATATGGTTAAATTTTCCCCTCCATCAGATTTAATAAATGGTGTTTACAAATTCTTAGGCATGCCTTCCTAGTAAAATCCACTAAACCCACAACAAATATACTTAGCATGGCATTAATTTGGTTAGAGATTTTCTCAGAGTATTGACAGCCATATCTAATTTCTAAGGATTTATTTTTATTTCAAAATATATTAGATATATTTTTTCTTTACCCACTACAATTCCTTTATAATCATGTTTCCTCAGAAGGCATGGGGCAGCTACTTTACAACCATTCACTGTTAGACTATATCCCCTCAAAAATATCCTCGATAATTAATATTTTATATTTATTCACAAGTAGGAACTTAAACTTTCCAACACAGATCGGCAAAGCCCTAAATTCATTCTTCCCTACAGCCGAACACTGACATTTCATGGTTCAAACATCACTCCCTGCTGGGAGATTATCTGGTACCATGGTCTAGATATTAATATCTGCAGTCTGTGAAGTAGGTTTTAATAATCTTAAATACAAATTTTAATATAAATTCTCTCACTCATACTTGTTCCTTCTTAAAAATGAAACCAAGCAGACACCTAAAAAGCAGGGACTTCAATTTATATTCAGTACCAGTTCTTGATGCATTTCCTTTCTCAGTCAATCAACTGGCCTCTGCCAAAATCAAAATATCTGGACTAGTTGTGAACTAAGTGTCCTGCTGATAGATTCAGATGCCTACATTTCTCTTGAAATATGGACATTATCTACCATATATATGTGAGACCCTCTTCTACCCCAGTAGTTTTAGCATACCGGTATAGCCCAGTCATGGCAAATGAATGCTAATGTGGCGAGGATCTAAACCACTGCAAATACCAGCATCTCTCCATGTTCCCTACTTACTTAGAGCCATGGATTCATCCTCACTTCTTTTTGTATGGAGACATACTGAAGTAAAAGACTGCGATCAGTGAGCAGCTGCTCAGTTGCACGATACAAACGCCCACGTCAGCAACAAGCAAAAGCTTCCCACTGCATTTATGCTGTTAGAGAGTTCCGAGAGCCCAGGGAAGTGTGAAGTGTTTATGATGACAAGTGAACTCAGGAACAGAGTTTCCTTCTGTTTATATTTCTCTTGATGGGACTTATTTCCTCGGTTATGACAAACTCCATTCTGAAGATGTGTGAATTGTTACAATTGAGTTAAAATGTGTGCAGCACCATGTAGGAGAGAAATAACTAACGCAGAAAGCGAGCACTCCCTGACATCTGGCCCTACCCGAGGTGCTCTCAGGTTACATCATGCTTCCTGCATCAGACTGTTCTCATCCCACAATAACTCATCCCATAAATAAACTTTGGAGGAGAGAGGGAGAGAGAGAGTCTCGTTCCCTGATTGCAAGGGCAGACTCTATCAGATAAAACAAAACAGTACCTGAATTCACCCTCACACACCCTTCACCCCCCTCTAACATGACAGCAAACTGAGACTAATAAATCTTCCACTAAAAAATCTAACCACCCCCATGGAAGGAATTTTCCTGAAAAGGAGGACATAGGTTTTATCTGAGCAAATGAATAGTTCCCGGTCATCTGCTCAGTGTGTTAGCAACCAGACTGTGCTGCATTAGGTATCTAACCCAGGTGCGTGCCTGCAATATTATCAAAAATTCATGTCTATCCAAAGATGATGTCAAGTATTTCTGAGTATGGGGAGGAGTCTCGGCAGAAGAGTGTGATCAAAGAGTTGCTAATTTTTCATACGCTACTCATGATGAAAACTTCTTTTCTTCACTTCCAATATGCAGTCATTAAGTTTCCAAGGTCACATATTCAGGGCCAAAATAGCAGCTCACATAACAGATCGCTGCTGTATTGGTTTAGACCACTTCAAAATGATGGCCTTAGGCCTGATTTTTCCGAAGTCATGCTGTCCTTCCAGTTGCTTTGGACAAGGGTTTCCCATAGAACCAGTGATTCCCAGTGACAGGAAACACTTTTGATGTGGTTAAAATGCTTGTCACTCCAAGTATGTTATTAACCAAACCACGGTACAAACTGCAACCTCAAAACAACTGGCATAACCGTTCCTTCTGAGTTTGCACAACGCCTAGCACTGTGGAAGCCTGGTCTGTGCCACAGCCTATGGGATATTCCTGAAATAATAATTAATAACAACAGCTCTGCAAACAACAAGAAGAAATGCACAAACAGTGGCACTTGGATCTGGTGACAACATTCTTCTGAACGAACCCAAACCACAGCACAGCTACCCCACAGGCTCTGCTCCATAACCCACACTGTTTCGGTCTGCAAGAGGCCACTGAGGGAAAGAATTCAATATTGTTCTGTATTTAGCTAATGCAATAATCAGTAAACCTGACGCGTCCTTTGCTAATGTGCTCAGTGTTATGTTTGGAAAAGGAGAAGTCAGTGAAACATCCCGGATATAAACACGTGCTATCTTGCCAACCACGGAAATGTATTTTTCCCTTCCCTTATACTCTCTCTGTAGCTTATCTATTCATATCTGCTAAATACAACATATCCCTGATTTGGTCCACAGCCTCTGAGCTTTTATGTGGCTTCTGCTCCACTCCAGGAATTTTGCAAATAAATTGCTGTACTGGATTTGTTTTAAAGAAAGCATTTGTTTGTTTTCAAATCATATACTTGGCTAAATGAAAAGGATCTAGCTCTGTATTTTCTCCCAGGCTGTTTGGGTTCCAGTAATCGTTTGTTGCTGTATATTTGAAGGAGATTAAGGGACGGGGCAGAACTGCACCCTGCTTCCAGTTCTACATGACCTGTGCCTATGGGCAACCTCAGACTCGGAGCAGGGCAGAGGGGTGCTCTCTCCTCTGACAACACCTCCCGTGTGCACATCCACATCTCGCCCCACTTTCAGCCAGAGGAGACATACGTGCACTCCCAGAGCAGCTGAGCTGGCCTGCTTTTAGACACCCACTTTAGAAGAGGAATCCTGCCTTAAAAGTACCCATTTTTCCTCTATGGGCTTCAAAGGGAATTTGAACAGTTAGTTGACATGAAGACGACAATGTTGTAGTACTTTTGGACTGCTTTATTCTTCTTCCAGTATTTTCCTTTATTATTTTAGTCTACAGAAATAACAGGGATACGAGTTGTATCTGGTATATAGATACCCATCCAGCCCAGAATCTCCAAAACCTGTACTGACTAGAGAGCCAAAAAGAAAGGCACCCGGAACTTTCAGCTCTTTTAAAAGGTGTCTATACCACAGATAACCATTAACATCTTAAGCAAGTTTCTTCTTTATACCTCAGTTTACCCAATACAAAATGGGGATAAATATACTGAAACTGATGTCCGATTTTAAAGATCTTGCCCTCTGCAAGACCCAGGGGCTATTAGTAGTAGTAACGTAATGGCACAGGTAGCAGAATGAGATTTGAAATCAACGATTTCAAATGACTGATCAGAAGTTGTTGTTCAGACAGCAGATGAGAAAGGATGAGAGCTTCTAAAATATGAAAACTCAGACCCCAGGACCTTTGGGGACAAAGACACTGCCTGGTACAAGGAAGAAAGTAATGCGAATAATAACCTTGTAAATAGCACTATCATTATCAAAAAGATGTTTTTGAAAAGACACAGAACAAAATCGCTGGAATCAATGGATATGGGCCACCTTTGGTGTCAGGGGTATTTGCATCTGTAACCCCAAGTCATGTCAGGGTCAGGAAAGAAAGTTCACAGTCTGAGCACACTCTGGTTGTATCACACTTTGATCACACACAGGGGAAACTGCTCCAGAAAGGAAGCACAGTTTTTGTTTTATGCCAGAGTAACAGCAACCAGCACTTCACAAATCCCCTGTGCTTCATCAATGGAACTGGCTCCTCCGGGTGAACAGCAGAGCAACAATTATTTTTAGTGGCTAAAAAATTAATTTGATGTTCTCCTCTTGATGCCTTCCCATCGACCTCAGCGTTAGTCTCCATCTGGGCTACAACTTCTACTTCTCTGGATATCTTTAGCATAAGGCAGTTTCATTCTGACAGAAGGACACTCACCAGCGAGGTCCTTAAAATAGTATTTAATTTTATCATTAGGCTGACAAAATCAAGGTGACAGCCCAAGACTGGTAGAAAATGATGCTGCTGCTTCATACCTACAACATAACACTGCTACAATAGCAATACATTGTGGATTATCAATCCTGGAACAGCAGAACTGGCACCTCTCTTAATCAGCTGCTAAATTATTCTTAGCTAGAACCTAAATTAAACATTTAAACAGACAACCCTATAGAGAATGCTTTAGAAGTGGTTTTATGAGATCTAAAGGGCCTGATGTGCAGACACTCCTCACTGCCACAGGAGAGAGCGGGCTGGAAGGGAAGCAACTGCTGATCTGCTGGATGCCACTGGGAAAACCTGACCCTTTTTGGCCGTATGTGTTTAAGGCAGGGCTGGGAACTAATAAGGATGCTGGTCTGAAGATGTTCACTTAGCCACTTAACTTCATGACCTTGTGCAAATTGCCTGACTAAGCACCATCTATAGCTATATAAGTGGATGCAAAACACAGCCTGGATGATATATTTGAAAGCATTATGCATGACGGGTGTCTGAAAGCTGCTTCTAAGCCATTTCTATACAGAAGGAAGCCATACTGTACAAAAACCTGCTAGTGGCAGCCAGAGTAATTCTCTGCACCTAGAAGTTTCCAAAGGCACCTACTACTGACCTACAACGCACTTTTCTCCAAAAGAATAAGCACAGAGCCAAATAAGAAGAAAAATGCACATATATCGCAGTACAGTGACCTTTTACTGAACCAAATGTGGATTAGCTCTGCTATATTACTCTGACGTCTTGAATGAATCCCCTTCTGGAAGATCACTGCATATGAAACAAACAAAAGTGGAGATATTTAGCAGTTGGAATATTGCTTCACCTTTCCCAAAATTATTCTGTGCACATCTACATGTACCTGTAGATGTAAGGGCTGTATTGAAAAGATAGGAATTGATCTCCCCTTATCCCTTTTTTGTTGCTGTCAAGCTATTTTTAATCACTTGTCTAGTATTATTAGTCTTTGTATTTTCTCTCGTAAGCCCCTTTGAAAGTCAAGGCTTCCTTGTGCTCCGTGTCTGTGAGTGGGCCGGTTCCCTCCTCAGCCACTCCTCAGGTTACCCTCACCCTGCGCATGGCACATCCGCAGATCGGTCACTGCCTTCTGTGCTCAGCAGGTCCTGCTCCTACGCAGGCCTGTGGCTCTGCCTCTGAAGTCACAGATTTGGCTTTCAGGCTACACTTACTTGCCTTTCTGCCCCCACCTCTGCTGTTGTCCTATGCCTCGGGCTGCCCTTTTCTCCTCCTTTTCTATCAGGCAGGTCTTAGAAAGTGCCTCCCAGGGGGGTTTACGCTGCTCTAAGGAGCTCAGTATCCAGTTGGTCACTTCAGGCAATGCCTGAGAGAAAGGGATATTTCAACTCCTGTTTAGCAACTGGGAAAGTGGGGCACAACAGACAGACTTGCACTGGGTCAAACAGGAAGATGGAAAGTGAACCCAGATGTGAATCCTACCTGAGAAACCACAGCCACAGAAATATCCTTCTGTCTTACTGCATCTCTTTTTATCTGAATGCCATTATTTTTACCTTTCTTTTTTCTTTCCTCGTAGATAACAGCTGTAATTATTTTATAGCATTAAATATACTTTGAAATAAAAATTAAATAGCAAATTATTAATATATTGCCTGCATCTCTCCCTCCAGTGCACAGGAATTCACAAAAGTGCTGCATCTAGTGTTACGGACAATACCAAATACTGTCGGTAAACACTTTAAAAGCAAAATGTGACTTCATAAAATCTTCATACTATTGATACAGAAGAAGTTTTCCTTTAAAAAAAAAAAGACTGACTCAATCCCCCCGTGCTCATGCACCTGTGGAGCGGAAAGTTTTCTGGATTGCTCTTGAGTGCCAGGAATTTTTTTACCCACTTATATTTTGGCGCCTTTCATCTCAACTTCTTTCTGAAGTTGATCATCCCTGTGGTGCCTAAATGAGAGATGACAGTGAACCCATGGGGAAAATAAGGCTGATGAAATGCAAAGTAGCGTTATTTATGCTGAGTCTGTGTGCAAAGTGCATTTCAAACTTCCTTGATTTTTCAGTAATAACCAATGTTGGGGGGATGGGGCAAGCCAATATTTGCATTTGATATTTCTGAATATCTCATATTTTTCTTTCTCCCTTGGCTCAGTGAAGCACGACTATTTATTTTTTTTTATGTTTGACTTGAAGATCTGAGTGATAACTAAAGCTCTGCAGGAAATGTAACTAGCATCTTTGGGGTCCGCAGGTGGGAGAGGAAAATAGGCTGGAGAGGGTGGGTTTGGGCAACCCCTCCTTTCAACGTACAGGAGATGAGTGTCAGCTGCTCAGATTTTGAGGCATATTGCTGCGGTTGCTGTGGGAGCCTCACATTGATGCTGTCAGTGTCATATTCCTGTTCCCCATTGAAATTAATTACTTGACTTTGAAGTATTATCATGGTTGCTCCTCTTTAAACAAATATCCTGTCTTCCTGAACAAAAGACATCAGCTGTAAAATGCTGCTCCAGGGTTGGCCACCTCCAGGCAAGGCTGGGGAACAGCCAGAAAACCCCTCTGCCATACGCCGAGTCCAGCATGCATTTGGCCAGGATTCTGACAGTAAAGAGCCAAATACTGATTCGTCCGGAGCACCTACCATCCCTAGGACTTCACTGGCCTGAATCAGCACTATGTAAAAAATTATCCAAAGGATCAATAAGATCCAGAGATAAGTCACTCAATATTTCACCTTGGAAGTACAACAGGAGGACCCATCTGACCTATAATGGAAACCCAAACTGATCAAACCCTCTCCAATTTAAATCTGCAACACCAGTGAAGTGCATTGTGTCAGGCAGCAAAGCAGAAACAAACCCTGCCCTGTTGGCAATCCGACTTTCTGCCCTTGCTCCTCATATTCCATGAATCAGGAGGGGCAGACTTCCTCCCACTGTTTGCATGAAGAGAGTCTTGCTAATTTTTCACATCTAGCATTACGAACACAGCAGTAAGAGAGAGTCTGAGACAGCCATCAGGCACATACAATAACAGATTTGCAGCTCTCAGGCTCAAGGCTTCCCCACAGCGGTGGCTCCGTGCTTATGAACCCTTGAAGTGCATCCCTAACGATCTCACCCAGCTGTAGCAGACAGTCAGGGGTTTGCTGCTGGTTATCAGGCTTGATGGTGGACTAGCTGCCCTGCTGTGCCACTAAGAATTGCCAGAAACTTGTGAATGGAGCCTGTTTGGGATTTTTATTGTCTTCATCATGATTATAGTACCTTTGTAATAGGCAGAAAGAAATCCAAGGGACAGGTCTACAACTCCTTTGGTCACAAGAGCAGAGAGGAATGAATCCAATGTGTCACCAGTGTTCCCATGGCTCTGTGTCTGCTCCCACTCAGGCTCCCCTATCCTCTGTTTAAGACCCTGCAGATAACGGGGTCCCTGAACAGGTAGAACTGGCAAAATGAAATAGGCACTTCCAAATTTAGAAGGTAGCTCTGTCTCCCTGGAGCAATTTTTTCTTGTTCCTAGTGGCATAGCAAAGGCATTTCTTTTTTCTCCCCAAGCTAGGCTAAGCAGCTAGTCCTCACTGAGATCTATTTCCATATTTATTCTGTTTGTGTCACAGCCAGGCGCTATAAGGATGTCTATATGAGCATGGTAGCTCCAGGCGCCCTGTTGTCTAGATGTCCCCAGAGCCAGGCAAGCTGTATCAGCTGGCAGGGAAACTGGAGCCCAGCAGTGGGAACAGGAGTGAATTCAAGCCCAATGCTACAGGAATTATTGACATAACACCCCAGGCTGTGTAGTGCAGACAACTACACTCAGACACAGCCAAGAAAAGTAGTATAGCCATAGCCTAATTGTCATATTTGCATGAAGCTGAAAAAGTACACTACATTAATATCCTGTGCACTTTGCTAGTCTAAGTCCCATCCAAAATAAGGGCCCCATTTTTCTTCAAACCATACAGGCAATTATTTGCTTGCAATGCAAACTAACCAGATTCTGCTTTAACTTTCCAAATTAACAACTCATTGATCATCAACCAGGCATGAGAAATATCAGCTCAAACTATAAATGCATGTGAAATTTATGGTCGCAGCACGGTACAAAGAAAAGCGTACCGCAGCCTTCCCTTGAGGGTTCGTGTAATGCCTGCTGCCTCCAGCTGCCTCCCGTGGTGCGGCACAGACCTCTGCTCCTTGGCTGACAAGGCAACCCCGTTCGCTGGCGGGTGCTGTGGGATGTTTTCTTCCACTGGAACAGGCACCAGAGGCGAACACCACACTTCCTCAGTTTGTTGCACTGACTTCCAAATACATATCTGTAAAAACAAACTACGGCCCTGAAGTTTTGTGTGAATGAAAGTAAATCATTACTTCAAGCATACAAACAGCAAACCTGCTTATAAGATTTATTATTGTCAAGCTGGGCAATTACAGCATGGAGTCAAGTTTGTGTTTTAATAAATGAAGTACCAAAGCTCTTGCCAGAAAAAGAGGAAAAAAGAATTAAGTCAAACTTAATCTGATCCAGATGGGCTGCACCAGGTTTTACCCAGCATGGCACTGGTTTGATAAGAAAGCCAGGTCTTCCACCCAAAACCGGGAAAGGCTGCCCCCCTGCCTCAGGAAATGACACACTTTAGAATCCAACTGCAAGAAGATGCAACGGATTTTTAAATGACACAAATTAAAAATTAATTAGCTCTTTGGGTTTTTTGTTGTGTGATTGGTTTTGTGCTCAGGCGATTAACTGCCAGCAGGGTGGCGACCAGCAGAAATAAGCTCTGCTGCAGTCCCATGAAATGGCAGGGGTGGGTAACAATACCGAAACAGCTGGTGGCGAGAGGCTCCAGCACAGCTTAAAGAAAGGTGAGAATATCCTCCCTGACTTGCTTAATTTGGAAAAGAAAACCAATGAGAGCTTCCGACAAAGTAACTGAACTGTGTGAGAGATACTATGTTCTGTACACTTCTTCCCGTCCAAACAAGTGCAAAAGAAATATAGGAAGCACCTTCATCCATCAGACACTGCCCACGGAAGAACACAGCTAAGTTTACTTTATTTTAGTGCTTCTCTTCCACGGACATACACAGCCGTGTCCTGACAATAAGGCGCTGCTAAATGCTGGTTTGGTCCTTTGCCTGCTCCCACACACCTGGTACCTCTGCCTGCGACTGTGCTGGGCACCAGCCTTCCCCTGGGGATGGGGCAGAGTTCTGCTACCCCACTGCTCATGCACCAAACAGCTGGAGGCCAGGGCAGAGATCCAACATCTGGGTTATTCAGTTCCTGCATTTGTTTTGTCTTTCGTGGTAAAAGGACGGCACGGACTGAACCTGCCAGAAACACAGTTATGGTCCAGTTCTGTCCCAGATTAAGTCACATGCTCGCACCTCAGTGTCTAATGAAGCAGCTTTTGCTTTCTCCTCTTCCTTCTGCCCTTCTTACTGAGAATGTTTCTCTTAGGGCCAGCGAGTCCCTCCTCTCATTTTCACACACTGATCTCACTACTGTAAAACTGCTAAAAAGACCAACACGGGAGCTGGGACTCCCACACTTCGATAAGGTAAGTCAGCAGCATCGCACTTTGTGCTGGGCCAGGGGATGAGGACAGATGGTATCTGAAAACTCACAATTCTTTGCCCATTATCACCAATGAAAATCTATTTTCTAAGAATCTAACAAACAGGTAAATGGTGTCCCTGAGTTGGTAACTTCTGTCTGAGTTCTATCATTGCCTTCATTTTTTTATTAAAGTGCCCCATATTCTGCCATCATTTTCTTGCCTTGCTACTAGTCTCAGTGTTCAGGGTAACAAGCAAATGAGACACATCTGCTTTCTATTTAAACCAGTGAGGAAATATTTATGCTGCAGGAGAACCTGTGGTTTTGCTTGCAGTGTCAGAGGAGGCCATTCAACGTACAGCAGGAGGCTCCAGGGCACCTGCAGATAGCTAGCTGGGCTAGATCAACTTCTTTGTAGTTAAGTGGCTGGCAGCAAGCCATTAATTGTGTTTGAGTTTTTGCCTTCAGTAGGTGGTTTCACTCCACTGGAGCCCAGCATCATGGGGGGGAGAGGGAAGGAAAACAGAAAGGCATCACCAGTGTACACCCAGTGTTCTGACATGCTAGTTAAGTTCTAAATTATGTTTTTAATTACTTGGCATGATTTATTGAGACAGTGTCCCAAGGTCATAAAGCACCACAAAGTGACACAACTTGCCTGCCAGCTTGAATCTCTGCCACTGAAGTGCTCCCTTCTCTTCTGCTCTGCCATGCTCCCTCCGCCTCCTCCCACAGTATACAGCAGCACTGTGGTTGGACGGGATCAGACTTAACACTTTCGGTACATTCAGGGGCTAATTTGGTAGCTCTGAGCCAAGGCTGGAAGGGGAAAGGCGTGGGGATAGTAAAGCTGGACTGAAGAGTTGTCTACCAAGGCATATGTAAAACAGGTCTGCCAAAGGGGTAGTTAAAACCAAGTCCCATTGTTGACCCTGTGACAAAGAAACAAGAAACCTAGAAAACAATCAGGTAGGAGTAAAAAGGGGAGAAAAATTATGCTGCTGTAATGCCTCTCATGCAGCCAGGTCATGCAGCATGACGCAGTCTGGGAAGATGAGAGAACAGACTTGTTCTGCACCTGCCTAAAATAAGGAAGAGGATGGTCTAGGCCCTGCCCAGTGCTGTTTGGCCCCGAAGAGCTCTAAAGCAACACTCGCTGCTCTTAAGTGTACAGCGCGAACTCACTTGCTTTGCACCCAGTGCATAATGATGTGTTTCTGCATTGCCAATTAAAGTTATTAACACTCTTCGTGCCTTTAGGAAGGAATTTGTGCCCTTCCTGTGGCAAAACAGTGCAACATGGCAAGGAAGAAATTGTGGAATCCAACCCTGATGCATTTTAAGACTTCTATAAATAATTAAGAGAGGTCATTAATTAATAAAAAGAAAGTGAAATTGAAAAAGCAGGAGGAGAGGGGCAATGAATACCCACTGGGGGATAATAAGTATGTCCTACACTGTAGCTTACACAGACTGAAGTCTTTTAGGGAGAGTTAAAGTGGCTTTGTGGTTTGAGCTAGAGAAACAAATCTTAGCTGGAAGAAAAACCTTCTGGGAATAACAAAGCTACTTCCTAAATCCAAGTTACACTTGGGAAGATTTTTCAAGATTTACACACTCAAGTGAGAACAACGTGGGATATATACAGATGTATCTGTGTATTTCTCAAATACATGAGAAAAAAAAAGACCTAGCTGGTGCCTGAGGTTGGCTTGCACCAACAAGTCTTTGGGGAAGAGATAAAATACAGCAATGCAGAGAAAAACATCTTTCATTAATTAGATCATTATTAGTCTCCTCTGGCTCAAACGTGGGCAGCTTTGAAACCCTAGCTGCTATCAAAGAAAAGATTTACAGAAGTTCCACAAAGACAGAAAGAAACAATGAAGTCTGGTAATATCCCAGTGGGCTAAGCAGAGTACACTGACTGCAAGTTACTAATTAAAGCAGCTTTGAAATCGGAAGCTTAAATCTGTGCTAAACAGCAACACGGTGCTTTGGGCAACAGTTTCAAGCGCAGAGAAGAAATGTGCCAAACACACGCATCCGGGCACAGACAAGTCATTCCAAAAGGAAACCAGGAAATTGCAGGTGCAGCTGAATGCTTGTGAGCACACAATTACCCAGTGGGTGTTTGCAACTGCATATTTCATACGCGCAATTACCTCTTTGCACCCCTGCCTGCATATTTTTGTATGCGATTTAAATGCCTATCTTTAAGAATATGACCTTGCTATCTGAAAATACAAAACTTGCCCAAAGTGGTGATGTGAATGCCTAGTAGGCATCAGGGTTTTAAACAGGTGAAAGGGCTGTTTTATCTCATATTACTGACGCACTGCCTGACATGAAATTGGTACTTTGCTGCTGATGACTTCTCATCTCCTGAATATTTCCCTTGGAAGTTTTGGCATGCAGCTGGTGAGCCGTGCAGCACAAGTGAAGGGAGAGGAGATGTATGTCTCCCCTACAGGAAGGGAATGCACAGAAAGGGTATTAAATGAGGCTGAAGCCTGTGATCTTGCCAAATCAAGAAAATGGAAGGTAATACAGGTGGTTGTGCTAAAGGGCTATCTTTTGCTGTCAAGCAGCCTGACATTTGCTCTGGTTTCAAATACTTACAATCTGTTGTGAAATATCCTTTGGCTTTTACTTTCAGCAGCTCTGTAGAGATGCGGGATGTGTTGCTGGGTGGGCAGGAAGAGGATACACACTCCTCTCCTCTGCTGCCCACCCCGCACAGCCCGCCCAGCACCGCCGCCAGCCAGCGGGGTCTGGTACACAGCCTCTGAGGGGAAAGAAGCACCCTTATTCTTTCATACGCTGATAGAAAAGCCTCCACCGTGAAATAAACATGATGTATGTTTGATGCAAAATGTATTTAAGTAGAGGGAAAAGCAGTTAATAATAAGACAATATCCTAAATAAAACTTTTACCTCCTACTTTAGAGCCCATATGGCTGTACATCATGACAGATATTTAGTAACACCCAGCAAGCTACATGCAAGTAGGAAAGAAGCCTTTCCCAGTGCAGGGCCAGCACAACCCTTATTTCTAAATTTTCCTCTTTTAGCGTAAAAGACTCAAGGATAGGGTAACTTTCAAATCACCATCAGGTTTTAGAGCTGTAACTCCACTGTACTGGCATCCCATGCTCCCAGAAAATGACACTAATCCTAAAATATGTGTCTGATGTAATGTCTGTAACTAAAATGTTGGGGGAAGGGGTTGGGGCTTATTTGTGCTGCCTCACTTGCACTGCTAGCAGTCTGCTGTGCCTTCAAAGAGAGAGCAAAAGAAGGGAACAGAACTTGAAGAAATCAGGCGAAAGAATGGGTATTAGTTGCAGAAAAGTTACATAGTTATTTAGTACTACTCCATAGTAGTTCTAAAAGACTGCATAAACGTAAGAATTGACGGATGAAATTAAAAAAAAAAAAAAGATGTTGCCACCTGATAGGGGAAAAAATCTGCCCACGGCTGCAATGATTTATTAATATAAGTAATCAATAGCAATTGGTCCGTATCAGTTTTACATCTAATTTGAACTTTCAGGTCTCAATGTACTCACTAAATAATATAATAGATTTACATATTTTAATTATATTTTATGGATCCTGAACATAATGTAATTAAAAGGGTTTTTTAGTAGAGATGATTAATGAACAGGGCAGCCAGACGTTCTGTACAGCCATTGTGTGCAAAGGACTTCAATGCAGTAGCTCAACCCCTGATCCGAGCAGCAGTAGGTTCCCCTACACGTACAACCATGCGCATTGAACAACTGCATGCACTGATCAAGGCACTGAAATGAGACAACCAGAGGCCAGAGTGAAGGTGCAAGCCCTTTTGGCATTCAGCTCCTCCCTTAGCAATCAGTTAGACCAGGAACATATCAAGACATGAGCTTAGGAAAACATAGCCCAGATCACACCACTGATCTCCAAACCGCAGAGCATCTGAGCAGGACTGTGTAAAATATAGAAAAGATATTTCAGGTCTTGAGCCAAGCACCTATCAAGGTGATATTCCTTAGACCAAGCACCGCTCCTGCACACGTTCATTCACATTATGTGTTTTACAAGTGGGAAAGGGAGCCCTGGAAGAGTGGGAACAAACTTGACCCAGGCCCCTGAGCACGCAGGGACAGAGCCAGGACGAGGGATAGGGCTCCCTATGTCCACCCCTCTTATCCAGCTGTTAGTCTGAAAAAATGATTTGACAAAAGGATGGTGTGCCCAGAACTGCTTTTCCAACCATTATCAGACCAGCTAATAAAAGACATTAAATTTTTCTGCTAACTTGCATCTCTCATATCCTTACACAGTTGCAACTATAACACCATCACTATTGCTTCTACATCTGAGTATTGCCCATCAGTAAAATGTAGCTCCCTTGAACCAAGGTCAAAACCTACTGAACCACATCCCCGAGAGCTTCAGCAACAAAAGTGACTGCTGAAGACACGAAGAAAAGGAGATTTGAACTAAAAACTGGAATGAAAACACAGAGGAAAGGAGGTCCAGCATTGCCAGTTCTCTTGACTCCACTGAAAGTCTTTGATACTTCATGATTCCTCTCCAGCTTCAGCTATTTGGTCTTGTGAACAAAGAAATGAAGTTTCTAGTCCTCACAACTGTGGCGGAAAAACTGAAAATGCAACTTCAAGGCAATCAAATAAGAAAACCTAGAAGGAGAAGAGAAAGACCCCAAATTTCATACTTAATGCAGCCCAAGGAGGTTCTAGTCTTAGTTGAAGCCTCCTGGTACTACTAAGGTATAAAATACTACTACAGCGCGTAACAACAAAAGAGCAAGCAGTCACTCGTCTTGTGATTTGTTGGCCCCTAGCACTTGAAAGCCTCTGTATGTTGATTTAGTTGTCAGTCCTCAATTACTCTCCAGCTTTCTTTTTCCCTTGTATAAAACGATTCTCTAGCATCTATGCCAATAATACATCAATACAGCACTACAGCCACCATAAAATCCATGATGTGGGATGTTTCGTAGTTTTGAGATTCCTTCACTGATTTAGGGGAAATAACTCACTGTTCTCTTTTCCTTTCTATTTTATTTAAAACCACTGTGCTCTCTGTGCCCTTCGCTGCTGTGAACTGCACCATCTTCCTACCTCGGTTACTCTCTCCCCTTCACCGCAGCTCCTGCAGGAGCTAGCTCAAGCACAACTGTGAGATTTGGGGAGGGCAAAATCTGGGTCACAGGTTGAGTTTGATTTTTATATCCCAGGGGAGACAGACCAGGTAGCCAAAGCATTTATCTGGCTGTCAGCACTGCTTAGGAGACCTGGTGAGGAGAGGGCGACACTCCCTCAGCCCTCTTGCCATCGTGCTCTCCAGTTACATATTCAGGGGTTATTCAAAACACTGTTTCTTGGAAGACAGACACCAGAAACTCCCATTTAGGAGGAAATCTCTATTTCCTGATTTGCCATCATTTTCAGTGGCTTCTACATTTTTTTTAACATTGTATTTTTTCCTTACTGTGAACTTTTGAGACTTCTGACATGCAGGTATGGGACAATTTTGTCTTGGCCTGGCACAGGGGCAGACAACAGGACTAAAAACACTCCTGGTATTTCTGTTTTCATCTGAGCCTACCTCAGCGTCGGAATGTGATTCTGTTTTCTGGTGCAGGCAGGTCCAGCGAGACTCTCAATGTGTGCTATGTCTTAACAACCCACAGACCTCTCCAAGCTGAGGCTGAGTTTAAACAAACCTGAGCTGGGCTTCAGACAACCCAACTGGGAAAACTGGGTAAACTATAAACTATGAATAGCGTCTGTTGACTGCTTTGGACTATTTCATAGCAAATGCTCAACATATAGTGAAATTTTTCCTACTATTACTCAAGTTGAATTAGACCTTATTATGCAGAAAACATTGCTGTAATAAACTGTACAACCTGAAGTTGTCAAATTTTGTAAATGTTTCCTTTGATTTTCATGTATTCTCAGTTCACCATACAGTATGCTGGCCTTTTAGTCACAGAATGCTATTTTGGGAGTAGCAACCAGTGTTTTAATTAATCTCTGTTATCTTCTATCCTCATGAACTCTTTCTCTATCACGTAACAGGTTTATTTTCCTGTTTAAATAATTCTTAATTAATTAATGGTCTTAACACCGCTTTCCCAGACTATGCACAGAGATGACATTTCAGTTTCACTGATTTTCCTAATAAAATGGATTTGTAAAATACGTTTGTATTTTGTACATATCCATTGTACAAATGGAACAGTACAATACAAAATTGGAAGTGTAAAATACAACTAAATCACAACAAAGTTATAAATTCCCAAAAAAAATCAACCTGTGATGGCTGAAACAGATACCCACGATGAGATATTCCAAAAGGGGGCTCTTCCTAAGAGAACAGCACAAAACCTGTACAGATTTCCATGGTGCTTGTGTTCCAAATCTCTGCTTGAGCAACTTCACTTTTACACAATTGGCACTACAAGAGAAAACATTAATGCCTTCTAACATATGCATTAGTTAATCAAGGTCAGCCTGAGGGTTACGACTGTATCCACCAGCAGATCAGTCATGCTTAACCATCCTACTAGTTGAGACTGTGCCAGCCTTGACCTCCAGGACAAGGTCTTTCTTCTTCTTGCTCAGCTCTACCTTCAAATCATAAAGCAAGTTCCATTATCTTCTCTGAAGAACCTGAATGCATCACTTTCCCATTATTGTCCATGCTGTTACCATCAGAAACTTGTCCCTGGGGTCTCATCTCTCAGATGGCATCCCTGTTCCCTTCAGCTCTGGCTCCAATTCCAGCTCTCACTGATGTTTCTGCATTTGCTCAGTAAACACACCATGTTCTGTATAATGTAAAACATGAGCATCTCATACGCTGATAAAATTACTTCTGTGCTTACACAGCTACTTAATTCCATTTTGCCATTGATTTGTCATTTTAAAGTTAAATAATAAACATGGATTGTAGCCAGGATACTGAGTGCGGCTTTCTCTCCCTCTAGTTTTTGATTTATGTGTTTGTTTATTTACTGATATATTAAAGTACTCCCTATTGCATTTCACACATAATCTGGCAAATCCTGAGGATTTACTTTCACAATTGATTAGAAAAGTCAATGTTTTACAGACAGGATTAAAATGGAAAATATCTAGAAGCCTTGATGGAATCTACTTATGACAACTATCATCTCCAACAGGCTCTCCAGCTCTTAAAAATCTATGTGTGTGTTGTCAAACATTGTGAAGATATAACCATTTCCTGTTACATGTATTATGTCAACTAAAGAAATATACTTGCTCATTTATCCATTGTGGGAGTGACTTCTAGGCTTTTCATTTAATCAACACATGGGAAAAGATCCTTGTTTTCCATTTGCTGGTAGTTTTCTTCTCTTCAAAATGAAATCAGACAGGCTAGTAGGCAATGCTGAGGCAAGCAGTGCGTTTTCAACATTGTCACTCCAGTAATGTAGATTTAAAAATTCTAAAAATGTCAACATGTGACATCTTGTTTTTTCCTTTTTTTTTTTAGCTCCAAACCACGTATTACTTCATTTTTTATTTATTTTTAAATCAGTGTTTAGAGTTTTTTAATGCTTTATGACAGAGCAAACTGCTTTTTAGCTTTTTGATTCTCTGTCAAATGGTGAACCTGGCTTCCTTTTTGATCCACTCTCACAATCAAACCCAAATCAGTTATTCACACATAGCTTGCTCCACAGTGGAATAATTTTCCAGATCATGAAATTTCACTGCAGAGTGATAAAAAGATTAGGCTGGTGTCAGAGAGCAGATTACAGGGCAGCTGGGAGGAAAGAATTAGATCTACTCCTAATCCCATTCTCCTGGGGCTCGGGTCCACTTGTTGGCCTTCACTGGTGCTGCTGGATGGTGCAATTCAGTTCTGTTGCACAGTGTCATCACTGATTTGAATTCGTAAGAGGGGCTTTGTTTTGCTGTTCTTAGTGAATTTAATCCCAAGGAAAATGAAAGGAAGGAGAAAGAATTCCTAAAGAGAACAAGGGATCGCCACATTATTAGCTGACCACTGGAATTTGTAGAAGAACAGTCAATATTGATTGACCTTGCCTGTTCAAAAAGGTCAAGTAAGCAGGGAGAATAAGGTGATGGAGAAGCACTGTTTGTGTGCCTCTGTGCTAAAAAGTCATATGAAGCCAGAGACAGACAATGCGCAGAGACCCACACAAATCTAAGTCACTGGAAAACACCCCAATTAAGTGAAAATTACCTTCCCCATTAAGTGGCAGCCATCATTGCTTAATTGCTACCCAGGGAGGTATCCTGATTAAGAGCAGATGAAGTTTAGCACATCTTATGCAGTGGGTTATTGCTCAGATATGAAGGAAAGGGAAGAAAAGAAAAACAAGAAATACAAGACTAAGGCATTTTGGCCTAAAGCTGGAGGTGTTCATTTTTGCTAGGTAAAACCAGAGCTGGGCTGGGGACCCACTGAATTGGGGTGTCTTTCTTTCCTTGTGCGTAAGGTCAACGTCTGCAGGGACTGGGGCTGACACGTCCCTGTTTTGCCATTTGTTTGTTCCAAGGTGGGGAAGGAGCAGGAGGCGAGTCTGCCTGCTCCAGCCGGACACGTAACCCAGTGCAGGCTGGCCTGCCATCCCTGCAGTCATGCTCCCGCTCTGCTTCCTCTGCAGAGCTCAGAGCAGCTCAAAAGCACCTTTCATTCCGCTAGAATCAGGCCCACTGTTTTCACTCTTTAAAATCCCCTGGCCTCAGTGAAGAGTATGGCTTTGTCAAGATAATGTGACCACTCTTTCTTTTTTTTTTTTTTCCTAACCCAGCAATTCCTCTTTCTTTGGAAGAGCTGTGACCTTTAAATGAAGGTGCATGCCAAGAAAAATCCAGAGCTTGTTATCAAGGCAATCTGTGGCACAGGCTGTGTGGTAATGTCCTCCCGAGGTGATGAATCAGATCTATCAGTGTCTAGATACTAAGGCCGTTTTTATCCTTGCAAACTCAGGGCTTTCCAAATCTTTAAGCCTGATCAGAGATAGAGCACTACAAGAGCTTACTTAAATCTCAGCAAGCAGAAAAGAGGGCGAGGGGGAGAGAGCTCACATAAAATAAAGAACACCACTTTTTAAAGATAAAACATAACTCTAGGTACAATAAAAGCCTTTAGAGAACAGAAGAGATCTTTGTCAGGAATGTATCTCATTTAGTCCCATTGTTTCACTGCGTGCTTTTCAGAAAGCCAGCCATTTATCTTGCCTTTTTCCCCTAGGTTTTCTTTTTTTTTCTCCTTTCCTGATGCCAGTTTCCATTTCATTAGGAAATGAATCACTGATGAGGTGCTAGTCCTGTCTCCCTGCAAGCAGACCTCAAAAACACAGTAGTCAGGAAAAAGAAAATATACAGCCTTATGACCTAAAACCTGAATGTTTTTACAAGTACAGTTTTATTTATGTTGTGCTGTGTTATGGATAGCTGTTGCTTAGTGTTTATGGCATGCAGGCTAATAATTCCAAGTCAGAGTACCTACGGTTAGATACCTTCAAGATGTGTTGAGGCTCCAAAGGAAGAAATTTTCAAAGGAAAAAAGCAAAGGGCAGAAGAATTCCTAAATTCCCACACAATATCCCCTGTGGGTGCTATGAGCCGAACCTTCCTGGCTCACAGCACATTACTGGAACGCTGTACCCACGTCCCTGAAAGCCTCAGAGGAATCTCCTGTTTTCACAGTTGGTGTACTGCACACACGTTTGTTCGTGGAGTTATATGCCCAGGCAAGGAGACAATCACATTTCTGTAGCTTGAGTACTCCTGTGATGAAGCATAATGCTGTCGTGGTTTTTGCACAGAGAAGCAAACTCCCAGAAAAGCCATGTCAGCTTTAGTTTGACCTTTCATTCAACAATAATGCAGATCAGGATATTTTTCATGCAACATGGCTGTGTACTGAGCACACACAAGTTGTCAGATACGGTACAGTCTACACCCAAATATTCTTAATCTAATGATCCCTGAAAAGCAAAATCCTGAGCCACACTGCAGTTCATTTTGGCTACTTCAGGCATTCCACAGTCAGAGAGGAAGGGAGCGGACATTGCTTCCCCGTCCTCTGCACGAACTCATCTACCACTCAGACTGAATTGGTATGACACACAAACCAAACTGTTGCCAGAAACACCCATCTTGGAGCTTGAAAAATGTGTTTGGTTTTGCCAGCAACATCAGTCTAATAAAATACATTTCTCCCTACCAACCTGGTCTCTTTTATAGCCTCTGACAATACTCCTACCTGACTATCATGATGCTGTGTGAGTCTTCACAGCTTCCAGCTGCATTTTTGTTAAATTTCAGTTGGATAACACAAACGAAAACAAATGCATTTAGCATTTGCAGAATCTTGTCTCTCAGATTTAAAAGGTTAAAATATATAATGCACACATTTATTTTACACAGCATCTAAGTAACTAATCTAATGTGTTCTCCATTTACAGAGCATGTAGCATTTTGCAAAAATGTATTGGATTGACCCACTTATAAGATGTGCATGAATAGGACACACCACTTTCACTCACAATGTCAGGTTTTAGAATTGTCCTACTGGGAGGTCGATCAAACTCCTGCACAGCAACAGTTCTCACAAGGACTTCTTATTTTGAAGATCCAGATTTACTAACCAACGGCCTGATTTTCAGAAGTGCCAAAAATCCAGCAGCCTTCAGAGTCTCCCTTCCCCCTTTTTTCCAAAAGCAATGCATGTGCTGCGAGACTTCTATTCATTCCTGCGTACATGGAATATGATGCCTAACTCCACCTGTTCCTACAAACTGCTTATAATCACTTTTCCCAGTGCCTCTGGTCAGATGTGGCTCATTGCCCATAGGAGAAAGCCTCCTTCACATGATGTAGGTAAAAGGCCTAAGGTCATGGTGCAATCCTGATTACCTATAGCCTATCAGAGCACAAAACAAAACCCACCAAGTCACCCTTAAAACTAAATACTGTCCCACCTTCTATTTCTCCTGGAAAGTGCTTTAGCTTCGCAAATTGTATTGCTTGCTTTCTTGTTCCACACTGAACTGGTTTGTATCTCAAACCTACTTGTTAACTAAGTAAACCTATTATACAGATTTTAACATTGCACTCCCTGTCTCTCTCCATCTTCCTGCTGGTCCTTGTTTTCTGTTCTTATTAAAGCATTTCCAGGTCAGAGACTGTCCTTTCTGTATTCTTTGTTGTGTTGGGTTTTTTTCCCCTCCGTATTGCCTATAATTCTGCATTTGTAGACTGCAGACAGTTTTGAGTGATGAGTTTGAATGCTTTTCCTCGTGGCCAGTTTTGTTTCCTCTGTTTCTGTTTCCTCTCCTTTATGCTGGAGCAAAGGAGGAAACCTCAAATGAGCTGTGCATCAGCCCATTGATTAAGTGGAGTACCTTTCCATGCAGTAATTACCGTAGCCTAAGCTATACTCAAGCACAGCAAATCATTTTTATTTCCGTATGCTTTGCAACTCGGAGAAAGAAGCCCTAGTCATAGATAGGCAGCATATGAATTGCCAGAAAAATCCCAGGTTGTGTACAGATCATTTATAACCTAGCCAGCCCAGTGTTTGCAGAGGTTTTTTCCCCACTAAACATCTCATAAATCATTGACTTCCTTTAAAAAGATAACAATAATTTCAAAGAGGTAAGTGGGATTGGTCTGGATCATTATGTTCTCCCTCTAGGGCAGGGAGTTGAAGGTTTTAATTTTCCTTCATCAATCTAAGTCATCACCCAAGACTGAAGTGTGATGTTTGACTTCCACTATTAGAAACCTTAGATAAGACAAGATCTGAACACCCTCCACAAGGTCTCAAGTGATGCTACTGCACTTGTTCAGAAATTTGTATCATAAGACGACTGCCTGCAAGCAGAGTATTACGACCCTGCGCCAAGCCCACTGTGGGATCAAGGCCTAAAGCCACCAGCAGCAGAGCCCAATGCCTTTCTTCTTGTCAGGGGTTTACAAGTAAAGAGAAGGGGGCAGGGAAGTGTCATGTTTGTGATCAGGTCTTCACAAACAGGTATGTGTGTGCAGGCATCATGCAGCACAGCCATAATGATTTCAGCACGGTTCTGGTAGCACTGAATTCACTGCACATGTTCTGTAGAGTTGACCTGTGCAGGGAATGTATCTGGGGTTTCCATGTGCCTGGCAAGCCAAGCCGTTCCTCCAAACTAGCTCACTGACATTCAGGAGCCTGAATAATCATTCTAAATCCTTTGTAGGTAGAAAAAGAAAATATGGCCATATAAATTCAGATATAAAGTACTCGGGGTGGGAGGGTTACTCCTCTGTAACAGCAGGTGAAAGCTACACCTACTCTCCCACTGCATGACATGTTTGTGGTGGTGTATAGTTGTCTCCCCCATCAGTCCAGGGCTGTATCCCACTTTTTGTTTGCTCTTTCCATTGGCTCTAGGGCAGCAGTGGGCTTTTTTGTTATGTTTGTGTAACAGAGGACCCTGGAATCCTTGTTTACAGTTTACAGCTGATGCTCTGATGTGCTACCATTCCAGTCACAAAAACCGTAGCAGAAACAAGTACAGGCCTGATATAACCACTTTTTTTTTTTCAATTAACCTATTGTGTTTTTCGTTTTTGCAAAAACTGTACATCCATTTAATATTTTCCCCAAATGTGCCACTTATTTAAAATAATTTGCTGAATAATTTATATGACTAATTTTCAGCATGTGCATTGTTTCATTGTTATTTTTTATTGGAATCTACTTGTTTTTAGCCGGTTATAATAATTCTCTGTATTCCTATCAAGAACAGAGAGTGTTTCTGATAGGAGCTGTGTGGAAAATGAGATACTGAACATCCCCAGAACATACTGAACATAAAGTCCATGACTTTATGGGAAAAATACAACAAAAGACTGAGAGAAGCAGAAGGCTGAAAACAGGGAAGCTGAAGGCACGAGTGGTAAAGAAAAGTATTACAGAGCCACCAATGACTGCTGCTTGATCGTGGCTTACCTGGAGTTCCTGAGTGTTTTAGCAGAATCCTGGCAGGAAGAACTTCAGCACAGTCACACGTATGGGATGCTGCAAGCCTGAAGCATGTCAGCTTTGAGCTTTCTCATGGTATTTTTCACACCTTCAACCTGGAAAAGAAGATGTCATATTAATATATCAAAGGACAAAGCAATTCAGAGCAGGCAATGTTAGAAACCTATTTACTAACAATTTGACATCCTGCCAACATCTTGTTGATGGCACATTGTACCAGCTATGCGAAGAACCACTTCTGCAGGAAAGAGGAAAACCAGGGCACTGAGTTCACCGCTTTCTTAATCCATCTACTGACACTGACAACAAAGATAGTCCTGCTTTTAGTACCAGATTTAGTGAGGTTTTCCAAACAACTTATTTCCTATGTGCCATGGAAGGCAGATGGAGTGACAGACTGCAGATGAGCACAAGCAGTGAGCAAATCAGTCAGGTCTAAAGCATCTTTACCAGCCTTGAAACAAGATCCACCTTTTCTGGATCCTTGCAGATACTAGACCTGCTGGCAACTGTGCCTGAGAATGCAAATACAGATGTGACAAAAGGGGACTTCTGCGCTGCAGAATCATGACCATGCACAAGCTACTGCATGGGCGCAGGGCTTGGAGGAAGGCGTGAACTGCAATGGACTAACTTCCCCAGCTACTGCTTAACTAAAATTTCCAGCACCTTCTTCAGGATACAGAATTGAGTTATAGTTCAATAGAAATATCACAGAGTATTTAAATAACATGTAGTTCAATAAAAGGAAATTCAGTCTAAAGAAGAGATTTTAAAAGGTATGGATGATTTCTCAGAACCGGTGTTTCTACACTTATAAACTGATGATACATGCACTCTAAAATCTAATACCAACCTATAATGTTTTAAGAGGAGTATATTATATTTAGCTGCTTACCTAGGTTTCCTTGTAAATTAAACCTAAGCCCTCAGCGATACTTATCTTCCTTTTGTTCTTTCCTCTCTAATTATGTTGTGGCACTAATTATTTTATGGGCAGAAACAGTCTATAGATTGCTGCTGCTTCAAAGACGCAACCACTGCTCCTGCTACTCGCTTATACCTTATGAATATTTTCATTCAGGCAAAAACCGCAACAAAGAAAGCAAGACTCTGCCCCAAGGTTTCTCCTTTTCTACAAGTTCTCTACCTCCCCATTTCTCACCTGCTTGCTATCACCACCGATTCCCAAAGTTTGATTCAAATTTATCCTTGATCTACAGCACTTCTCTAGACTATAAATGGCACCTGTGCTCTAAAAAGCATGACTGTTTCCTGAGTAACACAACTAAAATTGTTAGGATCTTTTCCTGTAGCCTTTATGTGTATGAGTAGTCTACCTCTAGTGTAATCCCATCTGGAGCAATTTAACAGCAGCTGTCAATAGTGTAACCATGAATTTTTTCATCTGAGAAAAAGATTGTAAAATTGGATCATCACAGAGCACATTTCAGTGAAAACATCGGGGTTTTTTTTCTTTTTTTTAAGTATAAGCTCAATAAATGATGTTTCTAATGTTAAATCACGCAATGCTAACTTACTGCTAATGGCACAAACGTATGCTCACTTCACACAATCTACCACATTAAGACCCTCTAAAGAGAGACAAAAAGGGATCTTAACAAATTTTTCAACTCATCAACTCACCATGGAGTCAACTTAAAGCATTGATTAATAGGACCCTTGCTATCCTAGCTGAACCCATAAGTAGCTTAATAAGACATAAAATATTCTGCTCAGGGTTTTTAGTTTAATACTTTTTTATTGATTTTTTTACAAGAAAATACAATAACATTGTGCATATAAAGCAGTCTGCGCAAGGCCTTAATTTTGCAGAGGCACATCATTTTGCATGTATCACTGATCCGCATGACCTTTAAACTGTTATTCAGCAAGAAAATTAAATATCTAGCAAAAAGCTTTGAAAGAACAATTCATTAGAGAGCACCTACTATGTGCTACTATTGCATCGTCACACACATACAAACATCTAATGGAAGACTTGACATCTTTTAATGCCAGCGGTGAGCATGACAGTCGTTTTTGTGGTGAGGGGGTTATCTTGCCATACACGCATAGGATGTAGTTGCGCATTTATGAGCCTCATGAGAAAAGAAAGAAGTCAAGCGACTTCACCAAGGTCATCAACCTATATGGCATTCACCACCGAAGCGTCTCCGTATGGATTTCATTCCTTGTTGCTTTGCAGCCCTACGTTACACAGAAAAGCCACCACAGCTGTCACCCTCCTCACTCGTTCCCCACTCCAGACCCACTACATCACCTTCCCACCACCAGCTCTCTCTTCACCCCGAGGCAGCCCGACACCCCTACTCCCAACCTGTGCTTTAACCACAAGGCTTTCTCTTGCCCTGCTGAGACCAGCTTCTTTGGAGCTCATTCTCCCAAAGAGGCACAATGGAACAGCCATGTGTTTTCCCCAGCTTGAATCAAAGTGTTCAAGTGCTTCTGTTTGCTTGATTTCTGCTGGCAAGGACAAACTGCTCCATTCACCTCAAAGCCATCAACCGTTTCCAACTCCCTCACAGCAAATGGTTATAAGTGTTTCTACCTCCATTTGTCATGGTGCCCACACTATGTGGCTCTGAAGTCATTACACAGGGCAAGGGAGCCAGCTGCCTAGAGCACAGGACTGCTTAATGGGCAACCAGGTTATTTTTGTTCTCTATTTTATCTCACTTTGTTTTTAAATGTCTTGCCTAGAGGAAACGGCCTAGAGCCACCACCATTGGGAAACCTCATCATCACAGAGGGATCTTCTCCTTGAATCAGAGCATAAGGCAGGTTTCAGACATGCTTATAAGATCCTGAACAAAACTGTCCAACAGTGACCCCTTTGTGACATTGCTCAGTAACAAGCATAGACTTTGGGGGGAGCAGGATTGTAATCATTAAATTGTAAATCCCTTTAAATGCAAAGATCAAAGGGAAAGTTTCAATTCAATGACACATAATTAAAAATGCAGACGTGAACAGCTTTGATTCATGAATGCTTATGCACTTTTAAATTGTTGCCAGGGAGATCAGGGCATGAGAAAATTAAAAACCATTACGCTTCAAAAGGATAAATGATTTTCACAGCTTTCTAACATTACTTCCTGTTGCGCAGATTTTTCTGTGTTTTAACATTTCCCCCGCCCTGCCTGGGCAGATTAGTTCTGAAAAATGTTTTCCAGAAAATGTTCAGAACTCAATGAGATTAAAAGGAGATTAGTGAACTTCTTGGATGGAGAGTTCCCACTGGCACTTAATGGCAAATGCTTGGGGCAGTTAAAGAGGAACCCCACCACACGCATTTTACCCTTTTACCTGTGTTTTAATTTAAAGAGCTGTGACATTTTAATTCATTATACTTTTTCTAATTGAGTTAGTACAATACAATACAGTATAGGCCATAAACCAGATCTCCCTGAAGTTAAAGGAAATATTCCCATGACTGCAGTGGTTTCAATCTGTTTGTTTAACATTTCTCACTTGTAAAAGTCAAAGCATTTAACTGAAAGGAAAAGGCTGCTTCCTATTTTACAAATAAAAAATTGAGACATACAAAGTGGACATGATTCTCAACCATCATAACAGGGATGCTAGGCTAAGTCTAGGGCTGTCAAGCAAACACTCCCACTTCTGATCCATGGTGTCTCAGATCTGCCCTGCTTCAACACGCGACTTTAACACTCCCAACTACCAGCTCAGACATCCTTTGAAGCGCTTTAAAATGATCTCAATCTTACCAGAGGCAAACAGTGTTGCTTCATATTTGCAAGCGTTTAGAAGTTAATTTCTTAGACAGAAATGTATTGCTGAAATGCACTTGAGTTGATGGTTGCAATGAGCTCATGGGTAGCACTAGTGGCCTGAAAGTACATGTGAATACAACAAGAAAATCTCTAGTGCTGAACTCACATTGCTTCTTAACCACTAGGAACATGAAGTGTGAGGATCATCGTATGAAATCCTGAAACCTATACTGTACCCAGCTAGATATTAGCTGGCCACCCTCCTCTCCCCGTACAGTTGATGGAATATGGGACAATTCCTCTCATCTGCAAACACCTACATGTGTAACTTCAGATGTCTCCATACCATCTAGATGGTTTTGGTTTATATGTCTAAAGTTATATAGGATGAATCCCACTATTCAAAAGGTGTACCTTTGGGATGAAGGAATAGATAGAGCCCCGTAGGCACAGCGGCTCTAAATACACCAGAAATCCCACTCTGTTTCCATGCTTTGGAATTTCATGACTCCACTTTTTTAATAAAGTAAAGTGCACCTGAAATACGTCTGCATCAGGCTGACTTGCTCCTCACTCTACTGTGCCATTTTTCAGCTGCCAGTCAAGCCAACCTTCACAAAATTTTCCCTGAGGGGAAAAAGCCAGAGACAAGTAGCAGCAGACTAACAGAGCACTGAACAGTTCAGCAGGCATTTGATGGTGAAAGGAAAAACCTTTTGTATTTACTTTTGAACGTGTGAATCAGACATTGTTTCTGTTTGAGACCAGGCTACTTCTGAAAAGCGTCTCCCCACAGTGCCAGCCAGCCGAGACTCAGCATAAGGGGCCATCCCAAAAATGCACTGATGCCTGCCTTTTGTTATCCACTGCATTCGCTCTGATAGCACCAGGAATAAGATGCCCCACATTAAGACATCTAATATGTAACCCTTTTTGTTATTTATTATTTCTAATATTTGCGTAGCAAATAATACATGATGAATTTATCTTTCTTTCAGTTGGCAGTTGTTCAAGAACATGTTAATATTACTCTTTGTTTACAGTTATTGGATCAATAATGTTGCTAAGTAATTCTTATTCTACAGATTTCAGTTCAAAGGAGATTTTCTAGTCTCAGTTTCTTTGTGACAAAGACCATAACACTTAATCCATTTACTGCAAGGCTTAGATCAGTAACTTGCATTTGACTACGGCAACAGCATCTGGTGTTCACTTGAGGACTTCAAGAAGTGGAGCAGCAGTTTATTGTAATTTTTAAGTGCCTTATTTTTTATGTGAATTTGGGCCTTTCTCCACTAATACTAATGTCCCCATGAGCATTTCCTACGTGAAAGAACATGCTTCATGTTCAAGCACCTGGATCCTCTCGTAAACCTGGCTGTTGAACACTATCTTTCACACACACCCCTGCAGAATGACTGTCCTGTCTTAAGGGAGCAAGAGACCAACTCGTCTGCAGGTTTAAATGAGTTCATGACTGTCATGAATTTACATCACCTGTTCAGCCTTAAATCTGTCCATATTGTAAGAGCAGGCTGACAACTACTGGATAGCGAAGACTCTCTGAACGGAGAGATGCTCACTTGTTCATGTGAATCCTTGGACTTCTCCAAACTCCCCCAGGGAAGGGGCTAATCATCCTCTGTACCAGGAAGGTGGCCTGGCCCAGTTCAGAGCTCCCCTGAAGTTCCTAGACCCATCTACACTCAGTCTTTGGCTGAAAGGAATTCACTTAGCCTAAGACGAGGTACCCAATTTCATCACTCTTTCCTCAGGCTTTTTGGCAAGTATCGCTATTGTTCTGCTCAGCACCTCCTGCCTTCAAAAGAAACATGCTCCTTGCAAAACAAGGCACAAAGGCATATTTATTGCACCCCAGAGGTGCCTCAGGCAACCTGAGAATCTCTTCTGCGGATTTGTATTGTGTTTCTGCAGCAGCACACCAAGCATAAGGTTTTCTCTCCTTAAAGTCAACCATCATGGCACACAGGGATTTGCTACAGTAATGTCCAATCTCATGTCTAGCTGGGACACTGCATAAATATCAAGACTTCCTCACACTCTATTTTCTGCTGCAAAACCTGTGATTTTTCTCTGGACGTGTTTGTCAACTGCTCTATTACGAGATCAGGTCTGGGATTAGAGTTCTTCGCTATTCACTGAATTGCTTTATCCCACTTGTCAAAACAGAATCAGTCTTTCAGTACCACGATGACACCTTAATATAGTGTGGATCAGGTTATGACCTACCTACAGACACAAAGAAGAGATGGAGTAAGAAGCTCTCTTCTGCATCAGTAGGGCACTGTCCTGAACTGTGCAGATGCCATTTGGCTCTCCTTCCTCTTAAATGTGATGAACACAAGGGAGAAGGTGAACAGCAAAGATGCCTTTGTCCCTCAGTACGCATCTGAACCACACAGCTGAGGCTGGGAAAAGCGTGAAGGGAGGGAGAGCAGTCACAGCAACACCAATTCTCTCCTGTGTGGTACTCCTGCAATTCCAATTTCTGTTGATACCAGCTCTGAGCAGTAATGTACCAAAAGCGTGTGTGCTGTTCGTATATTGGCTTGCAAAAATATACAAGACAGGTTCTGGTAAAACAGATGCAAGGGCATGAATCATGAATCTCTGCTCAGCCACCATGCCAAAAAGCTAACTATTCTGTTTCATCCCCATGGTCGGGATTTGACTCTTACGAGGACGAATAGCAGGAGCTAGGCAAGAACAGCTGTTTTGATTACCAGCAGGCCTGAAAGCAGGGGCAACAGGAAATCTCACTGCTGAACAAAATCCTTTGCTGTTTGTTTTTATTTATGTTCTTTCATTTCAGTCACAAAACAGAGAACTGGCGTTCAAACATTTAGGCCTCTTTCAGGGGCTGGTGGTGTGACTTTCTTGCTCAATTCACATTCATTTTGGTCCCAGTAACGATTACCTTTCTCTCAGGGCTCATCACAATTCCAAGCTCACTGCAAGCCCAGGAAAAGGAAGAAAACAAAGCTAATGAATCCAAATGGTGTTTATCATCAACAAATTTTATGAACTCCTTGTCTGTTTGCAGCAGCTCCAATTTACTGTGTTCAGTTTGCTTTGCAGAAAAAAGACCACCATAGTTTCTGACAATCTTAGTGTTTTATCAGCATACTGTGGAAGAGGTTATTTTAAGATGGATAGGTAGCCAGATGGCCAGTGTTCTCTTGAAGACACCTGCATATTTGAAGCAGTTTTCTTCCTTAAAACTCTCAGCCTTGCCAGGGCTAGGACCATTACAAAGGGGAAGATGAAGAGGAAACCCTCATCCAGGGACAAAAGAGCTGCCAACTACCTCTTCTGCTCTGCCCTACGGGAAATTATATTAAGAGTTGAGAATATCTCTTCTCATCTACTAGAGTGGCTGGCAACTGAGTGCTGTCTATGTCACGAAAGGCTCCCAATCCACTCTTCTGTGCACTTTTCAAAAGCAAACAGTGTTCTCCATGTTCTGCAGGTCTCCTTTACTGAACAGCTACTTAGCAACATGCTTTCTCTGCTCAGCTTGTCCTTGAGTTGAAGTGGTTGTTTTATACCATGATAGAGAATATGTCATGACATGTTTTTCAGAAAGGCTGAGTTCCTAAAAGTACAACATCATCGTACTGAAACTCAAGAGATTGGCATTCATCTTCTGAGTGTCAACTGGCTGACTGGATGACCTCAGCTTCCCCATCCGTACGGCAGGGATGAGAATCATCAAACAGATACTTGTGTGTCAAACACACAAAAGCTGGGGGTGAGCAGTGCTGAAGAACAGCGAGGCGTGATTACTAATAGCTTGCATGATTATTCCCAAACACATGCAATCTCATAATATTGCCTTCATTTGGCATAACGCTGCCTGAAAACACCGAGAGGAAAACATTGTTTTGCTCTAGTGTTTTATTGATAACTGGAAGGGGAGATACAAGCAGAATATCTGCATTGCCCCAGCAGACAAACAAAATCCCCACATCCCGCAGGTAATTACCATCTCCTAATTGGGTTTGAAAACAGGAGATTTGAGTCTGAACGCATGGAGTTTGCACCAAAATGAACAATTACTTGTCTGAGGGATTCAGTGGTTTCAAAGCACAACAGGAAGAGACTGAAACTGAGGCTTCACCCGTGAGTTTGCAGATAGCCCTTACAGACCCCCACTAACAAGCTGGCTACGTTTACTAGTTGGAATCAGAATCTATACTCACCCTTATTGTCATTTTTATCTGCCACTCTAGGCTCATTACATCAGTTTAACTAATGGCAATTAATATGAAAATTAAAATTGATAGCAAAATTAAGTACTTGGGAGACAGTCACTGCTCCTGCATAACTCTAGCACGTCTAATTACTGTTGTAACAAAACCCCAGTACCACCCTGCACTTTCCAGGCCAGCCCTGACCCAGCTCCAGACACCTCTTCCCTGCTGCAGGCCCCAACCTGGCCCTTGCCTCTGTGAGATGATGCTCCCCATCCCATTCCACTGGGCTCACTCATCACAAGCCTGTGCAGCAGCCAAATTTGAGAACTTTTAAGATGCTGTGACAAGCTTGTCCCCTATGTTGCTGTTGATGCATGAAAGATTTTATAGCCTGGCTTACAATGCAGAGATCAAAAATAGACACGGGCTTGCTCACTACCAATGCAGACCCCTTCAAAAAGTCATGTTTTCTGCCAACAGACTGTCAAAAGTCCTATACCTGGTACAGGAAAAAAGGAAAACTGCTAGACCTGTCCATGACCTTGGGTGTTCACTTCTTTATGGTTTGGTTCACAAAATATCTACTTTGCCAATCCAGATGCTTCATTATTCAGAGTTTGTATAATACTCTGAAGGTACAAGCTGTATCCCAGAGTTAAAATATTATTACGAACAGGGTTTTGATGTCTTCCAGCCTTCACTAAGCAGCACTTTAAATGTTATTTGCACCAACCTTATTGTCACAATAGCCTCTCACACTAGATCATCAGCAATGTCCAAACTTTCCATCCATGACATGCAGCTTAAAACTCATCTACTTGAAATGAGCTGGCAGAATTAGAATTATCCTCTACATTTTCCATTACCAAGGCACCAGACACACATTTTACAAACATCCTTTCAGCAAGGGACTGTGTCAGTTTACTGATACAATAATCAACATAAATCTGCAAAACTCTTTTGCTGACATCGTTGATAGGGAACAAAACACAGCGTTAAACACACTCAGCCCTCATTCCCCCAGTGCAGCTTATCTGGAGCTGCTTTGTAGAGAGGATGTTGTGATTTTATGCTGGTGTATCCAATTTTATATTGATACCTGCTGTGTATGAGTGCAGCTATAACTGTGTTGTGCCCAAGAGCTATCCTTACTATGCACTGACTACGCTGTAACTACCTCCATCGTATACCTATAAACGGTTCCAAGCAGCGAAATAACATCTGTATTGATCTAAAGAACATTTTATTGATTAAACACTGCAGAAGAAACCATATGAAATGCAGGCCCATTATTTAACAATGTCTTTCCAGTACCTGTGTTGGAAATAGAGGAACATGAGGCTGTTAAATTTTTTATCAAATGGCTCCCACTGAGATTGCTGTAATGATGCAAAGTCAAATCGCTAAGCTTTGGGTTTGCTTTGGTTTACCATCCCACCCCACCCCCACCCCCCATTCTCTTCTATAGGGGGAAGGGAAATATGCACAGATGAAGAATGCTTCTGGATATTGACATTAAAAGGGTAAGGCAGGATGAAAGTGCATCTCCATACTTTCTACGGCAAGGTGGCGCACCTGTCTAGAACAGGAGATGTGTGACTGAGCAACCTTTTGGGAAGGACAGCTTATACAGGTCTCCACTGGCCTGCACTTTAACAGCTTTCAATGTGTTTAATGTCAAATTAAAAAGCTATTGCATCATGTTGAAGGGCCATCCATTTTCAAGGTTTTGTGCTTATTCTTGTAGCTAGAGGAGGGGGATCTGGAAGACAGCCCTAGGAATGGCACATGAGGGGCAATTATCTGATTTTAAAGAAGCCCCACCGGCAAGCATAGCCAAGTGTATTCAGGTATAGTACAGAGCAGGAGAAACACTTGGCACACAGGCACGGGGGATCAGCACAAGGCCACCTCCTGGCAGCAGTTGACAATTTACCGTACCTTTTAGTTCACATCTTATATTCCTGTTTTGGTCCTGAAGAGAAATTCAGAAAACACTAACTGACATCTCTGTCAGGAAATAGGAAATGTAAATAAAACCCAACAGCCTCTTGGGAAATCCAAATTCAAAGGCTTTCAGACTCAATCTCCACAGAGCTCTGAACTCCTCAAGATTGTGGGAGTCTGTTCTTGTATGAGAAATCCAGTATCAATTGTTTTACCATTGATGTTGTGTTGTAAGGGGAAAGATACCACAAGGAGGTGATGAAAACCTAAGTCAGGAAATAGGATGAAATCAATACTTGGGGGACAGAAAGGAAAGAAAGTGATATGATCCAGGATTCCAACATTGTCCAATGAAGGTCTGGTGAGCCATTATGGTAGGGACTCATTTTGATTGTTTCTAGTTACATTTATTGTAAGTAGAGAAAAAACTAGTGATTTAGGTATCACAGGAATGCAAATATATATTTTTATGTATATCAGTTGGGAGGGAAACCCAGTCATTGTATAGGAACCTGAGGAATTAAAGCCTTGGTAAAACTGGTAAAGTTAGCTCCATGAAGATAACCTCCCTTTTTATTTTTGGTTTGTTTATTTGTTTTTCCTACCTCCCTTCCATAATCTTTAGAACTTTTATTTGTTGAAGAAATTAAGATGAATTATGCCAGACTAAGTGAACCCAAGCTAGACAGTCAACCAAAGAAACTATTTTCTGTCCCGGCATTTTTCTACACCAGAAGTCAATACCACCTGCCAAATGATATCTTGTAAAATACCTCTTGCCAGGGTGACACAGTGGAAGGCGGTGCTGGAGCACACAGCAGGTAAAAGGAAAGGGCCTGAACTGCAGCACCTCTACCTGCAAAGATTCATTATGGTTTTTGGTAAGACTCTTCACATCTCTTTCCACACCACCATTGTGGATTTAATTCAGACTCTTCCCTAGCTTTGTTAGGAGGACTATTTTAAAGACTAAAAGTATTACAGAAATATTATTACCAGCGCTGGAAAGGAATTTTTTTTCCTAGGCCGTCTTATCCCAAAACCTTATCCCAAAGCACAGCAAAAACAGCTGGGGGTTTGGGATGGCTTTTGGTTTTTTTGGTTGTTTGTTTTTTGGGGTTTTTTTATATGTACATATCCATTTAGCCTTTCTTGCACACATCCTTCCCAGTTTTGGTTTGCATTAATAACCGTATCGAACATTAACAGAATAGTATCTTTTCCAGCAACTGTTTTCGAGAGTTATATAATTTAAAATTCTTTTTGTAATAGTTTCATATTGGCATTTTCAGGAAATAAAACCACTTCATAAAAATTACTTCCCAGACAGTGCTTACAAATTAACGCATACTTGCAACTACCAAAACCACCCCCACTTTTTCAGGATAATAAATAGCAGGGAACATTTTTAGAAGGGATTTTGTCCTTTAGAAATAATAGCATATGAAACTGGAAATTTACCACTTTGTTCTATGGGTGAAAATATGTTTGGTGATTTGTAAGGATAAGCCCAGTTTGAGCATTCTCTCAAGTGACAGCTTAAGCATACAGCCTGGATTCAATTGAGGGGGAATACTCCTTGGGGGAAGCTGGAGATCCTCTTCTGACTGCGGCACTGAATTAGGACCCAGTTGAGACAGGTGTAGTTCCTAGCTGGACCTCAGATACCCTGAGCCATTTTGAACAAATTGTTCCCCACCTCCTTCCTGTTTCTGTGATGGATGGGTAACAATGCATCTGTCTCTACTTTATCTTCTCTAATGGAATTAGGTCCTTAGAGATTCTTGGTCTCTGGGGTACATATGGTACTCGACATAAGAAGTTATGCTTAGATTAAACTTGGGGCAAGTCTGACAGGTAATGCTGCAGACTGAATGTGGGATCTGTAAACTCTGAAAGAAGTCAGAAGGACAGTGAGGTTTTTTAACCTCAGCAATTTTGCCCCAGAAAGTGCGTTGCTCAAGTGTAGTTACAGCCTGAGCTGCTTCTGCAATGGCAGAATCAAATCAGTGGACTCTGAGGGAAGAACCTGTAGATCAAAATCTTCAGGTGACATGCAGCCACTGAGGGAACGGACGAGTCTGGTAGTGAGAATGCAATAAACCGCAGAGATTCACCTAGGTAAAACAGAACAGAGGCATATTTACAGCCAGACATGAGGTCTTCCCCCTTGTGGCTCTCCTTGTACTGTTTCAAGGACCTGAAAATCAACATCAGAGCCAAAGACAGCACTGAGATGCACTCTGGCTCTGCAGCCTGGCAAACATGCAGGCAAGCCCCTTAGGGATGTTTAGATAATTTAATGGTGGAGGGTAATGCAAATGGTGTGTTCAGAGCATTTACAAAGTAAACTGATTCTCTCTTACTGTTTTGCTACTGGAAGGAGACTTTTTTCAGTTAGTTACAGTTCATTAACTGCTACCATTGAATGGTTCTTATTTTAATTTCTTTGATCTAATTCAGACAGGTTTTTTCTTTTTCAGCATTCATCCAGAGTGTAAGTTTTGGCTTAGTTAATTAAATATATAGCTGATTTACATTAATGACTACTACAGGACATCCAAAACATTCAGACAGACCAATCACTCAACAAGCTGAACATTTTAATCTCATCTCTTTGAAGAAAAATGCTGCCTCATGCAATGGGAAAGCTAACAGCCCGCTTCTTTGGAAAGAGCTTTGAAACACCCGAATCAAAAACCACAAATACATGGTTTTGGAAGAGCAACTATGGGGACAATTAACAAACAGGCAGTGGTTCAGCAGAGCCATGTAAAGGGAGACTCTACAGTGGTCTGAGATAGGAAAGGCATTTCCAGTCTGGCCTCAGGTCCTGTGAGAGCTTCCAGTAGCCGGGACCTAAAGGCCCGTATCTGGAAATCTCAGTGAAGGGACACAAGTGTTTCCAAGTCTGAGATCTGTGGTACTTGAATCTATTAGGCTGAAGTGAAGACAACTTTGGAAAGAGACCAAGTCCTTCCCTAACTTAGATATAATTCAGTGTTTTATCACAAAGGTATTACCTATACAGTATATGTTCTCACAGGATCCAGAGAGATCTTGTATCATTTTCCTGTCTTCTTCAGATTTGAACAGTCTGCAGGAAAAGTCAGCTGCATTACCAGAGAATGCAGACTCTAAAGTGGAATAAAATGTGCAAGCATTCAAGGAACAAATACATTAGTGATACTCATTCTCATACCACACTACATACCAAGTACGGCCCTACACGGAGCTGAATGATGGATGGAAGTCAGACTGTGACACTGATTATCGTGTAAGAAAGAGGTAGGAATCACAGCCATGCCCACATTTTTCTTCTTTATTACTTGAAGGGTCCAAATCTCTGAACCACACTTAGACCAGTGGTGCCATGAGTCAGATGTTAATAAACTGAGGGCTTCTATTAACTAAACAGAAGTTAGCTGCACAAGGAGTAACTAACAGCTCTTTTTATCTTTAGTATCTCTTGATGTTTCCTCATGATTGAACGGCAACTTTAAAAACTTTGTATTAGAAAACATGGAGAAGGTAGTACTCGTAGTTCTCCTGATTCAGGAGGACGACTCAGGTTAGTACAGGGAAATGAACTCACAGAAAACCTCAGGAATCCCAAGGCAAACTTGTTGCTTTCCCACTGTTCATCGCAGGAGGGTCACAACAGAACAAAGCCAAAATAAACAAGCAAAACTGACCAGGGAAAAACACATGCCCTTGCAAAGACTGAAAAAAGCCAACATTCCTATTCAAGTTTGATGGCATAAACCTGACACTACTTTGGTTCAATTTCCTATAATAAAGGCAGAGGGTCTCTGAAAGGGCAACACTAATAAATATTGACAGACAAAATCTGTCCATTGAAACTTCTTCCTAACAAGATCTCAGATCTTGGCAGTAGGCACAATTCCAGGGTGAGGGATCATGCTGCAGGGTAGAGCATTACACCACATGCTGACACAGCCACAATAAACAAAAACTACCAGGAGTGTGAAAAGCCTTTGGGGTCCAAATTTTTAGGGGGACAGTTTATTTATAAAGCCACAAATGCTTCCAGTCAAATTCCTGTTGGTTTATATATGAATAGGGGAAGTGAAATAATTGTGGGAAAGGTGGAGACTAACGCAGAACAATTGTTTTGATTATTTCAACTGCAACCACCCCGAACTAGTTTACTGCTAATTTCATTGCAACTAAGCACCCGGGATTTTACTGTCATCATTTTTAGTAGTCAAAACCTCTTTTTCTATCCCATTGAAGCTTCTCCTCTGCCTCTTGATCTCCCAGAGCATTGTAAATATGGGACAATGTAACATAAGCCTCAAAATAGGCCATTACTTAAACAAACGGATGGGGTCATTTTCATTTATTTCATGGCAGCCATCCTCCACCCTTTGCTTTCCTTTGAGGTTGTTTTTTGATTGTCTTGTTTTGAAGCCAGGCAATTTGTCCCACACTCACTGCTGTTCACGGGCTAATTAGAATTTTAAAAGTAATTTAAACACCCTTTGCAGTGTGTTGTTAATTCCCTCCAGATTGCTAGGAACATTAGCTTCAGTGTTTGTTTTTTTTAACTGACTCTAAAGTATCAAACACATTAGAGGTTGTACCCGATTTAGGATAATTCACCTTTAACAATAAATTCATTACAAAAGTAAGCATCCTACTTAATTAGCATTGGCTTGTGCTCATGGAAAGCTCCACCTCCAAGAAGACTGTGTGGCTGAATCTCACGGTGGCAGATCTCAGTGCAGTAAGAGGCCAATTTGGGGAGGCATGGCCTCCGCACCCTGTAGTGCCGAGGCAGTGTTGCAAAGGGCATCTGCAGAGTTCACCTCTTCGTCACTAGCACAGGCTGGAGACCCGGCTTCTGGGACACCCCTGCTGCTGTCAACTGTGTTGGCTGGCATGCGTGGGCCACCTCAGACACCAGGCACACCTTGGTCTTTCTTCTTATTGCTTCAGACCCAAGCAGCTGGAACTAGGTGCTGGTTTTGTACGAGAACCTTCCCTGGCAGCAGTCAAACCCTGACCTGAGCCCACAGACAAGCCCAGAAGAACCACAGCCCCCAGCAGGTCAAGCCTAAGCTACATTTGCTCTTCTGCGCTGTGACTCGGTGGGGATTCCAGAAGGGCTGTCCCCTTCCCTGTGCCATCCCTCTGGGCTGCTGCGGTGCCAGCTCCTCCAGGCTCCAGCGAGGATGCTACTGAGCATCACCGCTCAGTCAGCCTCTGCCTGTCACAGCAGCACTAACAGGGACAGCATAAAATGGTACAGGAAACCCTGAATCAGATCAAACATGGAAATGTTCTACCCACCTTTATATTGATACGTTTAACTGAAAACTACTATGTGTGAGTTGTGCAAACAGAATTAATTGTATAAGAAATAATTACAACATGGCAGGAGCCAGCACCAGGAATTTGGGAAAGAATTAAGCGGAAAAAAATTAGCAGCAGTTTACGGAAAAGAATTAATACTATAATGCCTTCACAGTCTGCAGATTCATTTCATTTATCTCCTTCTACATATCTCTCTGAAAAGAGAAACAATTTTATGAAAAAGAAAAAAAAAAAATCACTACCACACTGTCCTGCACTTTGCAAGTACCCTATTATTTGTGCAAACAAAAAGTTAGTGTCTAATTCCCAATAAAGATTTGACACCACTTTCCACAATGAGCATTACTATAAGCAATTAAAACTGAACTACACTTGTCAGAGAAGTGCCTACAGTATACAGCGGTGAGCAGTAACAACCACTTCTATTTGGCATGTTTGCTTATGCATTAATACTCTGATTAAGCCAGCTAAAAACAGGAAAGCAGCTGTACCTGGGTTCATCCAGCTAAGTACCCTCTCCAACAAGGACCCTAAGTTGACACCTAGAGATGAGCAAGAACTGTGCAAACACGTACGGCACTTCCCAAGTACTCTCACAGCCTCTGACCATTTTCAACTCAAGGAATTCTTTGAATCTAACATTATTTGTCTATGTAGTAACACTCATAGATGTCTTCTCCAAATGCTGTGCAGTCTCTCTGTCCCACCTACTCTTTTTGCAAATACAACAGTCTTCGGTAAGGAATTTCACAGACCGGTTTGTCTTGAACACAGTTGCTTCAATTTTTAATGATATCATTTTATTTTCCATCTATTGCTTTCCTAAAAAACTCTTTTTTGTTTGTTTCTTATTTGCTTTTGCAGTAACTATAGAGTATTGAGCTGATATTTTCATGAAATTCAAGTGTGTTCTGAATTATGGCACACACTTTTTGTACAGCTATACCACTTCACAAATGAACAGTTTGATTTCCTAATGTTGTTACTGGTACACCATTGTAGCTTTAAAGAGACCAAAAACTTTTATACCAGTGTAACCATATCTGTACTTGAGGCTGCTCTAATTGAATCGCATGTTAATATACCAGTTTTAAACTGAAATACTTAGCAAGGCACAAGTCAGTACAGAGACCAGCCGAAACCAAACTATCGTTTTACTGCCTAAGAAACACTGACTTGGAGCAGCAGTGCGAATCAATCAGCACTGCTTCATCACAGCCAGCACGTCCTGCTCTGCTGACATAAAAACCACTCCCTTACTTCTCCTCTATTATTAATAGTCTGTGCTTTTGTTTACCCCCAAAAGAGCTTGTATACAGTGCTCAGACTCTAACACATCAAAGTATTAATGAAGAGTTTTTAAACCATCAGGCTGGCATTGAAAGTTGAGAAACGGTTTCTCCTTTAGGTTTCCATGGTTACTGCATCTCCGAAGTGCAATTCAAGTCACTTATGTCATAATTTGCTCCAGGTAGCTTCCCAAGCTGTGGCTGCAGTATTGTTCCCCTTTGGCTTAGTAACTGTATGGCAGGGACAGCCACTGTAACCCTGATTCTTCTCACTGGTGTTCCCAGGCAGCATCCCAGGGGTGGCTGAGAGGTGGACTGAGCATGTCTTACGGTGGGGTGAGCTGCCACCTTCTGGGGTACGGCCAGTGATGGCTCTAGCTCTTGAGTTCAACAAGACCCATGTAGGCTTTTGCACATTTTAGGTCAGGTGTTTAAACCTGGCCTGGTGGGAGGCAAAGAGATAGTGTCTGTGGCTCAATGAGCTTTTAACTAAGGCATATTTACTGATGGCTTTTATAAATCTGGCATTTTACAAGAGAAAGCACAAGGCAGTGGATAGCACTGCAGGCCTAGGTTGGTGACCTCCCAGGGCTGTATTTGACATGCTCAAAGTCATCATTGTACTTCTAAAAATCCAATGCTAAACCTCCAGAGAGCCTGACAGACTAAAGCCAATCAGAACCCACTTAAAACGCAGCATAAAGAAACAAGAGAAACACACAGCAGCTTGTAAAATGCATGTTTGTAAGTGTAGCTGGCAGATAACAGAATAATTAGTGAAGACAACAATAAACATGTATAAAAAAAAGTCCTTAGAACAGCTGAGATTACAGGTCTAACGTATTTTCCAGCTACCCAGTCCCACAGATAATCCTGCAGTAATAGAAATCACCAAGGAGGCAATTCAGGACCACAGGATAGGAGCCTGTGTTGCAGAGATGCAGAAGGCATTGCATTACAGACTAAAGCTTATAGGAACCAGTTAATTTAAATAACATGCAGGCAGCAGGGTACCACATGCAACACATCTGGGGCTCAATCATGAAATGTAAAGCAAGAGCTTCAGCAGATCAGTCTACAAGAAATAGATCTAAACACTGATGCTCAAGAAGGTGAAAATTCTGATACATATTCAGGGCTACAGTGTGCCATCCCATTCCTCCCAGAATAGGGTGCCCTGTCCCAGAAATGGAAGGCTACTATCCAAAGCAGATGATCTCCTTATGAAGAACAAACATGCACAATCAAGCCAGACATCCCTTAAGTGAGATGTAATTTCAACTTTCCTAGATTCAGGTATCTTGAAAGGCTAATTGCTAAGCTGCTGTCAGCTGAAAGCAGGCCCTGCTCAAGCATCTGAAAGCGTAGAGGCTGAGGCAGAATTTATTCATTTTTAAGGATCATGTCTTAAGGAATTAATTCAGACCAAAGAAGAAATACAGGGACATGAAAACCACCATGATTAATAAACACAGAAAATAATGTGAAATTTACTTCTTCCAAGTACTTTACTACACTCAGTTAAAAATGTTTTAATTTCCGATCAGTCTAACTATGTTTATCTACAAACATACAAAATGACATTATATGTCCCTTCTGGTGGATAAAATGGCAAATAGTTAACAGCATGCAAAAGTAATCAGGGCAGCAGGCGGAAAAAAAGCTCTTTTCTACTAGAATTTACACAGGGAACCTAGAAAGAGAAACTAATTGCTCCCTGGGACCCTCTGATTAGCTAAATCTGACTTGTAAACAGCTGCAAGATCATGATATCAAGGAGTGGGTACCTCTGTTTTCTGTCTCACTGGCTGCTTGTGACACATTTTTCCCCTGATTTGAGCTGATTGGGCCTCTCATTTACCAATTAGGGGATGAGACTGAACAGGGAGGAACGGAGGATGATTAAAAATCTGCTCTTTGCTATTTCTGCAACAACTGTGGACCATTCTCTTCCAAATTAAATCTGGCTTCTGGCTGGCAAGCTAACTGGCAAATGCAATCTCATTCCCCGAGTGCCAGAGCGCATCAGCTGTACATGTGCCATTTGTGGTCCATCTGCAGGAAACATGACAAGCCAATTGCTTTCGGGTGGGCTGGAGGGGGGTGCAGCACTGTGAAGAAGCATATCACTGAGCCTTCCTACTCTTCCCACCCAAATGGATAAGGTTTCATTATCTTGTGAGACTGTGCTTTAAAACAACTTTGGCAATTCACGCTGTTTCCAATTACCTGCTTTCATCAACAGGTCTGGTTACTAAACTATCATTCTTTAAATGGCAAAAGAGTGGCAATGAAATCTTTTCATTGTTTAAAGATAATTATGATGTGATCTAGGAGTTCTGACAGGTGATGTTGTGGGAAGTGTTTGCTTTCTGTTTGTCCACTCTACCTCTTGAGGGTGCAAATGAGCTGAACGCACACTCAGGAAAAAAGTTCAAACATATCTATTTAAAATTCACTCTGAGCCAGATGAGAAGGAAAACACACATCCCTAGGAAACCCATATTCTCCATAGGGTAATTCGTGGACACAGGCCTCCCGCAGGAAGGCTTTAGGCCAGTTTCATAACCTTTATAATTTTATAAACTCTGTCTTGGGAGGGAAGCAACAATCTGAAGAGAGGTCTCTTCAGAATAACGCAGTGGTTTTTTTCTGAATAATGGTGTCTTTTTTTTTTTTTAATTATTTTCCAGAGAGAGAAATGTCATATTATGCTTTGTGATGTCACAGATTTTTTCATCGTAAGAGAATACTTTACATGAATAACAATGCAGAGGTAGTAATGACAACCAGAATTACAGCTCACTTCTCCAGCTCCAATTCAGTGAACAGGTGAAGTGAGCTGAACAGCCTTACTGCAGTAACTGAGGCCCATTTGTCCCTCTCTAATTTGTCCTAAATAATTTGTTCCAACAATTGTCATAACTGGAAAATTCAGTTCAGGAGAGCTTCAGGAGGAAAGCTGTTCATAGTTACCAGTTCAGATTAAAGTGAGCTGCCAGAGTTGCAAGGGGAAGCTAACAAGGCACCTGACTGTATTATGCTTGGAGCAAGCCAGAGCTGTCAGTCTTCCACTCTTGAGTACTCTCATTTGAGAAAAGCACAAGATCTTGAGTGCCTCTTGTCCCCTGTGATTGCATCTGCACTCTGGTGCTGCCATCCTCTTGGAGTTTGACTAAGCCCCACGATCACTGAGAGCTTGTTTGCTGTTTCCTCAGCATACATGAGGTTGATCCATTTCTTTCTTTTTTTTTTTTTTTAAGCCCTTGTTTGTCTTGCCACAGCTGAAAGCAGATGCACACAGAAACTGCCTGACATTGTCAACCGGGAAATTATGTCAAACACTGGTAGCCATAATGTTGACTGCAGCTTAAGCCAAAAACTGCAGCAAGCGGCCTGACTGCACAGCACTGAATTAAAATGTTGCGCTTATTCATAAGCTTCCTTGACATTAATATGAATAAAATGGCAATAAGCCTATATTTTATATTCTGTCATTTCACTCTGCATGACTAGTACTGTAACTTTGTATGCTCCCACTACACTCATATAGATTACACTTACAAATTGCCCCTCTGAATAAAGAGCACTGCGCAGGGATGACAAGTATTGATTTTCAATCTCCTTCCAAAATGACTCTATCATTGCAAGTAAGTCAGGCAATTTGCCTCACTTTACACTTCAGGCTGTAGGCCTCAGATCACATTGACAGGCCTGATCCTTCAGGAGATGTTTAATTAGAAAAGAAATGAAAGGAATTACTGTAAATCAGCACTTAGTCAGCAGTGCTACCGAATCTGTAAAGCTCCTTCCTCCTCCCTCTCCCGTACAAACTGACTAATTTATTCTCTTATCCTCACCAGGAAGTTTGAGGTGGTTGTTCCACATAATTAGAATCGCTGTTTTTTCCCTAGGAAAGGCCTCGGCAGGGCCTAGCCTGTGGTCTACCATGAGGCAGGGGCACACCAGCACCCACCAGGGCCCACCTTCCCAACAGACAGACAGACTGCTCAGCTCTTTTGATTTCAGAGCTATCTTTGAACCTAATTATGACTAACATGCAGTAAAAGTACATCTTACCAGAGAGGAACCATAGCACCATGCACACTGAGAAAGCTGCTGCGTACTCCTGCGGTATCCACACCCCAAGGCCCCCACAGTGCTGCTGTGGGATGAAGGCTGCCTCCAGACCCAGGAACCAGCCATCGGTTGACTAAATTTCTCCCACAAACTGGAGGTTTTAACACTTTATATCATCGTGCTTTTGAGTTGCTGTGAGGTGGGGGCTTCTTTTTTTTGTCTTTTTTTAAGCAAACACAGGGTTTATCACTGTCCTTCCTCTGCCCCCTGCTCACTTCTTTCTCCGTCAAGCACAGACTCGCGGGTTTGCGCGCTGGGGAAGGCAGCGCTCCGGCTGCCCGCCGTTCTCCTCACGCCCCTCTCCGGGCCGCAGAGCGGGACGCCCGCCATTATCCTGATAGGACGCCGACCCGGCCCTTCCCGCCCGCCGCCGGCACGGACGACGCCCTGAGGACAGCAGGTTCCCACCCGCCCGCCCGAGCCCTCTCCGCAGCTGGTCTTGAGTGAGGACCCTCTTAGCGACCGAGGGAAGAAGGCGTTAAAGGCGCCGAATACCCACTGCGGGGGAAGGAGAGGGGAACGGCGAACTGCGGGTGCCTCTGAGGGAAGAGCGGAACGCGCCCGGGCTCCGCCGCGCTCCTGAGGGGAGAGCCCGGCCACGCAAGAGACGCGCTCACCTCCTGCCCTGGCCTTCCCGAGGCCCGGCGGCCGTCGAAGCCTTCCTGCGGTGGTGAGGGGAGGGATGGATGGATGGATGGACGGACGCGCTGCTGCCCTGACCGGCCCGGCCCCTGAGGAGGACGGTGAGGCGCCGTGCCCTCAGGCGGATGAGGGGAGCTGAGGGGCGGCTGGGTTCGGCGCCGGGTTAACCCCCTCTGGGAGGTCTTTAAGGCCCCTCTGCACAGGGAAAAGAGCGCTTTAACACAGCACACTTAACCCCTGAGTGGTACACACCTGTGTATATTGAGATAATAATTAATAATAATAAATATCTACTGAGATAATTTAATAGCGTGAACCGAGTTGTGGGGCTGCCTCACATCCTAACACTGCCCCGGTACAGGTGAATGCAATTTATATATTGATTTGAATATGCGAATATATAAATCAATATATGAATGAAACGTAAATGACGAGTGGCATTCCTCAGGGGTTGGTACTAGAATCAGTGCTGTTTGACATTTTTGTTGGCAACATGGATGTTGGGATTCAGAGCACCCTCAGGAAGTTTTAACAATGGCACCAGGCTGTGTGGCACAGTTGACATGCTGGAGGGAAGCGATGCCATCCAGAGGGACCTGCACAGGTTGGAGAAGTGGGCCCATGTGAACCTCATGAAGTTCAATAACACCAAGTTCAATCCCAAGCACACATCCCAAGCTGCTTGGGATTGTTATTGCTGCAGCAGCTCTGGTAGCATCAAGCTTGCATCTGATGGAAGGGATGTTTCTAGCTGTTGTTTTAGCTGTTTTGGAAAAGTAGCTGTAGCCTGAAAAGCTTGGACAATCCCAAGCACAGCTCCAGGCTGGGCAGAGAATGGTTGGAGAGCAGCCCTGAGGAGAAGGACTTGGGGCGGTTCGTTGATGAGAAGCTCAACATCAGCTGGCAGCCCAGAAAGCCAACTGCATCCTGCGCCGCATCCCCAGCAGTGTGGGCAGCAGGGTGAGCGGGGGGATTTCTCTGCTCCGCTCTGTGAGACCCCCCTGCAGTGCTGCCTCCAGCTCTGGGGCACCAACAGCAGAAGGACACGGAGCTGTTGGAGCGGGGCCAGAGGAGGCCCCGGAGATGCTGGGAGGGCTGGAGCCCCTCTGCTGTGAGGACAGGCTGAGAGAGCTGGGGGGGTTCAGCCTGGAGAAGAGAAGGCTCTGGGGAGACCTTAGAGCCCTTTCCAGCCCCTAAAGGGGCTCCAGCAAAGCTGGGGAGGGACTCTGGATCAGGAGTGGAGCCATGGGACGAGGGGGAATGGTTTTAAACTGAAAGAGGGAAGATTTAGATGAGATAATTAGGAAGAAAGTCTTTGCTGTGAGGGTGGTGAGCCCCTGGTCCAGGCTGCCCAGAGAAGCTGTGGCTGCCCCATCCCTGGAGATATTCAAGGCCAGGTTGGACCGAGCTTTGAGCAACCTGGGCTGGTGGGAGGTGTCCCTGCCCATGGCAGGGGGGTTGGAATGAGACGATCCTTAAGGTCCCTTCCAACACAGATCATTCTATGTGTAGCTCTGTTCCCCATAGCTAGAATTCCTTCCTGCACATCCATCCCAGGCAGCTCAGGCAAACGTGTGCAGATGCCCTGGTTGTGCATCCACCAGGGAGCAGGTACCTCCTGGAAACCATAATCCTCCCACACAGCAATGTGCAAGGTGTGCACTTGGTCCTGGGATTGCAGGGCTTGTGTCCGCCGCTCCACTGCAGTCCAGCTGCACATCAGGCTCTCACCAAAAAAAAAAAGACAACAAGGCAGCCTCAAGTCCAAAATTCCCCCAAAGCACAGTGCAAGTTCTTGAAACGTGCGCATGCAGATCTCTGCAGGGCAACAGATGGCACAGTATGGGAAATGCTGGATGTGTGGTAGGTTCTCTTATGTTTTTCATAGCAAGTCAGTGCGTAGTTGTGTGAATGACATTATCAACCTTACCATCTGAAAGGACTACAGGAATAACCTCTGTGCCTTTTAAGTACTTGTTAAAAAAGGAATATGTCTAAGCTAAAGAGAAGGATGTAATATCTGTGACTCTGAAAGAGGTTTTAAAAAATTACCTACTGTTGGAATGTGGTAGGGAGGAAAAACCCTCCTACAAATTTATTAAAACTTGTAACAAGTGGTGAGTGCAATCATCCATCACCTTGTATAGATTACTTTTTCTTCAGTGTGAGAAATGAAACTACTTGTTTACTGTAGCAGTAATACATGGAGAACTACTTTCAAAGCTCCCAGCTGTGCCCCGTCTACCACTCACTATGGAAGGGACCAAAAAAAATCGCCAAAAAAAATCCAGCCAACAGGTTCAGATGCCAGCAGTCTGATAGTGGGCTGTGCATGACTGGTCTTGCTTGTGCAGTATACAAATACTTCAGTGAGGGGAGTTTTGTGTGAGCAGTTTTCAGCCTCGCTGACATGGGTTCGTCGGCTGTCTTGGGCTGGATGGGGCAGTGGAGGACCATGGGGCTCCTCCCTGAGTAGTGTCAGAGACTGTTCTGTGACATGAAGGAGAACGCTTCTCTTTGAGTCAAGGACAGCAAAACCCTGCAAAACACTTCAGAATAATTTCTGTATTTTCTGCAAGAAGTCAGGAAAAGGTCATTTTATTTTTATAAAGGCATAGAAAAATTGAAACATCTGGAATCTTCAGTATTTCTTTGAACAGAGTGTCGTTAATGTAAACTCAGTTGAGCCTGTGAACTTTAACTAGTGCTTTGCTGTTAATTGGGGTCACCAAGGTCACACAGATGACTTGGACTTCTTCCTTTGGTGTTGTGAGGAATTCTGGCTGCAGAACAGCCTACTTGCTACTGATGGACATGGCTTACCAGCTGACTATGTACAAAGGCTTTTAATAAATAGACTGAGTCTCATACTAAAGCATGTGCTAGTTCAGCCCTGAATTGTTGGAGTCAGCGGAGGAAATACTGGGTGGAATTTTTTTTTTCCTGAATGATTCAGGAGTTTAGAGAAGAGGAATCATTGTACTAAATAGTAATAAAAATACAACATTATGAACTACTTTAGAAATACTTCATGATTAAAATATACTTTTCTGCTCAGAATCATTAGAATAAGAACCAAACACACAGAGTGAACCTTCTGCGCTTTATTACTACCACCATTAATGTTTTCAGAAATTTCCAACTGCTTCAACCATTTCTTCTGGCACCAAAAAGGAAAGCTTTGATTTCTAGTCATCTCAGCTAAAAACACCAAGTTGTTCTGTGAACAACAGAGCTAATGGAGTCGAGCTTCCTATGAAGTTGAGCTTTTTGTTCCTTTTTTTCTTTCTCTTTCCACACAGAGTAACTGCAGTCTCCTTATGTGTCCTTTGTGAGGGCCACAGTGTGCAAGACAGGCCAGACAGTGACCCCCAAGCAGAATAGCTAACAACTGAGATCCACTTGCCTTTTCCCTGGCAGAGGTGCTCATTTTGGGTCCCTACTCTATCTAGATACTAATTGCCATAAAATTTGTAGGAATGTAATTATCTTTGAATTGCCTATTCCAATGTAAAATTTTGTTAAAATAGGCTATCAGGTTCATAAGTTTCTGGGGGGTTGTTTTAGTTTAGTTTGGTTGTTTTGGAGGTAGAATGGGGTCACAAAGGCCTATTTTCTTCAGGAGATTAGGTCACTGGATTTACACGGCTCAAGTTTCTAGTCATTATACTGGGAACTTCAATTATATTTTCAGGACATTCAGGAATGAATAATGCTTCCTCACTATCAAACAGCCACTTTACACATGGGGCTTAAAGAAGCGTAACGCACTGGAGGGAGCCCACAGTGTAGCATAACTGAATGATCAAGCATACGCAAGAATTTTACAGCCTGGGGTAAGAGGACAATGTACTTGATCTAAGTCTCTTTCCACAGCTGTGGACGGCTGCTGAGGTAGCTAGTACTCAACGCCTACTTCTGAAGGGATTTGAAGTCTCTAGGACTGCACTGTCTCTCCCACAGGTAGTCGTGACTTTGTGCTGGGTAGGCAGCCCCTGCACTCAGCATCATCCTCAGCCCCAGCGTGCTGGGGATTGTTATTGCTGCAGAAGCTATGGTAGCATCAAGCTTGCATCTGATGGAAGGGATGTTTCTAGCTGTAGCTTCTGATGTTGTTTTAGCTGTTTTGGAAAAATAGCAGCGGCCTAAAAGTTCCTTCATAAGTCCCCATAACCAAAACAGACTAGTACTCTATGGGTCTCTTTCACAGTATGCTGGCAGTTTGCTGTCTCTGACAGAAAAGCCATGCTAACCAGGTAATATAAACTTAGTTCTCCTGTCCAGACGTTCCCAAGCACCAGTGCAAATAGTATTTTAAAGTTGCAGAGAACATATAATTTCAATAAAAATATGACAAGCTTCTTTCATGCAGATGAGACCTGAGTAGTCGAGCCAAGTGCCCTTCCTCACTTGCACTCCATTCTTACTGGGCTGCTACCATGGGACGATTCTCCTCCCTATGCTCTGGCAAGTATCACAGAGCTCCCTGTTCCCTGAGCTCTTCTGCTCCCTGTTCTCAGGGCTTTGGCTTTCCAACATTACAAGAACATGCAAGGAATAAAAGAATAATAAAATCTTGGCACCTCCTTAGAATTGTTTTTCAACAGATCTCTGCGGCATTATGTGCAGCCTGCCATTGTAAAGTCATTTTGCACTTAAAATATTTTCTGTTAGGAAACAGAATACTTTAGCCACTCACTTATTTTCAAGTGTTCAGTAATTTTTTGATTTATTTTTTTTTTAAAAACCTATTCATCTAAATATGCCAGAATACAAGGCTGAATTTTCAGTGCAGAAGTTATTTATATATACTGCAAAAGAGATTAGAATCATGCTTAATATAAATCCCTTTTTCCTTTTAAAGCTCTTATGATGTAGGTACAAGCTGTACTATACAAATGGGGAAAATGAGGACATGGGGAAAGTAAATTACTGAAGACTATGCAAAATTAGCAATGGTACTGATTATCACTAAGTATTCTGTTGCTGTTATCTTGGGAAGGAGGGGAAAATAGAAAGTATATATTCATTTCAAAAGCTTCAGATCACTGAAGAACAAAACTGCTTTCTCATTGCCTGGCAGGAATGACTGTTGGAGGGCATTGCCGCAACTCCTTTGTTATGCGACAGTTCTTAAATTCCATTACTCATGCTGCTATTTTGGTTGTTTCTTGCCTAAATGCGGGCCCTAGCCCTTGATTCACTTTGGTGGATCACTAATACATGGGGTGTTGTGGGGCACTGTCTGCCCAGGGGCATCCTGACTACACAGTATGGCTTTTGGGGCAGAGCCATTTGGAGCAAGGACAGCCTATTTGATTTCCCTGCACAGTCTTGCACAGTCCTGCACCCATCAGCCAGCACCTTTGCTCTCTCAGCTCTGAGCTGGGAGGAATGAAAAAATGGCCCAACCTTCTTTTTTTTTCCCCCTTATTCTCCATCTCTGTCCCTTCTGTACTGAAATGACTAATAATCCTCAGCCCCATTTCAAAGGGATATACACCTCCTTGTGCTACTGCCTTACTTACTGAGATAACTTCTGAAGGAAACCTTTTCATTAAACCAATTTCAGCATGCTCTATTTAGTTTTTCAGAGATTCTGTGAAAGAGAGGGAGATAAGTGACACAGGCTATTTATTCAACCAGTCCAAAATACTACACTTTACTTAGAATTAAGTACTGAAAATGTTAACTTAATTGAAAGGATTAATTAGGTCTTTGTAACTCTGCTCCTCCTGAATAATGCACATGACGTGAGGGGAAAGAGGCAAGTATTTAGACGATGGAAGAATAGCTGGTTATAGTTGCTCACCATCTGGTCAGAGTAAGTGCCGACCTTGCTAGGACCAGCTCTCTTCCCCCAGAAAGACTCTACTTCATATTTTCAGTTGTTTTCCTCCTTAATTTTGCAGTTTACCTTTACACTTCTTCCCCGTTTAGAGCAGTTTCAACTGATATTTTTCTCAAAGTACATCAGCTCTCTCCCACCATTCCAATATGTTTCTAAAGAGAAGGAGGAGGATAATTTTTCTTGAGGGGACTCTTCAGTCACAGGTTGTACTGGAGATCCCTTTTCCCTTCAGTAGCTTACTGCTCTGCTGCTTTGTCCCACATTCCTGCTCACCTTAGCCTGTATATTTGGGATTCTCCCTCCTGTCTGGAGAAAAGGCTTGCTATCGTTCCAGCTGCACTTGAGCCTGTATGGTCTGAAGCAATCATTTTGTTTAAGCTGCAGTTTAAAAATAAAATCCTCTCCACAATAATTATAGTGTTGCATTAGAAAATACTGGATGACTACATATTGCATACATGGACTGTACTCTCTGCACTGAGATAGCTGCACCATCTGCTCTCCTGCTCCCTGTTCTTACTCCTGCAGACATTAGATAAACATGTTGAGAGAGCAGCAGGCTGTTTTCAATCATGACATATCTGAGCTGTGTTTAAAGTCAAAAGCCTTTATTTACAGCTCAGTGAAGAGAGAGGACTCATAATCAAGGGCAATAAACTAGATCCATAGCAGTTTAATAGTTCAAAGGGATAGGAGCCACATATGTCAAACCTGTCACTTCTTTAAAATGGAGACGGCTCCAAAAAGAGAAGAGGGGATGCAATGCTTCCTAGTTACCATGAGATGGCCTTCAGTGCTGTGGGTTGGGTTTAGAGGTACAGCAGTGGGGCAAGTGTGCGCTGCTTCTCATGGATGTCATGTCCTGAACAGAAATTCACTGGCTTTTACCCAATGCATAGTGTGGAAGCAGCATGAGTTGTTGGCAGGAATACTTGAAGGAGAACATCCCTCCCTGGGATAAGTTGCCACAGGTGCTGTTAGTAGAAAAATGGATGTTAGGTCTTCCTCCATGCTTGGAGAGGAAGGAGAGCAATGAAAGGGAAGGAGTATTGGTGGGATGGCCCTGAAAAGTCAATCAGTCTGTCTCATGCCTCATTACAGAAACCCACAGAATTCAGTGTCCACCTGTGAACATGAAGCCAGTCTTTATCAACTGACTTAGTCAGTCCAGTACCAGCTCAGAATATTTACAATAACATTGACTACCTTCTACATCTAAACTAACAATCTAAATCCTATCTGAACCTGGGCACTCACTGGGCATCCACAACGTTAAGATGTAATGGTGTTCAGTTAACTCCTCAGTGCTGTGAATGCAGTTAACAGAAGTTCTAAATGTGTTGGATTGGTTCATTCGGCTTTGCAGGAATTGTAATGGCTCTGGGGTTCAGCCTCCTCGTTTAGAGCTAGTGCTTATACCAAGGTAATTGAGTGGCCAAACTGATCTAGGAAAGGAGTCCTACAGCACAGGCATGCAAAAAATCCTAAAGCCAGGTTTTTCAAGCTGAGGTTCTCTAGTAACGTGTGCGCATTTTCCCCTGCTCATTCCATCAACCTTTCTAATTTTACTTGTTTTCTCTCTGATCCTTGGAATTCAATTGTACTGATTTCCTGAGCATTAAACATACATGAATGTTCCCCTACTCTGCTTAATGGCCCTAGCAAAAAGTGTTTCGACTCATTGGCAATGCAATTGGAGCAATCACTGAACACAATCTACTCTTTCAGGATTGGATGTTGGAAACAGCTATTTTTTTTTACAGTGAGTGAGCGTGCAAAGTTATGATATTAGAAATGGCTCCTGAGAAGTGACAAATGGGCTTCAAAATGCAGCATAATGATCATTACATGATGGGGTTGTGCTTTGTTCTTGAACTGCTATACACATTTTATTGAGATGGGAGTAAAGATCCTAGAGTGTGAGGCTTCAGTAGCCAACCTGAACCTGGCTTGGGCTTTGGCAATGAGGCATTCATTAAGTCCCATATTTTTAGGATGGTGCTAAAAAAGGATGGTGTGGCTGAGGTGGATTGGTGAAAAATGTTTTGGAAAAGCTAAAGATGCAGAAATCTCCAAGCCTGACGCATATCCCAGCTACAGCCTTGCAGTTCCTCGTGGTCTAGTGGCTGTCATCTTGCAAAATCTCAGGAGTCTGAATTCAAGTTAATGTTGGGCTGACAGTCAATTTCTGCATTCTCTCTCAGTTTCTGCTGACCAAAGCTGTTCTTGCACCAAACACTATATACTATTTACACTTTTCTGCCAGAGATTAATAAAATGGTTCTAGTAACTGAATCACAACCTAAAGTGCCAAAGACATTGGTACGTTAGGTTGAACCTGTTATTCAGTCAAGCTGAGCAGAGTTTCTTTGCTCTGCTTCAGGAACATATCCAAAGCTATTCCCAGCTGATTCCTGCTCTCTGCAGGTCTACTGGCAGCTCTGTCTGTAGGAATTTTCTACTCTCTTGAGCTTCATCCAGGGAGCCTGTCTGCCACTAGCAGGTTCTCTGCAATCCCATAGTCCATATCTGATCATTAAAGCAGGCAGGGGGGAGGCTACAAAAAGCCTGTCATTGCAGTTTCAGAATGGCACAGGTATTTTTCTTCCTAAATTCAGTGTACTAGCTCTATTATTATATGGTGGTGCTTTGCCTGCTCAGGCCAGGCAGTGTCAGGATCTGCCAGGAGGTCCTGCATCGTAGCACCATGTGGATACAGACTCCTGCCCTGGGTTCATTTGTAGCCAATGCACAGAACGGAATAAAGGAAAACTTTCCCCTTCATCCATCAGTATACTGATCATTCCCGCTCCTGGTGCAACTAGCTGAGAAGGTGGGACTCGCCCAAAGTCATGCTCATCTAATGCAGTCTGAGCTCTGGAGGGAGCTGTGGGTTAGATGGCACATTCATGACATGCACCATGCCCCCCCAGACTTAAAGGCTTGGTTGTCCGTATTAGTCCTCTGAGAGAGGAGAAATCATCTTCGCCTGCAGAGGAAGAAGTGTAATGCCCTGTGTCCAATTTTCTTTTCATTGCTGTTTTTATTATGGAAACAAAATGTTCACTGATTCTAAAATGAAAATGGAGAAAGCTAATTTTTGTAGTTCTTGCTAATAAAATTCTTAATGTGCTCTTCTCCCATTATCATAAAGATTGTTATCGTTTACTTTATCTCTGGAATCTTATTATTTTCCCCAGAATTCATGGGCATTCCTTGTCTTCAAAACTATTTTCAGCTATTGAGATATTCCTCCTTTATCTTATCTTTATCCTCATACTTAGTATGAGCATATCTTTATTATGCTACTTCTGTTTTCATAAACAATAAGCGGCTATTGATCACAAAAGCTTCAGGGTCTTTAAGAAGATGAGGCAGCAAAACTGCTGAAAGCACTGGTAAGAGTCTAAAGAAGAAATTCTGGGTTTACAAGCAGCCAAATATCTGATAGATAGCAAGGTAATACAAAGCCATTTAAAAATGAGTAATTCCAGTAGGATTGAGAAGTGTCAGCTTAATTTTGCTGTATTGTAAATGCTGCGGATAATACACTGAGCTGAGGCCCTGTTCATACTGGTAAAATGCAGGTCAAGTGTGTACATCAAATGTTATATGGTTCAGGGACAGGTAAAGTATAATCTGGCTGTACTGGAACCAGTCTGCACTGCCTCATGCCTGAACATGCTTAAAAATGGGTTTCAGTGAGGGTTTAAAAGGCCTGCTCTCCATTCATAAGCTGCTTTTCTCTCTGGAAATATTTTGTACCTTGTAAGTACCTAAGCAAAACTAAAACGATGCAATTGCAAAGATTTGTTGGGAAAGCACCCCTGAGCTGGTCTGCACAAATATCCGTGGTTTACAAGCACAAGAATTGTTCTGAGGGCAGGAAAGGTGAGCGTGGCCTACAGCTCAGCTCCTGGTAAAGGGCAATGCCGCACAGTGGTGGGACACAAAGCCACTGATATTCTGAAAATGGGAGAGTAGGGCCTCTTGGCTTTACGATTATTTTCATCCCCAGAAAAACAAGAAAGAACAGGAATCCAGAATGATTTTTACCTTGTATTGCACTTCCAGAATGCAAGAAGACTGAAGCATGTGGGCCAACCCTTGCACATGTACAGTGGTCCCACTAACCACCTGCAGAGCCAAGGTGTGCACAGAAACTGTTAAACTCGTCACAAGGCATACCACCACTCGGTCACACCTTCATTCATGGGTTTCTGCCACTGCCTTTGTTTGAGCTGGTCTAATATTCCTGGCTGGTAACTAAAGGAGACAATAGATTTCATCTTAAGGCACTGAAGCCTCTTTGACTGTATCTAGGTAGCAATTTAAAAATAGGAGAGAATCAGAATTGTCAAGAAATTCTGTGAAATTTGACTTTTGAAATCCTAAAACTTTTACCTGTCCTTTCCTGGGATGGCAGCAGGAGTCTAGTAGTAAGCACGTCATGAAGAAAGCCTGAAGCACCTCTAAGCTGTGCACCCCTACACCAGAATTTACCGTGTGTTTCCTTTTGACATCGGCCAAATTAGTTGCCTTCTCCTGGAATAACCTGAAAGCTGGTGGCTAGGTGGGAGCCAAAGCAGTGATGGATTGCCCAGGCAGCCACAGCGACTCCAGTGTCAGCAGGTAACGAGGCAGCTGGAATTCTTTGTTTTCAAAATGTCCCCTCCATCTCCTCTGAGCCATCAGGACACGCAAAACGCATGAAGTACAGCATGAATCAGGCCAGCTTTGCTGACAGCACTTGCTGACAGCAGGCTCTCTGGTTCAGACCCTCACTCCTGCCGTTAATCCTTCCTGCACTGAGCCAAATGCTCACAGTGGCTTTTCCTCACTCTCTCTCTGTTGAAGCAAACTGTTAACAACTGCTGCGGAGGTGCGGAGGAGAGGACAGGGCAGCCTGTGCATCAGAGGATCAATCGCCACCAGAAGGGAGAAAATGCAGCCCCTGTCCTGCTTGAGCAAGGCTGGCCTCCGTGCACATTGCTATGGCAACCCTCAAGCTCTTGGGTGACTTGATACCACCATTGAAACCTGTAGGTTGTACTGGCTGTGAGGAAAGTGTTTGGAGGTCCTCGTCACAATTGCTTTTCCCCACACCACTGAACTCAGACAACCACTGAACTTGCCAGCTGCTGGGGAGCACAGGCTGCAAGATTCCTGGAGACATAAGCTTTTCTGTTTTTTTTTTTTCATTATAGGAGTTTCTACTATAATGTCCACACATTGCTAGTATAAAAAAGACAACAGAAGGATAAAAGCTAATTATAGCTGTTGGCAAAAAATGGTGGAGGCTCTCTCCATGCTGGCAGTAGCTCACTTGACATGTGATTAATGGTGGTTAGTCTGGGCACAGCCAAAGCTTGTACAACCCTAGATAAATAATAATGAAGTTTAAAAAGATACATGCTCCTTGAGTTAATAATTTTAACAGGCTATGAGAAATGTTGCTGTTCTCATGGAAACAGGAAAGCTGTAATTTTATCTCTAATTTGAGAATGCTTGTATAACGTTGTGCAGATAGCTTTCTGATGGGAACTTTCTTCTCTCTTCTTTAATTGAAGCCTTCTTAATGAAGTGATATTATTGTGTAGTTTGGGCAAACAATTCAAAATGGACTAATTAGCACTAAATACACCATTAAAAAGTGTAGTCAGAATTATTTGGAACTAAACTGGTATTGCTGCTTGCAACCCCTGGTTTCTCTATGGATAGGTGCCTGATACTGATATGTATGGGCATCTCTCAGGGCTTTTCAGGAGATACTGAATGCATTTGCATCTCACTGGAGGTTGCATTTGTACAGTTATATTCATTAGACGAGAAAGAAATGCATCCACTGGTCCTCATCTCTCTACTACAAACACATGTGGTCACTATTTGAATAAATACCTCAAGAACAAAGACTCTGACAATCCAAGGATTTGGACAATCAGTTTTTTCTGTCATGGCTTTGACCCAGACATCGAGATACACAAAGATATCGAAAGTCTCATCCATTCCATAGTAATCCTGAAAAAATAGGAATAAGGCACCAAAATATGTGCCACAAGTGCAAGACTGAAAATAAGACTTTCTTGGAAAACCAGCAAGAATTAGGCCTGTGATTCTTTAGCACTTTTGAAAGTATTATCCATGGTCCTTTTCAGTTTATTACAATGGCTTAGTCATGGAAACCAAATGACAGCATATATAATGAAAGCATTTCTGCTACCTGTACAAAAGCGTCTCCATTGACTACTAATCTTAAACCACCTCCACTCCTCATTTTTCCTATTAAAGCTCTACATTCAGGTTTATTATTCTGTATCTGTTCAAGAACATCTAACTGCCTCATACGGGGACAGTTCCAAAGCAGATTTAGAGTACTTAGAAATATGAATTAGTGCTTTGCTTATAGGAAAACAAAATGGGACCTTGCCCCTGAATGGATGCATCTGGGGACTGAGCTGGGACCTCAGATGCCCAGGGGGTAGGAGTGTGCATAGGTGGATTGATGAGCCTCACTCACCAGAGGGAGCTGGAGCTGAGCATGGAGGAGGAAATTGCCATTTTCAGCTTCTTGTTTTTATCTTTCAGCACAGACAGATTGACATGTGATGAAACATACGCATTTCACAGTTAGCTTTTCAAAGGCTGTGTTACTTCAGAATCATTAACCTGGCTGAGATCTTTGCATTCTTATCTGCTTTGTTGAATATTTTCATAGCAGCAATTGGTGGTGGCTTGCATATCCTTAAAGCTGCAAAGCTAGCATTTTAATTTATCCTAATTCAGAACCTAATTGTCTTGCACTGTTGGCTAATTAAATGTTCAAAGAAGTGATAAATTAAGCAGGTTGATCATTACAACACAAGTAATTAGTCAGTCCTGCTGAATCTGAGCCTTGAAATCCACATTCCCTGAGATGACAAGAATTTTGGGGGAGTCCAAGAAAGCAAAGTCTGTCAAGGTTCAGGAGGAAAAAAACTTCCTTGAATATTTCACATCAGTTTGGGGATTTTCAGGCTGTTTATTTTGTGCACAAGGAATTCTTCTTCTGTTACCACTAAGAGAAGATAAAGTTCCAAGATAGCACCTTGAGATGCTGAAATTTGCAACTGGTTTCCTACAGCATCTGACATATTCCTGTGTTAAACACACTGAGTGTATGTACTTTGTGAAAATGTGTATGTGTGGTTGTTTTTTTTTAAAAACAAACAGAAAAAAGCACAAAAACTCCAACCCTCTCAACATTAGTTAAATACCTAACTAGGCAGTTATAAGTGCAATATTCCCTGGTAGGGAGCTTCCATTCACAAAGGTTTTCATACAGCGTTTTACTAAAAATTCTCCCTGGGGTCAAATTAGTAAGATCTAAAGACCAAAATAGATGTTCTGAAAATCTCAGTCTATCTGTGCACCTGCTCAAATTCTCAAGACAACTTTCTGCCAGAAAAAAAATAATCTGTACAATGCATCATCGTAGCAGCTCGATACTCTTCCTGCTAACATATCCAAGTGCTGTTTAGTCCTCCCATACGGCGCACCCCGTCTGAAGGTGTGTGTCCTGGGCAGGGGCACATTGGTCCAGTGGCACCACATCACTGGGACTAGCTGGAAGGAGAACCTGGGGGTAACATGCCTGGGACGGGATATCCCATCTTGCAGCTGAAAACAGGGATGAAAAATAGTCAGCAGAGGTGCTGAGATTGTTTAATTAAAGCATGTGGGGGATCCTATCTGGGAGTCTGTCTCATTAGTTAGGCAAGCGTGGTGGAATTACTGGCTGCAAGAGAGAGGGATGCCTCAGAAGCAAGCCTTGGTGTGATCCTGTGGAGTGCTGCAGCCTTCCCAGCCCCTCTCCACCCTGCATCACATCTGGCTGTCACAAGTCAAACTCCTCCACCCTGCCTTGCTTCCATACTGCTCATCCTCTCTGTGGGTTCAAGTCTCAGTATGTTTTTTACCAAAACCAAATTAAGCAACTGTTTGCACCATCTCCACACACAGCTGTCTCACTTTATTTGCAGTCGTATCACTCACTATTTGGTTCATTAGTAGAGTTTTCTTCTCCCTTCCTTTGCATTTAGGACGGTGAGATTTGAGATTTTCAGTCTTCTGTGGTGGAAATAACAAATAATAAATGCTAGCAGTGTTTCTCAAGGGTAAATTTCAAGCGCAGGCTTCCCACAGGCTGTGTTTTTCTCACCTATCCACAGTGGCTGTGGTGTGGGACCAGCATTTAGATCATTCTCTCAGTAATGCTGCAACAGCTAGACTACTCTGGCTGCTTCTGCCTGCCTCTTCTAGAGGTGATAATAAGTTTGAAAGGTTTTCTGCTTGTCTTCTCACTGCCACGAAGAAAATGTCTTGTCATGGCTTTTCTGTTTATCTACTATTTCCTTGTGTAGTGGGTTATAACTTATTTCCTAAACTCCTGCTTCCTTTGCTGAATCAGCTCGTATTTCATATTGCAAATGGTACTCTTAAAATTAAAGCTCCTAAAATGTTCTAATTTTTTTTTCTGTGCTCTAATTGGTCTAGCTGGATTATGTTAATTATTTCTGATCAAAACTGCTTAATTAGCATGTCAGGTCCATTAGTGAGGGCCTTTGGGGTTTAAGACAGTTATTTTATTTTTATTTTTAGTTATAGTGTAGGCAATCCATTGTTACACGTTTCTAGAACTATCCCTGAATTAATGAAAAGTTAACAGACTGGGAAACAAGAAAATGCTTCATAAGCATCCACAAATATCTTGCACTGGGGATCCCTGGTACCTAAAATGCTTCTTTAATGCTTCATCACTGAAATCAGTCTTGAAAGCAGAGTTCACGGCCTCGCAGCTGGCCCACAAGGGGACAGGCACCAGGAGAGCCATGTACTACCCTGAGCCTGAGGGACAAGCGTTAGAACGAGGAAAGCTGCAACCACAAGTGTTCTCCCTTCCTGTCCATAAAATGCAGGGATAACAGTAATTTCCCATCTGTGGAATCCATTTGAGGAGCTCCTTGTAAAATACTGAAAGGCTGCTAAATGTTGTTATGTGTATTTCTTGCAGATGACTTCTTGTAGTACCCATTCATAATCAGAGAAGCCTTTAGATTGCATTGGCATAGAGGATGTCAAAGAAAAGCTGTCCGTAGATTTAAGTCTCCCTTTTAAAAAAAAGATATTCTAAATACGTGATTTATTTCTGTGAGTGTAGGTTTCCATCAAGCCATCTTTCTCCTTAATTGAGCTAATAACTTTACTCCTGTCCTCCTCTTTGTTCAGTCTGGCAAGCAATTTCCCAGCCTCATCTCCCATCTCATATATCCACTTTTGATCTGATTATTAGCATTTAATCTTCTACAACATTCAGTGTGTGATATTCAAACCCAGCCTTATTTAAGGAAATAATACCTTTTGGTGTGCTGGGTGTCACACGTTTCCTTTGTAAGGTAACAATTTTATCTTGCATTATTGCAAGTTATTTGCTCTCCATTTTAATTTCCCCCCTCCCCTTTTTTAACTGGCATATGACTTCTCATAAGAAGATATAAATGGCAATGCAACTGCAGGATGAAAACTGAGGTAGGCATAGATTTATGTATGAAAAATGCTCAATGAGCAAGCATTGGAGGATTTAACTCAGAAATAGCCAATTTACCTGCTTCTGAGGAAGCTTTTAACCTCTAGGTAGCTAGTGGATCCTTCTAGAAAGACTGGATACCAACCCACCCCCAAGACTTTCCTTACTCCATGTGCAATTCACTGAAATGATTCCCAGAGGCCAACTGTTCAAACCGAGATCTGGACGGAAATTGTGTGATGCCATTGCTGTGTGTCTGGATTCATCCGTCAGACAGACCAGTCTTCATGCTTATCAGTCCAGATCACCTTGCGTACCTAACCTGCTAGTTATGCTAGTTACTCAGGTGGGTGATCAACTGTCTGGGTAAGCCATATGCATGCACGAAAGTCAGGTGGGGGTAGTTAAGCAGCTTCTGTGCTAATTGCTTTTTATTCTGTTCCATGGCTGGCCCTTCAGCTTGAAGCACAGCGCATGCGCTCAGCAGGAGAGGAGAGCTGGAGAGCAGAGGTATTGCTGTCAGAAGCAATCAGAGCAAACTGCAAATATGTGATTTCTGGGCCAGCACAGACAAAACCTTTGGTGCACGTGTACATGTACAAATGACGTTTTGCTCAGAAGCCTAACTGGGAGTACAGATCACTGAGGTAGACCATTCAGAGTTCAAGAACATTTAAAAGTGGAAAAAAATGCAATCAAGAAATGGCAAGTGATCTTATAGCTAAAAAGCTGTCTCTAGTGGAGGAGTACAGTGTGCGCTGTTAGCGGTGGGCTGGTCTACTGATCAAGTAGGGTTACCACAGCATGCTCACCGTAGTGCTGCTCCTTCGCTTATGCATGTCTTTCCTTTAGCTATTTCCAGCTAAATTCCTAGGGATCTGTTCTAAGCTTTTTCCCAGATGAATATGGCATTATATTTGCTTGCAGCTATAAAAAAACATGAGAAATGGTGATGAACAATACGTGCACAGTCATATTGTAATGGCTGATGCACTACTCACCCTTTCTCAGGCAATGGCCTTCCTGCTGTCACGCTTGCACATCTGCAGCTATCAGAAGAGAGCAAAGAACTTTTTAGCAAAAAAAAAAAAAAGAAAATATTTGGTACAAATACAGAACAAAAAGCAGTAAAATAAATGGCCTTCCTGCACCTCTAATTTAGTTGCCTTTCCGTAGGTCTTCTCAGCAGTCTGCCTCCCAGCCTTCATCCAAGACATATCCATTCCCCACTTCAGGAATCAAGGAACCAGAGTATCAGGAACACCACTCCCTTATAAACAGTTAACAGCCTGGAGTGAGCATTCCTCATTTTGATAAATCAAAGTTTAAAACTTGCTAGAAAACAATTCTCAAAGTTAATGATTTGCTGCTGTGCCTTTCAAACACACGCCAAGTGTCCTTATCTGTGAAGCCACTGAATGGTCTTTCTTTTTGTTTCTAACTACAATCCTATCCCTATCCTATGTTGACACAGTCTGTTTCAAACACTGAATTATTTATCGTTAATCCTAGCTGCTTCATGTATGTCACATAATTAACCTCCCAAATTAATAGGGAAGAGGAACTGGAAAAAACATGACATTCTGAGCTCAAAGTCTTCTCTAAATAGCATGAAAATGGAACACGATTGAATTTACCATTTAGGTCATCTTAGTTCAAACCTTTCCTGCATTAAATTACATTAAGAAAAGATGGTTCCTTTGGGTCTCATTTATGACAATATTTTAAATACAAGATTTTTTTTTTTGTTCTATGCAGATATATTTAAGGGACATCAGTGATCAAACTCTGAAACACAGAGTACTGTTATGTGCTTCAGGGACCAGTTTAGCATGGCTAGAAATTCAATAATTATGCAACAAATTACAACTTCTTTTGTTGGGTTTTTTTTTTCATTTGTTAAATTCATTCGTATTACAGTCCTCTCCTAATATGCAAAGACATACAACAATAAAAATCGGCCATTCACCAACAACGATCTACACATCAGACAAGCCACTGGCATTCCTTAGAAAACTGTAGCAACGAGCACTGCTGCTCTACTTACTATTTTCACTCTGGATGAGTTGGGAGAGCATGCTGCAGGGTGATTTTGTTAGTTTTCTGGCAAGTAGTGTTTTTAGTCTTGCTTCTGAAGGATGGGATTTGGGGGAGTTGTTTAATTTCAGAACTGATTAAGATTGTGAATTGGTAATTTTGGGACTTGACTGCCAACAGTTGAGACATTGTGGGACATTCTGCACTGGAACATTTGAAATGGCTGAGGGAAAACTAAACCTAGTGATTAATAACACCTTTGCTCTACGCTTCCTCCAGGCAACAGGCTCTGAAAATAGTGTGTGGGAGACTTGGGCTAGGCAACCAGGCTCAGCTGAGAGCAAGGGGTTTGTGTGCTTTTCACACACCTACAGAAGAAGGAGGAAATTCTTTGCCAAAGGTGCAGGAGATGCATGTTTCTTTTCTAACCAGGAAGGACCATGTGAATGACGGTTCTGGTTTGTTCTAGTAACTGTAACATAAATGCTTCCACTCTGGCTGTCTAATCACACTGTAAGATGCTCAAGGCATAGCCTCTTACTCCAGAAATGAGCAATCAACATAGTAAGGTTGCGGCTTTACATCTTGCATACCACTGTAGCACTTATTCTTGCACTCACAAATTCCAATCATTCAGTTGCAAGTGGCCTCCCCTGGGTGACCAGCTCCACAGCAGAACTTAGAGATGACCACGTACATGTGAGTACTTTTTAATTATTTTTTTTACATGCAAGGAACTAAACTAGGTCTTTTTCCAACATAGCTCCAGTGTTTACTCCTTCAGTTATTCTGAGGGAAATGCAGGTGAATGCGTTCAGAAAGCTGGATGCATTTGGTTCTTACACCTGGTAAGGCAGGTGTGGCGGCTGGGCTTTCTCTTATTTAAGATGCTGACAGATCACAGTGTCACAGTGTGTGTTTCAGTGTGATTCCAGCACCCTGTGGATGGTGATGAAAGAAAGGTAGCTCGTCTTTATCCTCTAGCAAATCCTGGTGCTATACTTCCCCACCACATATCAATGCAGCCCAGACAGCTATTTAGTTTATCATCAGTCTACCTACATGCATATGCACAAAAGTGTCCTGAAAATGCTTTTGAAGTTTCTTTCTAATGGTCCTCGCACTCTAGTCTGACTACAAGCAGCTGTATCAAAAATAGCAGACTTATTCCAGAAATAAGTGAATCTGTAACTGATAAGAGAACTGCCAGTATTAATTACTCACTGTGAAAATATCCTGCCGCTGTGCTGGTCTCCTTGTGATCCCACACTGCTGATACACACTGGAAACAGGCTCTTTCCACATAAAAACATACCCTTCAACTAGCAGGAAGTCCAGACCTGCTTGTGTGAGGGATGAGAGCTTTAATGGCATGCACATGTTGTTGTTGTTGTCCTATGTTCATTAGTGTTAATTGCAAGGAATTGGTGAAGCACAAGTGATGGCAACCAGTGAGGAAATCACCAAACGATCCTAGAAAGGCTAGTTCTGTCCTCAGTTAAAATGATGTAGACCTAAGCCCAGCCCTTCCTACTAGCAAGGAAGAATTTTCTGTAGTCAAAAACTTAAACAGAACCAGGACCAACACATACCTGGACATGTGGACCAGCAAAAGTCTAGGCAATTCATTAGGAAATGGAGATCCTTCTAATTACAGAACTCAGTATAACCATCTGCTTAGTACAGCAGGGAGGGAATAGTTCAAAAAGGCAAAAGTATTAAGCTCCAAAAATTTAAGAATCTGACAGGCATGAGATGGCTCACCACTTCTAGGTTTTTGCACACTAACAAAGCTGTATTCAAGCATAATGAAAACGTCTTTTTTCTTCTTCTTGAAAAAACCTAATGAGAACGCAGCACTGTGGATTTTTGTTTGGGGTTTTATTTTGGTTTTGGTGGTTTTTTTCCTCTAAGTGTGTTTGTATAAAGTTTCAGGCACAGATCTCTAACTTTTTATTGAAGTCTTCACAAGTACTCTCTCTTCAACAATGTATCTAAAGACATTTTGATGTATAAAAGCTCATGAAGAGTGGTTAATGTGATAAAAGCAGAAGCTTGAAGCAATGACATCTAAAGAGAGTCTGTCTGAAGATCTTGAAATCAGATAGAATAAAGAGAAGGCTAAAATGAGAAACATGTTTGATCTTATGTACTTAAACAGAAAATCATTTCTGAGCCCTGTCTTATCCTATAAAAGAGCTGATGAATGTCTTGGATTTAGATACATATAGCTATATTTGCTACTGAGAAAATTACATACTTACCCCTTTGCACTAGTACGGTATTTTGGGAGTTGAGTTTATTGATTTAAAAACCCAAATCAACCACTTCATTCCTCCTCCCTTCTCTGCCTAAAAAAGTATTCAAGTGGAAAACAGAAGTCAGCTTTCTTGTACAAGGAAGGAATTAATTTCTTTAAGGAAAAGCAATGAAATGCCTCCAAAAATGAAGTACTGAGATGATTTGGGGGCCAAGCAGGGGAGAGCAATGCACACAGAAGTAGCTGTTGAGTCAAGTACAGTCCCTGCAACACAACTACGCCATTTACAGGGGGAAAGCAGGTAATTAGGGTGAGAGGAGAAAATTTCTATGGCATTAAACCTGTAAATGAAGGGAGAATATGAAGGAAATAATATGTCTTGAGCCCTAAACTTGTCATTTCTGTATTCGAGTCTGGAGCTCACAGGTCAAGACCAGCAAAGTGCTTGGTAACAAGGAGGTAATGATGATCATCCAACTGGCCTTAAATTTATCAATGGACTTGTACGGGCACGGACAAGCTTAGACCTAGAGCCTTTCCTTTAAAAACATAGGCTCTGTGCTTGCAGAAATAAACGAAACTTGCTCGTATTTTGAAATTTGCTGGTATTTTAAAATACTCTTCCCCCAAGCCTATAAAGCACATAAAGCCTTTAAAAATGTTTTTTACACAAGAAAACTAATATTTCTTGTCTGCATTCAGAAGTTGCTACTTCAACTCTTCTAACTACAGAAAGCTTTTAGTATAGCATGGCCCTGATTCAGTAAAGTATTTAAGTACTTGCTTTATTGTAAGTGCAGCATTACACATACAACTCTGAGCTCCACATTCAGGGGCAAGAAGGCCTTGAAACTAAATAATGGTGCACTAGAAAAATTAATCAATGTTAAATGCTGCCCTGTTCCTTTATCTTGCAAGGAGGTGCAAAGAGAAACACAGATGACTGAGACTGCAATTTCTAGTTACAGATCTGCCTGGCCAAAAAAGCAGCCTCACTTGTGCTTGCTACCACACTCCCTTTTCTCACAGATCTGCTTTTCTTCCCCCCGCTGCTCTCTAAAGGACCAAGATGTTATCTTTGGTTAGTTACTGCTGTTTCTGTCCAAAGCCAAGACGTGTCAACCTCCTTGTGTTCTTGTGAGCAAATCACTGTCCCAAATGCCAACTACCTGCATAAACAAAACCTCTAATTTCATGCAATAAAAACTGCTAAAGACAAGTAAGGCTCTAGATCAGTGGAGGCTGGGGCCACCTAAGCCACTGTGCATGGGCTCCAGTCAGCAGAGAGCAGCAGGTTTAGTATTACTTTAGAGACTCTCCAATTCCTTATGCACCCACATCTCTGGTATTACGCTGACGTTACACTTGAGTGTACAGTATTTGCATTCGACTTGCTAATTCATGTTGCATGTTCTCTCTAATCTCAACATCACAGCACAAATCCTTTTCATGCTCTATTTCCTACGCAGTGCAGCTTCCTGGTTTTGTAAGCAACATTATTCTTCCCATTGAAGTTATTTTCTATAGTAGACTACAGTCGGGCTCTAACTTTCTCTCACCTTCCCCACTTTTCATGAGAAGATATACACAAACAAAAGTCAAAGGAACTTTTTCTATTACCTTTTTAATCACCTTACAGGCTACTGAAAAGGTGCTGTTAACTTCTGTTCTTCCTCTTCTAAGGCCTGTTTCAAAACCAATGAGAGCTGTTACATTCACAGGGTTGTGGATAAAACTACTTCTGACCAGTAGACAATCAAAGCAGATGTAAGGCATCACTGGGACCGTATCAAGGAGTCAGTTGAGGAAGACGAGAGAGACAGTCTGCTGAAGGCAGCCTTACACCTTCATGGATACAATCAATGCAGAGGAGGTAAACGTGAATCCTGAGGGTGGCAGGGGAAAAGGGGAGAAAGGTCCATGTGAAAACAGAATGAATCTGTGGAAGGCCAGGAAGGGTGGCACAGATTTTGCAAGGTACTTTTCAATATATATGTTGTCCCAAAAAAAAGCCTTTCAACTCCTTGGCTTTGCTGGCTAGGTGACACTTTCTGCAGCTGCCATGCAGGCCCATTTTTTCCGAAACAAAGCCACAGCTAAATGTACCTAACCTAAATCAGCACATCTGTCTATGTAAGAAGTTGTCAGCTGACCCTGATGGACACTGACTAAAATATCCATTCATTCCATTTTTATTTGTTTTCTGTGATGTCTGCAATGTCACATCAGAACTGGTAGATCTCATCCTGTCCTGGTTTAAGGTCTGATTTGGCACCCAGAGAAAGTCATGTTGAGTCAAGGCTCATTTATTAGTTTTATATCTGCTGACTTTACACTAAGAAATGATTTCAGGATCCATTTCCTAGTTCTATAGCAGGGAATACAGGATTTCTTACATACACAACCTGCAAAATGCTGTATGAGAAAACACAGTCGGTGCTGTGCAGTATAATTTAGACCACCTGTAATGACAAATCTTTCCAAGTTGTATTTTTGCTGGAGCTCTATGACATTTCTCTGTGCTGGAGTATGAGCTATATAACAGCGATTCTCAACAGACGTCAACAAAAGTGTCCCCAGCTTCAGCAACACCACAGCTCTTTAAATTATGCCTTGTCCACGTGCATGGTCACACGCAATGCAAGTTCTGATATATCCACTTTTATTTCCTCAATGTTTGCTTTCCACTCATACAGGGAACACTATGGTTTTTCCTTTTGGCTGTGGGGCAACAAGTTTTATTTCTCTTTCATTTCCATATGAAGGTATCCTTCCTAAGTACATCAGCAGACAGCAGCAACACATTTTTGCGTGGCTCATAATTAAAAACTCTTCACGAACTTTTTGTGGCATGCAGGGACAAGGGAATATCCAGTGTAACTGTTCAAGTCCACTTTATACTGTACGCTTAATAGTAGCTGCGTGGGTGAAGCGGAGTCAGTGAGCATTGACAGCAGCACATGCTTTAACCAGCTGCTCATTTCTTCTGTCTTCTCTCCTGCGTGCTCAAAAATGACTCAAACTATGGCACAATAGAAACCAGCTCTGTTTCATGCCTAGACTCCTGTGGATTTTTGCTGCATTCAGTGAAGGTGCAGAACAATTGTATTAGTCCTCCAGGAGCAGAGTTTGCATCTGTAACTTGTCAACACGTGAAGTCGGTTTTGAAAGTATCTCCCTGTCGCTGTCCATCTGTCAAGGGAAAAATAAAAGGCCAAGATGAAAGGCTGGCACCCAGCTCACAAGTGTCACTCTAGATGCACCTCCAGTTACCACTTCAGATCAGCGTAGTTCTTTTGCAAGTCCTGTGCTGCATCCACTCGCCTGTTCTGGATGTCTCTGGTTTATAGGCAATTGAAGTCCAAATTTTAGGCTTTTAGATTTGAGTTTCTCATTCTGCAACAAGTTCATCTCAGACTTAAAGCAAATCTCTTGATTCCTCTGCAAGACACAGATAACGATCCTTTCTATTTAAACAGTAGGAGGCTCAGAGAAGAACAGTAGTTACGACATGTATGTGTAGATCCTAACACAGCAGGACCTCAATCTTTGCTGATCCTCCCGCATTAGACGACTGATATTTGTTTCATCTCTCTCTCCAAGCTGTTGGCATACTCTGGACAAGAGAACAGCCTAGAGGCATTTCAGGCTGGATATTTTAAAATGTTATTTCTGCTTTAGGGTAAGAAACTTAACCGTTCTGGGAGAAGTTATTTGCTGCTACTGTGCTGCGATCATTGCCATTCCATGGCAGGAAGGCTGGATTCATTCACTGCTTATACAGATGTTGTACTTGAAATTGCTGACCCTTCCACTTGTTCATCACCTGTTCTCTCAAGTACCACCATCTGCATACTAAATGGTATATAGCACAGAGCCATATTTTTATTCTCTTCTGGAAAAAAAAAAAGAAAGATGGGCTTAATTGTTCTGTCCCTTAGACTAAAATGTTTTCTACACAATGATGTGCCGCATGTGTTTTTGCCTTACCTGAATATTAACACAATACCTGTTTCTGCCTCTAAATTAAAAGCTAGGTCAAATCTCATCAGTGCCCTTAAAAGAAAACTATAGTAATTTTCCCTTTTTACCTTTCTGTCACTAATTCAGAATTATAAAATACATCATTATACTGCACAAATTTTCATTCTCTCTTGTACAGCATTTAAAATGTTTTGTTCACTTACCGAATGTTTTGTTTCAATATTTAAGGTCTGGATGCTTTTCATGTGTCTTGAACTACTGTAGATTCTCCAAAAACTCCTTTCAAAAGTCCTTATTTCTGAAACCACCTTTGTATGTTTTTTCTTTTCAAACTGCTCTCCAGAGTACATCTTCACAAAGTCACCTGCATTCTTTTTTTGTTTTTGTTTTTCAAATAAACAACCATGCTTGGAGTTTAAAAATAACGGATTATATTTTACTTGGGAGCACATACTATGAGCTTCAACTAAACCATTAGAACAGTTTGGACAAACTGCCTTTTCTTTGACAGACATTTTTCCAGACTTCTTGGGTGGGGAGGAGAATGAGGACAACGCAAGCGTGCAGAGCTGGGGCAAGGAGGGCACTCTGGGGGCTGGAGCCTGCAGGACGTTGAATTTTGTGCTTCACAAATTGTTGAGCTGTCGCCAATGCAGGACAGGAGATCTTTGCTGCAGCCTGATCTTTTAGGGAGCACTCCATTTAAAACCTGAACTGCAAAAATATAGTCTACTCTAAGGTTAAACTGTTCTATTGAAAATGGACAAACCAAACCTCATTTGCCAGGTTTGGCTGGCAATAGTGAGCAGTATGCCAGGGATGCGAATGCCTTTTCTACATGCAAAAAAGACAGTTTAACGCATAGAGGCTTTTAGTGTTGTAATGGTTGAGCAGAGAAAAATAGAGGGTTATTCTCTACTGCTCTTTCCTGACAAAAAAAAACCAAGGTGGGAGAGGAATCATCTCCTTAATCTCGTTGCCATGGGCAAATTCCAGTTCAGGAAACCAGTCTCTTCCCTCGGAGAGGAGGAGGTTGCTGGGCTGCTCCTACCAGCCTGGCTGTGAGCTGTGGTTCTCCCATGGAGGATGAAGCACCAGACTGTGGTTTAGTGCTATACAAACGCGATTGCTTGGTTGATCAGCAAGAAAGATGACGTGTCATTCACAAGCGGCATGCTGGAAAAAAGACTTTTTCATGGGATCATTTATAGTTTACAATTTAACATGAAACCTGTTAAAGCACAAAAGCAGTCTGTTATAGTCCAGAAACACTGTGCACAGCAACTTTTGGTGTTTATTTATGAAAACAATACAGTGTGGTTCCAGTGGGAACTGATCAAGTTACATAAAAGATTTAAGAGTCCACTCTGTAGCTGTAATAATGCTTTTAGCACTTTCTCAGATCCTTCTCTCTATTCCAGCATAGTGGCTTGTGCTAGTTTATCTTTCGGACCATAAACCATTTTATGCCTTCAGTATTTTGGAAGTGGTATCATGATAAAACAGATTTAAGCCACAAAATAATACACACATTTTCTTCTTGGAAATGTGTTAAATTTGTTTTTGAGAAACTAACTGCATGTGAAACTATTAGTACAGTATTTGTAATACCCTAGAATATCACTCTAAAAGGGATGGCAGGTTCTTGTTAACGAGTAATCCTGTTTTAATACAACTCTGTTGAAAAATTCATCACTGAAACATCATGTTCAAGAAAAAAAAAGGTTCCTCTCTGAGACCTTCAGCAATTTATTTTGTTTTTAATAATTTAATCAAAAGAGTTCTTGAAGCCTTTTATGAAACGAAAACTAAGGGGTTTGGGGTGAGGTTTTTTTAGTTTGTCTTTAAAACTATAACAGATTTTTGAGCCATACCCAGGGCTTTTTCAAGTGTTCAGCAGGTAAATATGCTAAAATTAACAATTCTGAGTGAACATTTAAAGTAATAACAATGCAGGCAGGGTGATACTGTCCTGAGTGAACGTTAGCAGTTTGCATCACAAGGGAGCATGGCCTCAGACAGGGCAATTTTGATGTATTATTCCCGTGAAGAGAATTCAGGTATTGTACCCGGAGTGAAGCATTAGCATCGATAGCCGTGCTTTAATAGGTACATGAGAAATAACTCCCTCTGCAGTGCTTAGGAAAAAGTAATTCCATTTAGGACTACATAAATTTTCAGTTTGTTAATTAGGTTAAGAGAGGAAAAATAACATTAGGAACTTTCACTGGAATTGTATTAGCTTCAAAATTGCAAAGAAATTGAAAGAGAATTTATGTTATCCAGTAACTTTGGCAATCAGCTCTACTTCCAAACCAGAGCCCCAAAACACTAAAATCATCACTTAGACGTGTGTTCCCATTTCATTTCAGCACCATTAACCTCCTTCTTTTTTCTCATTTTTTTCATCATTTGCTTTTCATTATCATTTCTTAAAGACAAACAGTTTGTGAAGTAGTTATCCAAATATATAACACAGAATTATTCTGAAATCTGTCACTTTAGGAAGCATTAACCGGAGTAGATGTACTCAGCCCAGGTATGCCAAGTCACACATAGGAATTGCCCCAGAGAAATGGCAAGTAGCTAAAGTGTCTTTTGAAAATGTCAGGTCCCCCTTCAAAAATGATTTGTCACACTGAGATCATGACCTGTCATCACGTTGGGACCCTGGGAACTGCTGTTAACAGGATCACCAATTGCCAATAACCAGTGAGATTCACTGAATCTCACTGAAAGGCTTAAGGAACGTGGAGGAATGGTCAGGAATATTTTTCATAATGCAGACGGGAGTTGAGTCTGAATCAGAAATCAGCTTTCTATCAGAAAAGTTTTGTGAGGTTCAATAGAGGGAGATTCATCCGCTCCAAAAACTCATAAACTGGTGCTTTAGACAGACAGGTGAGAGGAAAGCCTTGAAAAGTGCCCAAAGTGCCCCTGGCATTCTCAGCTGAGGATCCTGATGAAGAGAGAGTGTGAGTGTATGTGTGTGCAGCTGAAGGGCCACCTTTTAGCCTCTAACTGCTCACAGGTGAAAACACTTCTGGTCATCTGTTCCTACACGGGATATGATGGACTTGGATCACTTCTGAAAGTAGCCATGAATTTCTAGCTCAATACCTATGTTGGGGAAAAAAGGACCCTACTCTTTAATTCTAATCCGCTGAAGTAACACAGCTGGCAAGTGGCTCAGACTATCCCTTGCTTATGAATAGTTACGCTGGCTCGTAAAAATGTTACTTTCAGACCTGGGTAGTTGAGCTTGTCCAACGTATTCAGCACATGCCAGTTAGATAGAAGTCTGGATGAGGCACCAATGGCCTCATACATGACTCTGATCAGTCCTAGAGACAACAGCTAGATTTCATCTCTCAGCATGTTTCTGTAAGCACTGACCCTCTTTCTGAGGTTTCTGCTTCCAGAAACCCAACTTTAGGGGTTTAAGTGTTTGCAGTAGATGAACAAAGCAATAGTTTGTCTCAGGTGTAGGCCAATACATGAGAAATAACATCAGTCATGGTGTAATCCCTGTCCAGTCTCCCTTTGCTGGCAGCTTTTAGATTTGCTACTGATAGAGCTTTTGAACAAAGCCCAGTGTAATACGGACAATCTCAAACCAGAGCAGGTAGGATTTATTTGGGGGCAGGCCTGAGCAGTAGCCCCCTTCAGGAGGGCCTCCATCAGGCTCTTTGTGGCCAAGGGTCCTTGTGGGCTGGGCATGATAACCCATAAGGACCATCATGTGGAAAAGTGGTCCTGGTGCAATTGTACTTGCCACCTTCCTTAGGGGAGCAGAAGGCAGAAGAGGAGGAAATTCGGGGAAAACTTTAAGAACTGCTGCTCTAATCTCAGGATACAACATCCCTTTTCTGCAGCTTGTCAGAGCAGGTGCTGAGCCATATAACGGGGGTTCACTGGTGCAAAGAGTATCCTGGCAGGAATAAACAGCCTCCCATAGAAGGCAGTCCCAATTGCAGGATGTGCAAGATAAGTGCAAGGTACATTCCTCAGCACACTGCAGGAGTCAGCGCAATGGTGGGCACAATAGCCTCCAGCTACATTTAGGTTTTCCTTTTGGTTTTTGGTCCCTGCTTGTCATCTGCAGCATACAGAAGGGAACAGCGTGCGCCTCATTATTTAGATTTACCGTTCTGTTTGTAGCACGTCTGAGCAAAGCAGAAGGGTTTAATAATCCTTCCCCCACCAGCTAAGGGCTGGGGAAATCAGTGGGAAGCCACAGCCCCACTGTTTGCTTCCCCTGGCGGCAGGGGCTTGTTTTAGCTGCTGCCTGCCTGATACCGCTTTGTGTTCTGAGAGATGTTTGCTGCAGTCAGTTGACGATTTTGCATGTAGAGCAGGCATCTGATCAAACTTTTAACCTGGGGGAGGGAAGCAAAGCAAAATTCTGGTGAGTTAAATTACCTTCTGCTGCATACAATCATCCAGCATAACACAGCTCGGCAATAACGTTCATGTTGCCATTAATAGAAAACACTTTGCATTGCACTCCAGAGATTTATATTTTTTTTCTTTTGGTATGGAAGTGATCTGTTCAGATTGAAGCTGCCTGAACAAAGCCTAGGGGCTCAGACATCACCAGCAGCATCTCTCTAAATATCTCTGTCTTATTGTGTAATCTCTACATTGACTTGAAGGAAATGTGCCAATTGCTGCAGCTATAGGGCTCTGTGTATATAAAACACACACTTAGCTGAGCAGCCCTATGGGGCAACAAGAGTTATTTGCTGATTTACCTCAAGTAAATCATGATAATACTTCAACAGAATTGTCTTGGCTTCAACAAAATGTGTCAAAGCGTTTTTAAAACGAACACTTAACTGTGCCTCACTCCCTCGTGTCATGAAGTGAAGATGAAAAAAATGTGACTATGCACTATGCTGGTAAAAGCCTGAAAATTCTCATGAAACACTTGCAGGAGGAGGAGGAGGAAAGTGGGGCATTTTCACACATGCTTAAAGATATCTTAAGTTTTCTAAATAGAGAAATAAAAACTTTTCTTGGAAACTTTTGGTCATCTTGAAAAATAAATATAAATAATGATGATAATAATGACATCAGAAGACCAGAATCAACACTTCATCCTATATCTATATATGAATTGCTTCCATCAAGCTGACAGGTGCCCCCGAATACCTCAGAGGTGAAGATGGCCGAAGTGCTGACAGCAGAATAGTGAGACCCGACTGAAAGACAACCGAGTTGTCAGGCAGCCTGGATCCGGCTGGAGAAGTGAGCAGGGCTCACAGAGGCTGGAGACTGGTGGATGTGGAATTACATTACCTGAGGTGTTCCACTATTTTATGTCCTTGGTCCCTAAAATGTTCAAGAGAGAGTTATACTCCTGGCTAAAGCATACAACCCCTCGAGTCATTTTATTAATGATTCTTTATTGTTTAATCATGGCTTGCATAGCTTAAGGCTGTCTACTCTGTTAAAATTAGCAACCATGCTTTATATTAGAAAAAAATCATCCTGTTTTTTCATTCACAAACTAAGAAGGGATGCTGCAGCCAGCCCTTAATTGAATTTTGTGGCATTCTGAATGATAATGCATGAGTCTCCTCTCCAAATCAGGAATGAGGAATTATTACACAGAAGGATAAACAGGATAAAAATGAAAATTAATGCTCCTAGAAAACAAATCAAATATTTCTGCAAATCTGTTTACGGGCATTTCTGCTCGTAGACTCGTAAGTTAAAAGTCTCTGTTACTGAACCCAGACCCATCAAAGATGATCGTTCCCTAATTCCATGCCTTTTTACTCCTGGTAAAAGACCATGAAGTTGCATAGAGCATTAAAAACATTACTTTAAGTAGTACAGTAAATAGACTGAGCTTATTAACCTCTATATAAACAAGTAAGATAGGAGTTGGATTATGGAGGGGAAGGCTCATGTTGACACACATTTATCTAACATAATTAGACATCCGGGGTGGGGTGTAAACCACAAATACAGGAGAAGAAAATTGATTTATCCCCTGAAATTGTCTGCCTTTTACAGTGAGATCTAAAAGCAGATCCTATCAAGTAATAATTTGCTATGTCATTTACGTTTGAAAATGGAAGTGGCAATTACCAGCCCTCTTTATATGTCAAAGGTTTCTGGACAAGGTTGGCTCAGCATTTTCACAGCAAAGAGCATTCAGGTCTTTCAAATTCAGATCTCAGTCTTAATTTGGCATTGGAGGAGTCCATTGTAAAATAAGTAGAAACAACACAGGCCACCTAGTTTATGGAGAGCTCTTTTTGTGGCAACGTTATGCAAGATTAAGGCTAGGAGACTTGATATTTCTCATTGCAGAAATCTTTCCTAAGGTTGTTATCAATTTGGAAAGCTTACTCCATTTTGGTTTTACTGGGAAGAGAAATAAAGAAATAACTTTAATGCAGAAAAATTCTCATGTAGGTCTACTCCACTACATGCTTAACATTCTCTATGTTACAATGAGTTAATATTAGCTCACTAGCACTACTGAAGAGATTGCATGAGATACCACAAGCTATTCAGGATTTAATTTAGTCCATTTTTCAGAATATCTTGTTCTTAAAAATAGAATTTTTTTTTTGTTGAGTAGTTGTCTACTCTACTAAGATCAGGAAATGTATTATTTTTTTTAAATATAATTCACAGGGTTTGTGCTACGGAAGGAGTAGGGCAGGGAGTTCCAGGTGATCTGAGGTAGTATTCTCTTTTTGCTTAGTCTCATTGTCTCTTGCCACATCAACTCTCCTCTCTGAGGTTGAGCTAACAAACCAATAAAACTTGAAAACTCAAGCTTGTAGTCTCTTGTAAAAGTAAATTTTACCTGGGTTTAGCAGACTTCCCAAGTACTTTTTCTCCTATCTGGAAACAAACACAAGCAAAACATCAGAAAACAAAACTACAATTAACACTAAAAAAAAAGGACAATAAGAAGGCAATTTAATGTCTGTAAATTTAAAAAAAAAAATCACCTCAATAAAACACATTACAAAATAGTTGAAGCATAGAGGATTACCCTGGCTAGGAGGGTACATATGTCTGTGAAACAAAAAAAAAAAAAAAAAAAAAAAGGTTGGCAAGGCTTTTGCTTTTCCTGTGAAAGATATTTTTTGCACACATCTGAGCCTTTGGGAACCTGTTTGTGGGAACGCAGGGGCAGCTGATTCCTTCCGGGGTGCCAAAGATCATGTCTGTGGGGTGATGGTTTTTTTAATCATTTCCAGTCCTTCAAATGTGTCTAGCTTCATCATGTCTGACACCGCTTATATAGAAGTGTTGTTTTACCTTACTCCATAGTCTACTTTACATATGAGAGCCTGGCATGTTTGCATAACTGAAGGCGATGTCAAAATATGAGTTTCTCCCATGCAATGTAGAATTTGAAGCCAAATAGTTAGGTAGATAGCAACAGTACAATTTCATCTAATAGGAGACTTCTCCTGACTGGGGTTTAGGTCTTTCTGGGCTTTTGTTAACCATCTGTGTGGTTTTTCATTAGCAAACCACACCACTTAAAACCTTGTATTTTGTCCAAGGTTATTAGGAATTAATTCAAGACACTGTTCATAGTGGTAAGCATCTTCTGTAATAAGCATATCTGAAAACCAGGCTGTGAACTAAATTGAATAACCTTAAAAGTGCTGGGACTGGTGAGTGCCTCCTGCTCTAAGAAACGAGACCACTTTCATTGAAGAGGGTCCATGAGGCCACAGAAATCCAAGCCTGCCGGTCTTTACTGCAGCAGTGGGGAGGTCCCTTCCCTTTATACTGGGGAATGTGGGGGATTGCTTCTAGTCTGGTTCAAGGATGAAGGAACTGGTTTGAAGGCTAAGCAGTCAGCCTGAATCTCTCATCATGACTCTTGACATTCAGGAAGTTCAGAGCACTTTCCTTCCCATTCTTATCATCATGTACAGCTCTAACCTATAGGATAAAGCAGGGTCAGAAAAAGGATTTCTGAATTCCCAAGAACTTACAAGAAGTCCTCTTGTCAGGTTCCTCTTTGATGTGGATTTCTCTTCCCTTCATCTACACAGATTCCCGCTGAATTTCACCTTTTCAAGATTAATAAGCCAAAGTTTGTTCAGACCCTAAGAAGGGCAACTACCATTTGCTCACTACGTGCTGTGTCTATGTTCTTGAGAATCAGTAATGATTGTGGGTAAAAGGCCTTTCTTAGGTATGGTCCAGTGGCCAGATGATTTGCTGCATCAGTCCTTTTTACTTGAGAGCTTTTAAAATTGAGACCTGAATCCGAGTTTTCAATATCCCTACTTCATGCCTAGTCTGCCAGACTGCCGCCTGCGTGACGGGAGCGATTTCAGCATAGCTGGGGATCAGGGCAGCTCCTCTGTAAATAGCGTGTGAGTGTTTCCCAGGTTGGTCACCAACTCGTGTGTCAGAAAGGTCCATAAACCAGCGTCAGGGACTGTTTGTAACGGTGCTTCCCCTGCGTGAGCATGTACAGGAAACCTCTGGTTCAGGACATGTTTGCGCCTATTTCATAGATATTTTTTTTCCTCCCTCTGTTGTCAGCTTATTCTTAGGCATGATAAAATGAGGATGAGAGTGGTGGTATAATTAATTTCATTATAAAAACATTTGAGAGTTCACTAGAGAGTTTACCTTTCTTTTTCCTCTTTTAAAAAAACACTACCAAGAGCTCACTCCACATAAAGATGTTTGACCCTCTTCAGGCAAATAGGGAAAAATCACTTTTGCCAATCAGCAGAGTATCAGCTTTGCATTAGCAAGTTGGCTGAACACAAAATGACCTTTCGTATGTATCCATCTCTCTAAAATTAATCATCCATTCAGCTGGTAGTTTATTTAAACATAAACACACAAAAAAGGTGCAGTAAGAGTGTTTCCAGAATCCAAATATTTGCTTGCTACTTCTTTAACCACCTACCCACCACAAGGGTGAAAGCTGCCAAGTGGCAGCTGAAAACAACATTTTGTCTTCGATTAGTCATATTTGAATTTCTTTTTTTGTTTTTTTTTTTTTGCCTGTGAAATAGTGCCGTGGGGACAAATGTATAACAACAGAGGGCAAACTAGGTCACTTGAAAACCAACTCCTGGGGCATGTCTGGATTGTGAATGAGTTCATGACTTTTGTTAGGAGCTCCCATTCTCCCATTGAGATTATATTTCCTGCCTTAGATCACGTTCACTGAGCCAACAACTGCCTCTAGGCAACAAGGATATAACGCTGTGCCCTGAGCACCACAGCACTTAACCTTGTGGGATATTGTACACAGGGTTTGTGTATGTGTGTGGGGAGGAGGGGGAGTCCTCTTACTATTACTTACTAACACTGACGCCACAGAGCGCTTTTGCAGTAGTGCGTGCTCTCAGTTGTCTCCTCCAAGGGAAAGGATTGTGTGAAATGTTTCATCTCCCTCACGGCATGAGAAATGTATTTTACGGCTATTAATGTTAATCGCTTGTGTTGGGGCTGGGCCAAGGATGCCCAGTGATAGACCAGGATCACATTAGGTAGTGTACAGACACCAAAAGAAAAGATTCCTCATTGAGATAGAGGCCAATTTATTCGCTAAGTATTTATGCTACAGCTCTCTGTAAGCTCCAGGAGTGGGTAACTGTCCAATATGGGAACTGCCAAAGAAACATGCAGACATGTGCCAATCCTGTTTTGGGAGCTGGGGGCTGGTGGGTTTACGTGTGGCAGAGCATGAGGCTCGTTCCCAGCTGGGCCTGCTGAGCCTTCATTTCACATTTGTCTTCATGAATTCTGGAAAGCTTACCTGGAAAGATTCCCAGTGAGAGGAGCTGGAGGTGACCAAGTTCCCCAGCTTATTTTTCAAGGTGGCAAGTTCTCATGGGGCTATGTTATAAAAATGGCCTGACCAAGGGAGGAGAGCACATACCCTCCACAGGCATGCTTAAAATTAACAAGAACCTTGAGTGTTAGAGTTGTGATTGATTCTCCTAGCACTCAGGTGATTTCTATAACTAAATAAAAACATTTCTAAATTAGGGGCTTTTTCTGAAAGCAGGAAAACAAGATGAAGTGTCCTCAAATGCCTGCTTTAGGTCTGCTTTCTGTGTTATGGCAGTGGCTTACATTTGATGTAGGATTAAACAACTAGAAGGCTTTATACTGTGCTGTGGCTGGTGTTTCAGTGTGGCCTTTTTTTTAAGCCCAGAATGACTTAGAAGTGTAGCAGATTAACTAATTTATAACTAACACATTATTTGGAAAGCTTCCTTGAACGCTCAGAACCGAATCTGGAAGGTAAGAGCTGCTCAGAATTACTTAGCATAGGCCTGCCCAGATTTGTGAACCATTTATTGTCACTTCATCTGACAACAAAGTAAAAGTGGTCACAAACCCAACTTTGTTTATGTCCTCAGAATTAAAACAAGTCAATCGGCACAAAATCCACAGGTATTTCTGCTGGGGTTACTTTCAGGACTATCCTGAAAGCCTGCAATGCTATTCATATTCTTTGGCAAATGAAAAAGGACTATTGCCCTAAAACGGAAGGCTTTACTACTGGGTACAAGAGCTTCCTATTTGTGGTCGCAGGCCAGGACAGCGAGGAGGAGGCGAGTTAGACACAACTGGCCACTGGCAGATAAGCCATGGACACACAAAAGCTGTAGGTTAGACATCACAGCTTAATTAGCACCCTAATTAACACCATTAGCACAATTAGAAATGGTTATCATAGAAATTTATTTATCTTTGGGCCCAAATCTGCCAAATCTAAGTCTACTCAAAGCCAAGTTTTCTTTTCTTGAGGTCTTCGCATAAGCTTGTGTTAGACTGATGTGTGCATAACTGACAATTCTAGAAAATGTTGCAAACTCCTAAAACAGTACTACTGTACAAAAAGAAAACAGAGTAGAATAGAATAGAATTAGAAGAGAATACTATAGTTCCAGTCGGAAGAGACCTACAATGATCATGTAGTCCAAATGCCTGACTGCTTCAGGGCTGACCAAAGCTAAAGCATATTGACCAAAAGTTAAAGCATATAGAAGACAAATCTCTTGCCCTTCCATGGCCTGCACACCGGAGAGCTCCCACTCTCTGCAGCACCGGCTCCTGTCCCTTCTCAAGGGGCTGCAGGGGTGACCTCAGGCCTGTGGGGGCCGCCTGGGTGACCTCCTCCGAGAACTTGGCTGCCCCAAGCTGGCTCATCTCAATAGCAGCAGCAGAGGTACAGCAGCTTCTGTAGGAGAAATGGAATTAATTTTAATTCCTCTTTCCAGGCCTCCCCTCCACCCTCAGTTTTGAGAGCTCAAACAATGAGATATATTCAGCTTTTAGTTCTCAGTTCATGCACACTACTAAATACTCGGATAGTTTCTCTGATGAAAGCTTAAGAAAGCTCTAGAACAACTCAAATAGTCTTATTCATTGCGGAGTCCCCAAAGGATGTCAAATTTAAACTGAAGTCCTGCTTGGAGAGGAAATGAAAACAGAGAGGAAGGGGTTTGGGAGAATCAGAGGTTTTTTAATTAGTTTGTGGTTGAGGCAGTGGAATTATGTGCTGTAATACCCCAGTGCCTGTACGCACATCGTTCTCTCCAGGGTCAGCTCCGTGAATTTGCTGAGTGACAAAAGGAAAAGGTAACCTTATTACTTCCTCCTCCCACATTCTAGTCTCAAATCAGCAGAGCGCTGTTAAATTCTGCTTTTACCTCTACCTCTCCTTGGCTTTACAAGAGTTATCCCAATGCAGAAGTGAAGAGAAATGACAGTTAGGTCATGTACATATCTCACTTCTGGACCCTTCAATCAGTATTGCGGCTGCAAGGCCAGGTTGCTTTGTTTTGTTAAGTATTTAATTCAGCGATGACCTACTCTATCTGATGTATAAGAGAAGCCACCTAGATCATAACGTATTTTTTGTATTATGCCCCTGACAGGCAGCTGAACGTCACTCACGCAGCACTGGCTGCATGGATGAACAAAGCAGCTGCTGATGCTCTCATTTTCCCCAAAATGAAATACGCCCTAAATAGTTCTCAGCACTTGCTCTCCAGACACTGCTCTTTCATAGAGAATGGGCCAAAGAAACATATAGTGATGGCAAACTTTCCATCAGCATAATGCCAGGCATTTAGACAACTGACTTGACCTACTTTTTGATTTGTAGAACCAAGAGACATGCAGTTTATGTGCAAAAAAAAAAAAAACCAAACCAAAAGACAACCACGCTTAATAATAAAAATTACGTAGCACACATCCTCCTTCCTTGCAATCTAACATTTCTATCTTGCTGTGCATGCTGCTAATTCAAAAGGCTGATATGGTCATAGACAGCCCAGCTTCTAGGATTTACCATTCAAACATACTTGAACTGGCATGAAAAATGCAATAAAATAATTCTTTCAGACAAGTTTAGAGAGAGGTATTCCCAAAAGACAGAATTCTGGCTTCCAGTCACATAAAGCTTACACTTTGTCAATAACACAGTGAAGGAAGGCATGAATGAATTTTATTTCATTGGACAAGTGACTTGGAATACAGATAAGGCAGGGTGAGCATATAAACCTTTAAATAAATGTTTTAGCACTATCTGGAAGGGAGGAATGCAATTGATTCCAATCTTTTCTGACAGAAAATCAGTTCCTCTAAAGCTCTTGGGGCAACGAACACTAACTAAAAGCGTCTGTTACTAATAAAATCTTTAAGTACAACAAAACAAAATGTTGTCATTTGCAACTAATAGGCTACAATTAATGCAAATTATTACTCTGTAGTTTAATTGAAATAGTAAACTGTGATATGAAGTCTTTGTTTTACTATGACTTTAAGAGCCATGTAACTTTGAAGAGGGATCTTAAAGAGATCAAGAAAAACCCAGCAGAGAAATAGCTGACAAAGCCCCAGACAAAATAGAGTCTAAACAGCAGCATTAGGAATACAAAATACTGTCGCTCAAATGCCAGGGTTTTCTCTAATGAGCATAGCTGTGGGACCTTGAATTGCTACAAACAGTTAATAGAAAACACAGATCTATGACTACGCCCAACAATATTCTTTGTTCTGCTTTGTGGGTATTACTTTATACAAAGTTGTTTTGTGGGAAATCTTGACCTTTTCTTCACTCTCTGCCTGTTTAACATGAGACTTGTGTTACTCTCTGCAGTGATACTACACGCTGGAGCAGTAAAAACTGCTATTGGAATTCTGGTTTTGGTTCCCAAACACACGGTATGCTTCAGAATGAAGGGGCGCATTTAGTGTTTTAGGAGAGCCATGTTTGGAACTTCTACAAGAGAAATCCACTGAAAGTGGCAATTCCGTTTACATTATAAATCTAACTCAAACCAGTATATTGAGTTGCAGTTTTATTTGCAAAACCGCAGGTTGTTAAAATTTGCAAATCAAACTCAACATTATTATCTTGGGGGCCCGAGGATGAATGGTATTGCTAGAAAAAGGGACTGCGCTCAGTCACAACCTGAAGTTCAAATAAAATGGTACTTCATTCACACTGTCTCTCTCACACCAGTTCAAAGGAGTCACTGTTTTTTTAGTATTAAGTGCTTTTATCCAAATGCCTTCCATAATGGAAGCAAAAATTATGGAACAGAAAAAAAATAGCCTGGTGTTTGCACAAAGTACATTAAGTGGTTGCATTAATGCTTTTAGCCTAAAATATGTAGTATTAGTAGTACTGCTACAGTAGTAATCTGTTTATTAGTTGGTAGAAAACACTGTGGATTGGATTTGCTTTCAGGTTACTACTTATTGAAATGGACACTTTCAGATTAAGTTAGGTATTATAGCTAACATGTTTATAAAAGAAAAAAAAAAAAATCACAGAGCTTTCAGGTACATGTACTTGCAATTGTCATTACCTAAAAAAGAGCACTCATGGTCTGTTTCTACACCTCTCCAGTCCATAAAAATCACAGAATTTCAAGATCCTATCTTCTGCCTTCCCACCTTAATTGTTCTCTTTATTTTTACAGATAACTATTCAACCCCTAGACTTCAGTGTGAACAGGCTTTGGCACCATACAAATGAAAAATACAAGTGGTAAGCTCGATACTTAGAAACAGAAAACGGTATTTCTATTTTCATATTTCTGCAGTGAGAGAGGCAACAGAATCTATTTCACTATCTTGTTACAAAACCAAACTTCCAGCACACCGGGTAGCTATTTCTTAAGGGGCTGTTTTTCAGTTTTGCCAAAGAAAGCATTCAGCAACTGCACAGAAAAAAAAAAAAATAATCGAGTATTAAACAACGGCCAACATTTTACTTACAGCTTATGGATGAGTCTATATGGTAATCTATACTTCTGCACTGTTGAACCCAAAATAATTGCATAAAATCTCCAGGGCTCAAGACTCATCTCAGAAACCTCAAAGAAATACATCCTAGAACTCTTAACACCAGGAAAGGGTGGAATAAGACCCTTCTGCAATCTCCTCTCTGAATTGCTCATTTCTGGCAACAGGCACCACGTGTAGATATGTTTTAAATAAATTCCTGGGTTTGAATGACAATAAAAAGTGCAAGTTTACATTCTGCAGTGAGATGCCCTGATAGTTAAATCTATGAAAGAAACAATTTTGTACTTAGGGAGCATTTTTAATCATTAATTTTAACATTCCATCAACATGAACAGAATTTCCTGCCCTGTGACAGAGTACTTCAAATTTGAAGTTTTGAGAATGTTTCTAGAGAACTTCTTTCCTGGTTTCTGCTTTTATGGAAACCTTTCAAAAGATCCTCTTGATTTCAAATAGAGAGAGGTGTACCAAACTTTGGTAACTCTAGTTTTCATCCAGCTCTAATGACTACAAATCTTGTCAGTGGGGTGGGGGGGGGGCTCTTTGTTTTATACAAAAGCTGCTCAACTAACTAATGATTCTATAGGGAGTGCTGACACTGTACATATTGAAAATCTCTTACCTTCTAGTAAATTGCTTAATTAATGAGAACTTACTGAAGCTGATTGACATGCCATGGAAAACATTCAATGGAGTAATTTGCCAAATATTTCCATCTTCGGCTGAAGGATACTTTTCTTTCATTAAATATATTTTTTTAAATAAAGTTTTCCTTAATGCTGGAGAGAGCTAGTTGTGCTTCTGTAAAGGGCTGGCTATGGCAAATAATTGGATGAAGCAGTAATCTAAAAGATGACTTGGATAAAAGCTTAATTAAATAAATAAGGTAAGAAATACTGTAGATTACAAAACCAGAAAACTGGTCTGACTTTATCCATATTTCAGACCATATAACTCTACATAAACCTCTTTTAAAGCACCCCCTGTTCAGTAGGAAAACATGCAACTTGGAACTCCAAGCGAGGGGAGGCATGTTTGGAAATTTAAATCAGCTCCTGTGTACTGCCCTTCCCAGCTGCGCCGGGGAGAAAACATGGGCCCCACATCTAAATGGCCCAGAACAGCCTTAGAAAAGGCTGACCACATCCCCACTGCACAGCATTTGGCCTTTGTGCTCTCTAAGGCCCTTATAGCCATGAAACTTGCCTTTCCTTTTTGCTTTTGGTTCAAAATAATGGTGACTACCAGCACGGTATGTTTACAGCATGACAAGAGGGCACACACTCGTGACAGCATGTGGTGACATTGCAGTGCTCAACTGCAGAGTGAACAACTACCCGGTGGTACTATCAACAAACTCTCCTGGGTGGAGGAGCCGGATTAGTGTTGGGTATGTCCATAATGTCTGGGCACAGTCCATAACGAACTAACCTTACAAACAGGTTTATGTTTTCCTCCAGGACTAGCTGGGGCTCACTCCAGAAGGCAGTATGGAAGTGAACTCGTGCGCTCGCATATGGAAAACTGCCCTACAGCAAAGCAGGGAGATAAGGAAGACTTTGCCTTCTGTTCTTCTGCTGGAAGCATCTTCCTTAACTAGCTGTACCGTCTCTTTCATTTCACAGCCCTGCAGTGTTTCCCCTGATTCCCTGTCCTCCTCCTGTTCTGCTGAGCTCCTTTACCAGCAAGGAAGCTTGTGATAATGGTATTTCCAAATATAGCTAGTTGAAAATATTAAATGAATGCAAATCAATCATTTGTGTATACACAGTGGGAAGAATCTGGTTTTGATCAACTAAAGCTTTTTTCAGGATGTTAGGTCTAAAGATATTTCTGCTGACTTCATAAAATAATTAAAGCTTGTGGTGAGGAGTTTTTATTGTTTGGGATTTTTTTACTAGCTGTATCAAATAGTAAAGAGAAGCACCATTAAGATTTCAACATATCCAATTGTGCATGCTCTCTTAACAACTAACCCAAACTGTTAAATTTCTTGTCAACAGCAGGCAATGATTTACATGGATGACCCTGACTTCCTGCACCTGTAAGTCTTTAAATGGTTACACTTTCAGCTGCAACAGCTTCCAGAAGTAAGTAATCAATCTTGAACATGCTGTTTCACAAAAATAACTAGGTGATTTTAAAGCTGTGTTTTCCCCATAGTGAAAATACCAGGCTACTGCCAAATCACACTAGCTGTCATTCCCATCTGCCTTCATGAAGCCAGTGGGATGCACAACTCAAGTCAGCAAGGAAATCACTTCGTGTCCCTGTAAGTTGGGGACCTGCGCTGAATCAGAAGGCCCAGTGGCACTAGAAGGAAGGATTCCCAGAACATAAGCCTGAAAACAATACTGTTACCAGGCAGATCAGTGGTGATGGTTTTGCTGTGTAATCCACACTGACATCCCTCTAGTGCGTAAAACACCAGGCTCATACCAGCGTCACACAGAGCACTAGCAGCACACTTTGCTCCTGCTGCTCTCACTCCCCGCAGAGCAGGTGAGGCTCAGGCTGAACTCCCCCCTCTTCAGGAGGGCAGCGGCACTCTGAATTCATTCTTCTTCAATTTACTCGAACACAGAGAGTGAAGGAAAATCCACGTGCGATTTCACCACGTACAGAACTACACTTTGTGTCCCTCTAACACAGCTTTGGCAGATAAATGGTGTTATACAAACTGTAGTGTTCCCAGCATGGTGTAAATCAGTTGTACCTTGGAGGGACAGTTCTCTTCCTCCTAGGTCCACAGAGCAGCCATGGCTGGCACACACATCTAGTCTGCCTGTGCTGGCCTCTTCTGTCTGCTGCCAAGGATCTTCCATTCCTGCTCTCCAAGGCAGGTGGACCCATTTACTGTGATTCTGCACATTCAAAAAAGAAAAAGGCAAACTGACATGAAATAAAGATGGAAAAGCAAGGAAAAGAAAGTTTGCTGAGTGATCTTAAGAAAACTGGTTGCTGTGCTGTCAACTCTCTTCCTTCTCTGCAGCACCGCTAGGAGTGGGTGCTTGCCTCTGGTGTGGTTCATCTCGAAGGATGCTGGGGGAGGCTGTCACCCTAGAAAAATACTACCCACTCCGTGGCTGGATACGAGTCAGGGGTTTTAGCATCTGGAATGAGCAAGGGAAGCCAATTTCTATTCCTGACTCTGGCACTGACCCACTGTTTGACGACTCAGCTCATTTTTCTGTGTTCCCAAAGTATAATAACAGAAGTTCCTACACATCCTATTTCTTAACAGTATCAGCTCTTAGTAGGTAGCAGTTACTGTAATTGTATTCTCCATTTGAAATGTTGTTAATAGTATGAAAAACAAGGTATGAAACATACAGCATTACATTATGGGCCAAATACAGCTTTAGTTAAAATATTTGTTGTAATTTGCTTGGCTTGGCTTTTCTTTCACATATAAGAAATTGAAACAATCCACCAGAACCAAAGCAATGAATACAGCATAACTTTAAATCCTGATTAGATTTTCTTTTATGGAGGGTGTGTGTGAGGACAGAAACACATAAATCACACTAACTGGTTAACACATTTGAGGCACTATATGCTAAACCAGCGAGGCCTCATTTACTTCTAGGCTTAATTCCAGCATCCGCCCAAGCACCAAATAAATGTAAAACCTGGCTTTGCCGCAGTAACTTATTCTACTTGTTGCAAATTCTTACACCAGAGTTAAGTGGGATTCTGAATTTCCCATTACTGATACTGAAAAAGAAAACTAATTATATATATTAAGAATGAAAATTTCCCGTGCCTTGGAGGCGTTTCTTTTTGACTTGTATTTGTCTTCTCACAAGTAACTCTAACAACTGAGGGAGGAACTTAAATTGATATTAAATATAGCTTCATGTATAGCAAGGGCAGCATGTCAAATCCATTTTAAAAAAAAACCAAAAACTGACAAAAGCCTATCAGCAGATTGAACGAGGGGTTGAGACATCCCAAGTGAAATCAAAACATTAATAAAAGGCATTACTGACTAACAGAAATTCATCTAAAGAAATGAGGATACAGACAAGAAATTTGTGATGGTTTCCACACCGTGGGGGTTTTTTTATTTTTTTCTGAATAGGCTACCGATTTTAACCCCTCACCACCTCAATAACATAAACTAACAAATACAATGAGATCTTGTTTTCAAAGCCTTGCTCACTGGCTGATACTAGAATATTTTATTTTTTAGTAGTAATAGTTTTACAGTAAAGACTAAGCTATTAGCATACAGCTACTTTCATTTGGAGAAGAAACTTGAAAGGATGCTGGCACAACATTTGACAGGGCTTTCGGGACATCACTCTGCATCTGCAACGCTGCTGTGGCCAAGGACGGGATACGGTGTGATTAAAATTAAAGCCTCAAAACACAGAACCCGTATCTGTTACCACAGGAACAAAATGCTAGCAAGTTGAGGGTGTTTTGTAAGAAGTCATAATTTTTGTTTACTGTATCTGTTAAATTATTTAGGAAACCTCTGCATAATTTATTTCTCTCAACAAGATATTTCCATGCCTTGATGTTGTTATTCTTTTGCAAAACAACCTGTATTCAAAGCTAAAATCTGAGCATCGGTAGCTTTAAATATGAGTGTGTGGATTTGGGGATTTTGTTTGTTTGTTTTTTTAAAAGAAAAACTTCCAATATTTTTGAACAGGTAATTTTGCAGAAACCAATACTAAGCAGTAACAATACTCTAAGCAAAGAAAGTTGCTTGTTTTTCAAAAGGGTTTTTTCAGAACCTGAATATTGTTATTGTAACTACTTGCCTTTTAACAATCAGATCTGGTAGCTCCCAAGTCTTCAGAGTCCTTTGTGACAGACAGCAGAGAGCATACACAATTTCCCCAAATCCACTTCTGCATTTTTTTATAGGTAGCATTAATGTACAGGTATAATGACACAGGCATCAGTCCTAGAATCAAACTGCTGACCAGGCCTGAGCTCAGGTGAACAGAGTTTTTCTCCTTCCCTGATTTCATCATAGAAACCCACGCAATTACTTTAAAATAGAATCTATTCCTTGTTACCTCCAATTAAGGATGGTAGTATGTTCTTCATCATAAATCGACGGCTTTACCACATAGCCAACAATTAGAGTTGGTTATAACTCACCATCAGTTTACCTAGAATGAAATGAAATTCTCATTAAACTGCAAGACGAAGGCAACCAGCCAACTTCTGAGTGGATTTTTTTAAACTGAGCAGATCTAATTTCAGATTTCTTCGAAGTTCAATCCTTAATATTCTCTCCACAGGAGTAAACTATTGTCCCTCCTAAAGACACTCTTCTCCTTCATAACTCCTGTATTAAGCGACTTCTCCGTCCCTATTACTTGCTACTGACACAGTGATCAGAGTTTAAAACTGAATTCTACTCATTGGAGTAAAGTGCAGCCCTTATTCCTGGCTCCCATTTGGGCATCACTATCACATACACAAACACTCCCTAAGCCAGTTCCGGGACCTAATTCAGCTGAAACTGAATATAGCAGAAACTGTTTTAACTTCAGCCATGCAGAGCAGCGCCAGAGCATGCAGGAAGGTACAGCAGGACAACAGCAGCCTGGATTTAAATCAGCTTAACCTGTAACAGGATTATATCCTAGAGTCAAAAGGCACAAACTGGTAGGACTTAAAAGAGGATGACACTTATTGTGTGCAATTCTGGGAATGACTTTACCTTGCCCCTTTTCTTTTTTGCATGAGGGGACTCTCATCTGTGTCATTCTTTGTCAGGGCTTGGAAATCAATGCCTTATGGAGAAGCAAGTCAGTGGCAATCAGCTAAATCAGCGCACCCTACTCCAATTCAGGTGCAGGGCACCAGCCCTGTGTCTTACTGTTAATGTGCAGAAAAACAAATGCCTGAGGATTGTGGGCTAGAGCCTGACCCTCCTTTCTCCATCCCTTAGTTGATATAGTGCCATCTTTTATACCTAATAACCTGGGCTCTCCGTATCTTCCAGCTCTGCCTAGATAACCTCACTGACAGCCATGCTCAGGAAACACCTCCCCAGTTCAAATTACTTTGCTATTGTACCTGCGTGACAGGAGATCCTCTGAGCCGTTTGGATCAATCAAGACAGGAATATTTTTGGTTGCGGTTGGACTTGAAAGTTGCTAGAGAACTTTGTCCAAAGAAGTGAAGAAATGTATCTGAAAGGCAAACGCACCCAAGTTAGGCAGCAGCTGGGAGGGGCTGAAGATGTCAGTTCTGAACGAGCCATGCATATAGGTCCCAACCTCAGCTCAGTTCTGATTTGGATCTAGCCCGAGCGCTTTAGCTGATATACCTCTGTTTGAACAAGCAAGTATCAGAAGAGACGGGATTCAACACAAGTTCACATCCTTTCAACTCAATCAGACTCATGTCTGTGTGACACATCATCGACTGCACACGCAAGGAAATAAGACCCACAGAGCAGGGCAGATGTAATGAGAATTAAGCGTGAGCAGCTATAACCAAAGATCAATGAAGTTCCAAACACTGACCACAACCCTTCAAGAGAAAATACTTAAACCATGCAGCAATTCACGGCTAAACACATGCAGTTTTAAAGCTGTATTTTCATTGTCAAATTACTTCAGATCTCCCATTTTCGTTAGTTACTGATCTTTCCTCTTTATGTATAAAACTTGGACAAATGACAGTAGAATAAAATGAGTTCTCTTTAAAAAGAGCAATTTTGAGCGCTGAATTTGCAATTGCCTTTTCCCAAGTTGCCACTAAAACTTTTTAATCCTCTGCCACCGTAGCTTACCCTCTTCTGTGAGCAGAGCTGATGGAAGGAAAGGCAACACCCCTTCTCTGGCGATGTGTTGCTCCAGTCAGCTACTGAAAATTCATTAACGCACAGGTTACACAACATCCCTCTCCCACTCGCAGGTACGCTCAGCGCTCTCATTTATGAAGTTAATTTAGTGAGGTTAAATGATACAGTATATTTGACTGCATTTTCTCACCTCCCGCTCGAGCCCTGTCAGGCTTCCTAGGTAAGAAAAGAAGCGCTCTCCCTGCCTTGTTTTCATACACACTACAAAAGGGATTGCGTTACCCTCCCCCCAACCCCAATTACCAGGCTGTGGAAAGAACTCCAATTAAGTGGTTAGCCATAATAGCATGGCAGCCCTTTAGGAAACTGCTTATCTAAATAGAGATGTACAGAAGGCACTTTTCTCTCTAATAGTGATGCATTTTCAATTTATGCAATACAAAGTGCATTGGTCTGCAGTGTCCCTGGCTACTGATGATTAATAGCCCATACACTGCAAGGGTCTACAAAGAAAAGTGCCAAGGGAAGCAGATGCAGCGGGTTTTATATTATCATGACTGCAACAAACTCATTCAGTGGTGTCAGCTCTGACTGCAGGATTCTGATTATGAAATATGATGCGTGTTGAATTTAATGGCTTTCTCTGCCCTTCTGGTGAGTTCACTGCTTTCCAATGTCATTTTGTGTTCTCATCTGAGTGGTAATAAAAGGAATATCATTGACTGTGCTAGCTCTGTAACCACTGTGTGTTTTACAATAAATTGTGTTTCAGGACCTTTCTACCCAGGAGAGTGTGCAGGGCCAGAAAGCAATATTCCCCAGTTTTCCAATATGAAGGCTTTCTGTGAGAGGACAGGAAATTATGCAGGACTGCCCTTCTCTTGAGGCAGTCCTTATGTGAGCAGGACATCTCTCTTTCAAGTGGTTATGTAGTAAAAAGGTCAGTTTAGATTGCAAATAATAAATTTAAAAAAAAAAGATAAAACATCAAAATAAACAGCTACTGCTACAGAGCAGAAATTATGATACCCCAATAACAGGAGGATAAAAGTTGTTCAAAATAGAATTTAAATAAGGGACCTGGGCATATATGGTGTTACCCATGGAGGAATGTAAAATCAGGGGAGACTTCTAAAGTTTCTTTATCCAGCAAATTGTTATTTCATCCAACCTGTCAGTGACCTGTGGCCTGCGCTACTGAGTTAAGATCTCGCCTTTGGGAGAGCTGGTTTGCCAGATAGCTACAGGTGTTCTCACAAATCCCTCTAATGCCCGCAAAGTCATTGTATTGCTTTCTCAGACAAAATAAGCCTCACTACAAATGCATTGTGCCAGTACCAGTGTTGAAGAGAGCACACATGAGAATTCTTCACGCTGCTAACCAACACTGCCCCAGGCTGGGGTGGTTCTACCCTTGGAGGGACTCGGCAGATCTGTGCAGACAGACAAGACAGAGACTCAAAGCTGAGATATTTTGCATTACCTGAAGGGATTCCAGTATTTTCATCCCCTTTGCGTACATGCATCTCCTGCCTGCGTTAGTGATGACTTCAGGCGCTCAGTCGCTCGCACAGCTGGATCGATCGGGGGAAAGCAATGTAATAGATAGAGAAAGATTTTTTGAGATTCTCTGATAAATCACCCTGTCTGAACTTTCCCCTTGGCTTCTGCTGCAGGCTACAGCCAACGTGAAGCACTGCAGGCACAGCTACACTAGGGACTGTGTGAGCTACACTGCACCACCCTTTATGCAGAGAGGGCGAGACACAAGCAGATTCTTCCTCATCTACCCAGGAAAAGGCACAAATCAAAGTATTACCCACTTTTGCACTTCACAGTTTCACAACTGGCCAAATCTAGAGGGCAGCAGTGGAACAGCAAAAGGAGCTTCTCACCCAGAGCAAAACCATATCCACAGAGGCAGGAAGTACCTGAAGCACAAATGTTTTTCTCTTTGTAGTTGCACATTCCAAAGTTCACCTGTGCTGTTTTCTTAACCACAGCCCCCTCTGATGGAGTGTTGCTGCTTCTAGAAACATAGGAAATATTTTTCCAAGCAGGAGGACAGAAAATCATACAGTTACATTTCAGTTCACTACAATCTGAAACCAGGGCTGGTGCTTTATTTTTTCTGTGATGAAACCAAAATGCAAAGGCTGTCCTAAGAATTTACAGTTGAGGTGGAAGCTTGCCTGATAAGTAAATCTGTACATTCGTTTGTTTTTCAGAAGATAAAGACCACCAACAAACCAGGACACGGTTCCATTAACGCCCCAGAGAGATGTATGTTTCATAGCCAGTGCAGCCCTACTTGAATTCGCTCTTCAACTGAGTAAGTTTGCATTCAGCAGTTCAATTTTTCCTGCACCACTTTGTAAGGTTTTCACAAAGAACCTAGGAATGAAACTTCTACTTTTAGGATAATCCAGAACATTTTTAACCTTGTTTTTGTCTCTAGTTGAAATGCCACTGGTATTCTCAATCATATTTTATGTATGAACGCTTAAAAAGCTTTGCCTAAAGGACAAATGAGAATTTTCTTTTGTCCTTTCAGACTATACTTCATATATTTTCACATAAAAATGTATTGAAACAAGATTTAAAACTGTTACACATTGTATTGAGATCTACCTCCAGAGGGAGAACAAAAGCACATTAACATTTAACATGGTGGCTTTGTCTTTTTCCCTTTCCTTCACTGTTTGCTGAAAAACTTGCAACAGTTGAAAGGTAGAAATGTCAGACAGAAACCTGTGATCTGCCTCAAAATTAAGTTATGTATTGCCATAATAAAACAGAGCATTTGTCCTCTCTGGGATTCTCACTCTCAGTAAAGAGCCATCAAAGGGGCTATGAATATTCCCAGACGAAGAGATCATAGAGATGGAGGGTCCTAAGTGTATTACGATTAGCTCGACAATCCAATGGCGGTGTTTCCTTCTGCACTGTGTGACCTTGTCTTTGGATTTATTCTGGTCTGTGGGTACAAGAAGGTGCAGGTCTGGGCGCACGTCTGTGCAGACAGTGCAGCAACACAGGAACCAGCCACTGCGAAGCTTGCTCTGGGGCTGGAACCAGCAGAGGCATCGGCTACTGAATTCTGCCTGCCACTAACTGAGAAACAAAAGCAAAGTCTCACAGGAGATGTGGGCCATCTTACCTCCTGTCTTACCTCCTGTTGTTTTCAGGGTGCTGGTGTCTGCTGTTTGCAAGCAGAGAAGTTGCAGGCTTCTTGGAACCGATACAGAAATAGCTAGCGCTGAAAGAAACTGCGTCCTTGAGTCTCCTCTGCGTAACAGCCCATGAAGCACTCTTCTTAAGTTTAGATGTCTTCATCAACAGTTAGACTGATTCAGCACTGAGAGGGCCAGAGGATGCCAAATGCGGCCTCGATGTTCGTCCCAGGCCAGCAGAGGCTCTGCAGAGTGAAAATGAGCTCAGGAGGCCAAGGCATGAGAGTTTCACACAGGTAAAGAAAGCTTTAGAATGACTAAGTATTTCTTAGGTTTGAAGTTGCAAATCTGGTCCTCAAGTTCCACAAAGCCTTTAAGCACCTGCCATTATTGTACTGACGTCAGCCGGGCCTCAGAGCAGCCTGTCCATCTGAAACAGAGCAAACCGACACGTTTAAAGCCAACTTGCTGGCCACTCATCCCAACATACCCACAGGCCACACTCCAGGTTTACACCAGTCCCTAAAATTCTCTCTATGGAAGCCCTGGTGTTCCTGCATAGTACATCCCTCAATTTGTAAACCTTTTGTTTCAGATGAATACAATTAGCCAGGTTGCTTAACAAGCTCTGCATTTCGGGAACTCCTGCACTTTCCCATTAGAAGCACGAAGCAAGGCTTGATTTCCCATAGAACAGCTGATTGTCAACAAGTGCTCATTAGTAACATCCAAAGCCTCCACAGTCTTGCTGTTTAATTTATGAGAGCCTTGTGATTATGATAAACACGAGATGCTGGATCACTAGGGACGGTTTTGTTAGTTTGGGCCGGGCACAATTTTGTACCAATTATGCCTATACAAGTGCATATGCCAAGAATTGTTATTTTGTTATTTTTTCCCTAAAGGTCATACCTGAAGCATCCTGATAGGGAAGCAGGGAAATCCGTCAACTTTCCTGTAATTCTTTAAAGCAAACAAGCAACAAAACTAACAAAGTTTCTTCCCTTTTTCTTTGTTAACATTAGATTTTCTCCTAGAATTTTGTTACAATACTGTTTAGTAAAACAGAGCTATGAAACCTGGCATGCTTTAAGAGCCACTATGTAATTTGCTCCCTACTGCATTCTGACATATTTAAATCTACCAGTAGACTCTTCATAAAATACCCAGAGAACACAGGGTCAATTTAACAGTGGGGCAAAGGAGCCCCATATTCAAGGAATCCCCCCAAGATCTTTCACTGTGTCCCCGGGAGAGAAGGGAACAGAGCGGGGGTTTCCTTCCGATTTCACCTCCACCCAATCATGGCTGTTTTAAAACAGTCGGGCACCTCCGTCCTTCGAAAATCTAGCAGGGCAGTGCAGGGCTGTTCAGCCGTAAGAGAATAGATGTACAGGACAGGGAGGATTAATATTCTTGGAGGTTTTCCTTAGCACGCAGGAAGCCAGCACAAAGGCACTAATAACCTCTTCAAGCAGAGTACATTTTCTCATGGGGATAATAGCTCAAGGATAGAGAGCGCAAGAGCTTTTATACTATAAAGGAACATTATCTTTCCTGTATGAAAACTAACCATTTTTGGCTCTTTAGTGCAGAACTAAGCTACCTCAATTTTACCTGTGCATTTGCACCTGGTGTAAGGACAATTTTGAAATGTCAACAAAATACATCTTGAGGAGTCTATCTTATGCCTCCCCGTTCACACTTAATTTGTTTCATCACATAGAGATAGGAATTAAAGGCCTTCACTACAGTTTAGGCAGCTTGCCAATACCTATTTTATAGCAATAAAATATGTACAAATTAAGGAATCTCATGTGGAAAATTCATTCAACAGCCTCAAAAGCCAAATGAATGGTAATTACTTCAAACACAATGTGGTGGCAATCAGGCAAGATTGGATCATGCTTTTAAATGTATGTCTGAATTTTTAAGAACCAAGATAATTATGAATTATGAAAATAACTCAGACAATGCCACAGCAAAGACAGTGTTTGTGGAATAAGAAAGAGATCTTCTTTACGGAACAGAGAAGACTTAATTCCAACACCTGCGTGGAAATAATCAGAGAGCAAATGTGGGGCTGATATTTTATTTCCTTACTTCCACACATCATTTTATACTTTAGGATGGCTCGAGGTACAGAGCAAGTGGAAGCGTATAAAATAAAATACAAGTAAAAGGATTTATCCTGCTTACTAAAAGCAATGGAAGTTCTTTCCAGTTCACATTCACATATATTGCAATGTAAAAATAAATTTGCCATCTTCGTTCTCCGTGCGAGTTTTCTTCAATCTGGAAAACAAGCTTAATATTCATCCACTTATGGAATGCCAACTGAATAAACACAAAGTGGGCTTGTTTCTCATGGGTAAAGCTGAACAGATTTAGATCAATACATACATTACTTTTAAAAGAAGACTGGCAAACACAACCATACCTTTGTTGTCTTCTTGAGAAGTCTCTAGGAAACCTTTCCCTTCAGCAGAAAGTGCAACGGGACAGGTCTAGATTATATCATTCCATTAGCAAGTAATGAAAATACAGGTGTAACCAAAATATATACAAAATATCAGATTTATTTTTTCCGTTGAAAAAATTGCCAGGACACCGGACTGGCTTTCTTATAGATCTAGAATCTTGTAAATTAGTGGTATCACAGAATAATTTCAAGTTGGCATGGACCTCTGGATGTCTCTTGGCCAACCCCCTGCTCAAAACCAGACAACTTTAAAGAGTTCACTCAGGGCCTTGTACCGTCGGATACTGTGCTTCATCTCTTCCTTCACAGTCTGGCGTCAGGGCTTAACTCTTCTTCAGAGTGGAAACTACTGGATGAAGCACACATTTTCTTCTGCTGTCACAGGAGCACTGCATCCCGTTAAGGAAGGGACAAAGCAAGGGACAGCAACACTCCCTGAACACAAGGCAAAACCCTTCCACTGCTGAGGACCTGCATCAGTCCTGCCTCCGGTGGCTGTACTGGCACTGAAGTGTGACATACCCTGAAGGAACCTCAATCTACTCAAGCTTACCAAAAAGAGCAATAGGAGATCATTTCATCAATGGCTGGAATATGCTATGTAGGGAGAGGCAAAAAGTTTAATATGATCCAATGCCTGGGAGCTGAAACTAGGCACACTTGAATGGAAAATAAGACATACACTTTGGGGATAATTCACCACCAGAACAGTGTACCTAAGGGTAAAGTTGAAATTCCATCTGTGAAATCTTTAGGAGTATATTTTTTGCTAAGAATACGCCAAACCACAGCCAGCTCAGAGGGACTAGAAAACCTCTTGGACAACGCAGAGTGTCAAACTGGTTGACAACAGTTATTTGTAGGTGAGCATCAAATCAAGCACAGTAAGTACTTAGGGAAGAAGGGGTGGAAGAGGGACGTTTTCAGAGGACAGCTGGACATCTGTCTCCCTTGGAAGACAAATTAGGCCCGAGACTGAAAATCTCTCCATAAGCATCCAGCACACAACCCAAATGTGTATTCATTACATGCTGACGAATTCAAGCTACATTTTGTTAGGGATTATGTAGGAACAGGTTTGCCTTACTTCTGTTTGCTTTGACAAAAGACATGCTCAAGCGCTGAAGAGAGACTCTGCTACACTGGAAGCCTCTGAAATTATGAACAGCCCAAAAAAGCGAGTAAGGAAGAAAAAACTCTATTTTCATACTGCAAGAGCTCTGGAACACCAGTGACATTTTTTGGCAGAACAACTCAAATTTTGGAACTCATTGCCACAAGATGCTGTGGCTGTAAAAAAAATAGATTCAAAGAGGGATTGGACACACATAACGGAGAATAAATTGCTATGAAACATAACAGTGCAGACGTAGCTTCTGGCTCAGGAAAGCTGTACTCCCCTCCTCGCTGGGAGCTGTGGGGGCATTTCTGGGGAAAGCTCACTCAGTTCCGGCTCTCAGCCGGTGCCTGCACACACATTTTCTGCGGTGTCAGCACTGCAGGTCAAGTCATTTCTAAGGTAACTCCAATCAAGTCAGTTCACTCCAGGGAGGGATTCGTCCCATGAAATCATCTCCATCTGCAAGAACTCTAAGCCAGCACTTGATTAATTTATCCGTCTGCTGTATGCTGTAACTCAATTCTAGTGGACGCAACCTGTAGTGCACAAGGTTGCAAATACAGCTCAGCCAAGGGAGCAGTAGAGTCTCTAGAAACCACTTGTTAAGGAAAAAATAAAACCTCTTTAAAAGCTTTTTAAAAAAAGCAGAATATCAAGAGAGACTCCCTCTTTCAAAGTTAGAAGAGGCAAGAAAAGGTCTTTAACATTAACCACCAGGGTAGGAATTCCATACCTTTTGTTTATTCCTTATTTCTATCAGAAATTGAAATGGACTCCATAAAAAGGTCAAACGAATTTTGAGTGCTGTATTTTCCTGAGATTATTTGGTTTCACCAAAAAGCAGCAGCTGAAAAAAAATTAATTTCAGACTACCCAATGTTAGCAAAAATGGATGTTTTCTTAAAAATGTACAAAATAAAAACAATTTATGACTTACTAGCTCAGCTGTCAGCATTACAGTTCTGGACTGCAAAGCATTTTCCTGCCTGCCCAGCATGCAGCCACAGAGTCCAGTGCCGGTGGCAGGCCAGGCAGGTCACACAATGCACACAACCAACCACAACCAAGTGGCTGAAGAGAATAAACTTCCCACTGTCACGTTCGGGATCTTTTCTTAAAAACACAATTTTTAAGACATGTTGAAATCATAGATGAGATGCAACAACCAATGCTGATGGTTTAATTCTAATTCTCCGCGTATTTCTGAACTGGTCCTGAAATTTGCTCCCCAGAGCGACCTCCCCGTCCGCAGTGCAGCACACAGGATCAGGCTCCTGACCACGGGCAGCAGAGGTGAAGTGTGAGCCCCTGTGGCTGATGCAGTGGGTTAGGACACGACATGGGCAGCCCTTCTGGGTGACCCTAAGCTCATTCCAGCAGAGCGGCAGCTCGGTGGTGTTGTTGCCTTCGCACCATTAGCTTTAGACTCTTCTCGCTGTGAATTTCTTGTGCAACGTCAAATCCACAGTGGGATTTGCACTGCAGGTGCGCTGATGAGCACTGGGAGAACACCATTTCCTACCACCTCTGTACAGTGCACCAACATCCAAAGCTGCTTTGAAAACTATAGTGAAAAAATGACCTGTTAAGGTGAGGAACTGCTTAACTGTCTTTATCCTGTCTGTAACAAAAGACCAGCCCAACCACTTCACAGGCAGCACTGCTGGGGGTTTTGTCATGCTACAAGTTAAACAGGATAACGCAATTGCTGACTGTAACTTGAGAGTGAATCATTGTTTTCTGGGGAGTTATTATAATTATTTCCCAGGGAACCGTTGTTAACACCAGCAACAGCACGGCAAGGTCTGACATCAATTAGAAAAAGATAACACTCGGAACTCTCATTGATCCCTAAACCTCCCTATCTTCTGTTGCTGTAAACCAGCCGACGTTATCTGGGCTGGCTGTGTCACAAACCACAGTGCCCTCCACACACTGCCCTGGGGGGGGCACACAGCCTTGGGCTATAAGGGGGACACTTAGAGAGGGTGAGCAGCATCACCTGGCACCAGAGGGAAGAGGGGGAAGATACAGCTTCCCACCCTCCAACCACCTCCCAGGGAAGCGTCAACCAGCTACTGCTTCCTATGCATATGTACGAGCTGGTCTTTAATTAAAGCTATCTAAATTAGTCATATTTGAGAAGCCTCTCCCCATGGGAAGGACTAGTACTGTCAGATTCACAGTGGACGACTGTGCCAGCTTAATGCACGAGTGACTGTAACCACCATCCTGGCTGACAAGTGCAGATGGATTGCCACCGGCTGGGGTGAGAGGTGACAATGATTGACATCGGAACAATCGCCCAGTGACAAACCTACCCTGCTTAATGCACCTTGGGTTCTCTGAAGAGTGAATTTGATCTTACAGGCAGTTCAGCAGGTGCAGTACCAAGGTGCCCAACTTGTGGGAATTTTTTTTTTCTAAGCTCACTGAAGTTTTTCATCTAGAATCTTTTCATTTCAAACGCTCTTCCCTCTCTCTAGGCTATGCTGTGCAATGAACATGTCTTGTCTTTTTTTTTCTTGAAGTTATAAGTGAAAAACAAGCATTTTAAAATTATTTGAATACTTGAGGAAGGAATTACGTGTTGATATTTTTTAATTACAATTCCCTGCCTTTAAAACTGTTAATAGAAGATCAGTTAAGGTCAGGTGTGGGAACTATGACTCCCACACACCCCCTCCATGCCTGCCTTTACTCTTTGCTGACTCGTCAGCCTCTAGCAAAGATACCCATTGCGAAACAGGAAAGAAATTACAGCTCTGGCAGTTCATAAATTTCAAAACTAAAAAAAAATAGTATTAGAAAGCATAGTAGCAAAAGAGTATGACAGAAAGGCAGCACTGAGGAAGTACTGGACATATGGAATGTATTCCTTTTTCATTTTAAGTAAAAAAGGAAATCCAAGAATATTTCACAGAGTATTTAAAAAGAGTGGAAAATTAGTCTGTCTCAGTAATGTAAATGTGAGAATATGATTACGTGATGTTTTGCAGCTGCAAACTTGCAACATACATTTTTTGTTTCTCACCTACCACATTTTTGTCTTCTCTTCATACCAGGGCTATGCACAGCTTCTACCTGCATCCTGTATCTCCTCCTATTGAAAAATAAAAATAATGCATTTCTATCCTTGAAATCCTAATAATTTGTAACAAGAACCTTAAACCAACCTTTTTTTTGGAAAAAGTTCTAAGCCTATCGAATCACCCCTTGAATTCTTTTGCAGAACTGGCAAGAGCAAATTCAACGCGATGTCTCCTTGCTTAAGGATTTCCATTACATATACAGTTCTTGCTGAACTTTAGTTTCTGAAGCTGCCAAGTAAGTGTTCTGTAAAGTTCCGAAAAGACAAACATAACGCTCAAGACGTAATCTGAAAATGACCACAAAATACCTCTTTGTGGATATTGGAAGTGGCAGATGATGTCTTGACTGTGGAGGCAAAAAACCAAGGAGCTTGCAAGGGTAATTCTTGTTTCATTGCTAATAGATGAAGATCCAATACAAGTCCTGATTTTCTAGGGGGTTGTGCATAAGTGTGGGGGGTTTAATTTAAACAGCTCGGCATTTCACAAAATAGATACCAAAATTGATTCTGCCTACTTCAGGCTAAACATGTGAAAATGCTGACTGACAGAATCACCTAAGGGTAATAAATCTGCCAAGTGTTTTGTTAAACAGCTATTCAGTTTGAAATAGATCCCAGCATTCTAGAATAACAATGGACTACTGTAATGTATGGTGCATTAATTATACAGTTGACAAGAAAATTACCCTTCAAGCCAAGATTACTAAAAACTTTACTAGGCTTTTTCTTACCCTCTCCTGTTAAATATGGTATTCAATGTAGCCCTCCCAGAGGTTCTGCCCACCTCCTCCTGCAGAGTTAACCAGCATGGCAATAAAGTTCCAGGGAGATTTGCACTGATGTTTCACCGGGAACACTGGCTGCTTCCACAGATTTTATTATACTGCTAAATGACGAATATCAACATAAAAAACAGCCTTGACTTTCCTCAGTATAAGTTTTTCTGATAACCATAATAAAATGTTGCTTCAATTTGTGACTGTATTTACACCCTACAGTGGGTACGCTGGCAGATCTCTGACAATCTGGAAAAAAACCCCACATCAAGCTTTCACTCACTCACCCACACACTGGTGAAAGAGCAGGGACTCTGGTCTTGGAGGCCACGCAAAGATCTTGTAAATTAGACTAATTTAGAATAGCATCATAGAACCAACCCAAACTATTCTATTCTAAACTAGTATAAGAATACAACAGAAATGTAAATACACTGTTATGAATGGAACGTAATCTATGTGTTTTCCAGGCAAATACTCCTCTCCGCTTCCTCTGCCAGTTCTTGAAACTTTTGCAGTTCAGGGCTAAACCTGGACACCTCAGTAAAGCAGTGCAATGGTGCTTCTGCATATGGGTCCCTCCCCTGAGGGCTGACACAGGTACCTACATGCAAATAAGCCATTTTAGAAACTACACTTTAAACCCGGTAAATTCTTCCCTAATAGCATCCTGTCAATCGGATGTAGAAACAGAAACAGATTCAAAGGTCGTGAGAGTGCTTTAAGTGTCATGGGAGGACTCTGCTCTGTAATCATTTATTCTAGTATGGACTCTTATTCACAAAATAGGGCATGTGAAAAATTCTGTGTATCTTAAATTCTGTATCAAAGATGACTTATTCTTAATTTTACTATAGTAACCTTCTAAATACAATCACCAGTTACGCATTTGCTTTTTTGAGTTAGAATCTCTCTCGACACACAGCACAATTCTCTAGTGAGTTTTCAGCATTCACGCACTGTTGCCGATATGGAAAAGCACTTCTAGTACTGCCAAGACAGAAGTGCTTACTAGCAAAGAAATGTTTCAAAATTGTACTGAAATATACTCCATAGAGTTGACAACGACGTGTTAGGACTAAAGAAAATATTACACATGCTGTAAGTTGAATTAAAATTCAAAAGATCTCTTGTAAGCATAAACCCGAACACTCCATTTCCTATAATTTGAGGTACAAGCATGACTTATAATCAAACACACCTGAAAAATGACACCACTGAGATTTGCCACCCCGAGGTACAGTCTGTAAGGATATATGTTTTTCGTATAATGCCATGCTTCCTATTAAGTGGGTACAGAAAAATTCTTCGGTTTTAAAGCATAATTTAAGTAAGTTACATCCCTTTACAGTCTGCTTTACTGTAGGTTTTGTAAACTCACTATTAAAACAAATGAACAGGCATCATGGATTAAAAGAACACGCCAGTTTCAACTGTTATAAACCCCACTTTACCAAATCACATTACCTTGTAATTTATTCTAATGTAGTACGTATTTCCCTTCAAAGCCAATTTCTATTCCTTAGGCATACGTCTAAGCGCCTTCCTGATTAACCTCTCTGATCGAAAGCCCACATAGCTCAAGCGAAATCTTTCCATTTACCTCAACAAGCTGTTTATTATTCTCCTCTCCAGAAGCTGTGATGAGCTTGGTACTGTAATAGGGTTTTCTTTCAAGGAAAGCTTCAGGTGAAACAATAGCATGGACTAGATGCTAAAAAGAAAGCAATTCAAAATTACATGTTGTGCTCTCATGACCAAGAGGGGCTGCAGCACCAAAGGAGAGATGCCTGAATAGTAAGGTCAGTTACTTAATATTGACAGATGTATCCTTTCAGAATTGCTGTTAATAATCAGATGTCGGCCCAAGTTATAGGTTAGTTCTAAATGTCTCTGACCTCGAGGAGATCACAGCCTAGGCGTTACAGCTCAAGCCCTATTTCTCCTTGTTCCAGCAGAAGTCTGTCTGGTTTCAGTCACAAGTGGCAAACAGCTTCAGAGTCTTGTGTATACCTGCCCACTTACAGAAGGAAAATTAACAAAACATCCCAAATGAAAGTGTACTGAGAGAGAACTGACGCTGGGTGAGGTCTGGTAGATGGGAAGGAAGTTTAAGAAAAGACAGAAAGCAAAGGACGCATTATGGTAACAAAAAAGGCACAGAGAGAAAGGAGCCTTTGTCCAGGTTAAATTAGGACCTGCCAAACATTGAAATATGGAATTTGAATCCTCTCATTTCCAATGTTTCAAACCCTCTCCCTGTCCCCCCTCACCCCCCACTGTCAATAGTGTCTACACACAGGCTGCAACAGAGTTTCCCCAGGTAGCCCGATCTCATCAGCACTCTTAGGTACAACTTGACATCAGAGAGTTCTAACTCAAGGGGTTTGTGCTGGTTTAAATGGATTTCCATCATCCACAGACCTCTTTCTGCCCAGATAGGTATTACACACTTTAGAGAAGGGATCATGCTTCTTTTAATCTCTGTAACATCACCCCAACATTTAATAATAGAGAATCAACAGAGAATGGACCAAAAAAACAGGCCTAAAGCCTTCCTCACAATTTTAGCTTGCCAATTCCTGTTTTATTGCCATCATCTTGATGACTGATTATCTTCCACAGGTATCAGAGGCAGTCACATCACCCAGCTACATTCCCAAACTTGTCCAATTTCATCTGTAAATCAGGTACCCTGTTTTTGCCATTGCCCCACTATGATTATCTGATTTGTCTAACATGAACCGGAGCACTTCTTTTGCAGCTTCGTCAGACCCGCAGCTTTGAGGATTCAGTCTTGAGCACAGACGTCAAGCAGCAGACGATGCCCAACGCTCTGAAGCTGCTCAAGCGTTCAATTATGCCCAGAGTCAAAACTGTGCAGCTTCACCATGTCTAGCTTTGACTGCCCAGCATTGCTCTAGTGCTTTCTAACTTTAGATTAAAGTAATCATTATCACAGATCTCTTCCTCAAGTAATCTTTTATTCTTCTTTTCAAACAAGATAAAGAGATTAAGAGTTTAAGTCTCTCTTTAGATGGCACGATTTTCAAATCTTTCCTGTAACCCTTTCCCAAATCCTTTCCAATTTGCCAACATCCTTTTTGAAGTTCACACATCAAAATTGGACACACATTTCTACTACTCAAAGAAGAGCACTCGGAAGCTAATTAGTGCACTTCTATTTAGCAGTTTTCCATTTTACAGCTATGCTTTCACCACTCATTGCCTTTGGGCTGCACACGTGCTGTTTGCCAATGCTTCATTTGAACCGGGCTTTCTTTTGGAGGGAAGGAAAAAGAAATGTAAATGCTTGCTTTCTTTCAAACACAGATTAATTTGTGCTTGTAGTAGGTCCTATACAATTCCATGCCAATTTCATTCCAAAATGAGGTTACTTAAGATTTTTGTACTGGAGGGCAGCGGGTGCATGGGATGACACCAACATTAAAAAAAAAATACATTTTTAAAAAAAAAAATATTATCTAACATGAGAAAAGAAATTAATTCCATGTGGCCCATTACAACCCAGACCACTGATGGCATAACCTTGCAACTGGCAAAACTCTCTGTGCACTCCATGCTCGGGAGCAGAGGATGCTGCATACATAGAAGAGAAATCTTGGCTGTGACGACTTCGAAGACATCAGGTTACAAAACGGAAAATCCCTTAAAATCATAGAATCACAGCATCTTCATGGTTGGAAAGAACCTTTGAGATCATCGAGTCCAACCATACACACACAAAAAACCCTACAATCTCTGTCACCAGAGCATGCCCTGAAGTGCCACATCTATATGTTTCTTAAATCCCTCTAGGGGTGGTGACTCAGCCACCTCCCTGGGCAGGCTGCTCCAGTGCCTGACCACTCTTTCAGTAAAGTAATTCTTCCTAATATCTAATCTAAACCTCCCCTGCCACAACTTCAGACCATTTCCTCTGGTCCTGTCATTATTCACCTGGGAGAAGAGGCCAACACCCACCTCTCTACACCCTCCTTTCAGGGAGTTGTAGAGGGCAATGAGGTCTCCCCTCAGCCTCCTCTTCTCCAAGCTAAACATGCCCAGCTCCCTCAGCCTCTCCCAACAGACAGAACAATTCCAGTTGGCCATTACATTGCACAACTTCCAGGGATTACTGGCAACTTTTGTAGGCAACTGTGCAGCTATAAAACACCCGGCCATGTTTAACGGGGTGGTCATGTACTTCCTAGGCCCCACTTCATAGTTCTGCAAGAGCAGCGCTGGTTCCTGACAAATATTGCTGAGCCTCCAGGAATCACATCATGCGTGGTTTTGTTTCCCACAAAGTACATTTTCTCAATATCTTTCATGAGAATGGCCCCTGCAACATCACTGCCAGAAACAACCAGACTCACCATGACTGAACACCACACAGGCCAGTCTTGCAGGCCATATTTTCACGAGCTTGAAATGCTTTAATTGCATTAAATACTTAACTCCACTCACTATGATGTTAAAAAGGCTGCCAAAAATGCAAAGCTTGCAGAAGAAGAGAAAGCACAAGAGGAGGTTAAAACCAAGCAATAACTTTAAAGAGATGTAGCAATTGGTGACAGCAAGAGATTCCAGGTACCCATGTGGCAGGCATTAAAATCTCCAGCCTCCCCTGAATCAGACACAGTCGTTTCCCTACTCTCCCACTGAAGACAGTAAAACTGCATTAAAAGAAAAAAAGAATCAACAACTTTTCTATATTTACATGAGTGCAACAGTAAAAAACAATGAAAGCAGCTTGGCATTTTTATAAGACAGTTCAAATAAAAATTAATGGCACATGTAATAATAATTCCAAGCGTATTTTCGTTCCATTTATATCCAACTAAGAGACAATTTTGGTGCGTTTGGTTTTATAGCTCTGTGTATATGCAGCAAAGTAAAAATTCTGCACATGGGAAAATAAATAAGTGGCTATATGACTGGTTGACAGCAAGATTTGTAGAGCTAATTAGTTCAATGAATAGGAAAGGCACTCAAAACTAACAGCTCATCAAATAGTTCTTCATACAAGAGATATCTGTCACCCTGCCTATGCTGAATAAATATTTTTACTGTCTTCTGGAGATCAATGCCAACAGAAGCAAATAAAAACAGAACAAAACAACAATAAAAAACCCCAAACTCCCCAAAACCCCAGCCCCAAAGCCTGGGCAGTGCCCCAGGCTGCCCTCCCCAGCTGCAGCTCAGTGCTGTAAGAGGCTGCTGGAGATACCAAGCCAGGAGCCATCTCTGCCCTAGCCAAGAAGGGTCAGTCAAAGCTACTGATACACCTTACATTCCGTAATAAAAATACATACTCTTCTCAACTTTAGTTTGGGGCCAAAGGCCATCATGTTGGCTAGTCAGACAGTGTCCCGTGTGGATTGTAGCACACTGTGTTATTGCAGCCCTGAACAAAACAACTGGTAGGAAAGGGAAGAATTATCTCAGCTCCTAGTCTGTCCTGAAGGACTCAAGCCTATTGGATTTCTGTAACTAAAGTCATCTCTGTAGGAGGCCCTGGATGCACTTCAGCATAAGACACGCATTTAAATACAAAAGCATCTACTTTTCAACTTGCTTATCCATGTGCGTGCAGCTGTGACTGCAGGAGAAAGAAGAATTCAGTGCAATTCAGCCCCCCTCCCAGCCATCCCAGCATCATCGACAGCCCAGAGGGCTGCGTGGAGCTGAACGGAGCGAACATCTCGGCACCAGGAACTTGGGGACACCTGCAGGGTCTCCTGGGGACCCATGTGCAAGACCTGTTTCAAGACTGAAGACCTCAAAACCAAGCACAGCCCCTCAGCAGCAGATCTGTCATGTGATGCATCAGGCCACATCTCCCAGTGCTGCTCCCACCGCCACTGCCAGAGGCGGCGGCTCCTTAAAGGGGTTGGAAAAGCTTCTCCCCTGCTTCTATGGTAAAATCTGTACGCCCACCACCTGAGCAGCTGCCACTGAAATAAAACTGCAAACACACAATGCAAAAAATACTTGAAAAGGGTTCACACTGAACCTCCTGCACTGTTCCAAGGGGCCTGCAGCCACAGTATATCCTCAGAACACTGTCCCTATTCCGAGCGCCAACCTCCTTCCCTGCATGCGAAGCCCAATCCATATACCTCAATCTACTTCAGATTCCTCTGGAGGAGGAAAAGACAATACTTATTTATCTGTTTGTAAAATTTCTCACATAAACATGTAAATTGAGCCCATCCTTATAGCTATTAAAGAGCCAGTACGCTATAGCTCAAAACAGCCACAAACCAGTTGCCAGCCAGTCTGCAAATGAGAGGGTTTCCCATGTCCCTAAAACCTGTCCCTGTCATGCGGGGTAAGAACTGCTTGTACTCCTCTTGGGCATTAAGTCCTTTCTTGTGTGGTTCTCTGCTATTGATGTATTGTGTTGAAAATGATGGTTAATTAGGAAGAGAGAATATACTCCCAAAGGGCAGGCATGGCCTGGTAGAAATGGCAACACCTTGTGTAGACATCTCAGGGCAACTCATTTCCGAGAGAGTTACCCACAGAAGTGCTGCTTCAGCAAATGGAAACAGGTTTCAGCAGGTGCTTTTGTGTTGGAGGGACCCCCATTGAGTAATGTACTGCAGATTAAGGAAACAATCACGTTTCAACCTAATAACAGATTGAATGATAAAAATCAACAGTGTTCTGGGAAGGATACTGATAACACTGTATTTGACCTGGGTTTTCAAACGCACATATATCACCTTATGCAATCCCCTTCTCTCAAAAATTGGATTCTGAGGGATAGTTTTACTCCCTCAGGAGAACTTGTATGAAATACATAATTATGAGAGGCAAACCAAGCTACAAGAAATTGTTCTGGGCAGAACAGTTAGTTAGCAAAATAAAGTACTCCTCTCTCCATATCTCGTACTTCTTGATGCAGAAGGGAAAATAACATACCAAGTTAATAACAAATACCAAAAAAAAAAAAGAGGAAGAATAAAGAAGCAATGGGCATGTACTGCAAGCGGCTTACTGAAGCCAAAAGCAAGGACCCTACATCTGTCCTCCTTCTAGCAGTAGTGCTGAGCAGGACAGAGAGGAGGACAAGGATAAAGTTTAGAAGCGCCTGACGGGAGGGAATCGCACACACGGGCACCAAGAGTCAAAGCAACTCCCTCAGAAGGTCCCCGAGAGCTACTTTCCATCTGGGCAGAAATGAGCCTGCCCCATCTCCAGCAGCTCCTGCCAACTAATATCAGCAGAACTGTCCCCGTTACAGAGAAATGTAATAATGTTAAATAGTCCAAAGTAATTCATGGCTTATACAGTTTTATTATTGACATTCAAGTAAACCATCAGCTCCTCTGGCGAGCGATATTTCTAATTGATTTGAAATTGTGATATACCTATTATTCAATCAACTCAGTTTTGCAAACCAAATGGTATCTGAAACCATTCCAAGAGATATAATGAGAATGCAGTAGCTACATGTTTAAAAGAAGAGAAAAAGTAAACCATCTGTTTGCTTTTGCATAGTAATATAAAACATATCCTTGCCATCTCTTTTGATTTTACCACTGTACTCCTCTGAAGAATGACACAGAAGAAAAATGCTTAGGCTATAGCTGGCTTTCATCGTACTCCCCAAATCTTAGTCCTCTTTTATACAGCAAATCATTACAATTCTATTCATCTTTTTATGCCTATAATCCAGGGTTTCAAGCACACTCTTGGATATAAAGGCCATTTGGGACAAACATAAATTGATGAAACATTGGCCTTATCTTCTAAGCATTTCAAAAAGATGACGTATTTTTTCAGTATTCAACTTCTAGAACTGAGGCACAGTGGTGAATGAGAGCAGAACTGAGTAAACTCACATCTGAGCATTCATTTGCGATTTCACTTTTTAACATCACTTTATCAAATCTTCCCAAGCTTCCTTAATAACAAGCAGGACAATAGGTGTGTTTCCACCGAGATATTGAGCCTGACTCTTGAAAATACAGTACTAAAAAGGTTACACACGTTTCTGTTTTACTCTCCTAGTGCTCCCACTGCCCCCAGGGAGTTCAATAGCTTTTCTCAGGTAGCCTGAGACAGGTGGCCAGCATGAACAAAGTCCACATTCACTACTAATATCATTCATGACAAATTGTTTCTACCATGCTCACCCTCTCGTACTGAATTCTTCTTGTGTGTGAACAGGTAAGCCATGGCCAGTGCTGCAACTGTAATTAAGCTTCACTGCGTTGCTACTTCCATTATCAAGCCCAATTCCCAAGGTTTAGTAAGTCAGCAGTTCCAACTGCACAGGGCTGAAGTCTGACATTCAAGTTATCAGCAGAGACACAGCTCGTGCTTATCTGTTTATCAAAAGCACAGTTTAAATCCCCTCAGCTGTTGCTGAATCAGAGATCTTAAAAGCATGGCCTGCATCTTCCTCTTCATCTGCATAGGACTTACATGCAGCACAGGTGTGTTTCAGTGAAGGCATTAGAAATGCCTCCTGTCCAACAAACTTAGTGCTTATTCCCTTTGCTCCCTGTTTATTCACACAGTCTCCAGGGAACAGAATAAGTTGATCACTTAGTTCTGACAAAAGCATGGCAAGATTAAGCAACCTGGTAATTCAGGGTGCACAACCTTCATGACTTGATCGTATCAACAGCTTAAACCACGGAAGACTTATAAGCCGTATTGTACCCCTTTCTAGGGAGCTCGTGGGGTAAGCTGGGAGAGAAGGTCCCTGTGTGTGGGATGGACACAACCGGGTGGCATGGGTTGCGGCCTGAGCTGGGCTGAAGGCTGGGTCGCAGAGCAAGAGGCAGCAGCCTCTGCCCACTCCTCTCCCCCTGCACCAGGGGATTTGGCTCAGCATCAGCTCAGCCCTGCTGCCCATCGCCCAGCACAGCCTGGCACAAGGGAGGCATGTGGAGCTTGTGCCAAAGCCAGATGCTCACACTGGAGACCTCTGAGTTGGTACAACCTGACAGAACAAGCCCCAGGTAGGTGGGAAATCTGGGTACCGCTCTCCCCAAAATTAGTCATCCTCTTGTGAACTCTGCCATCTCCTCTGTGGTGCAAACACCAAGTTTGCATCTGGTGCTCCAGGGGTCAACGTATTTAGGATGAACATAGCCAGCTTTCTATTGCTTTCCCCCTTCATCATTGAATTAGGAGACAATTACATTATGAAGAAGAAAAGGTGTAACTTGTAAGTCTGGCGAGTTAGAGGCAAAAAATCAGGTAAAAATGCTAAACATAATACATGTATGTGCAAAAATGGAAAATACATCTGCAAAATGGTAGCTGAGACTTGGTATCCCAACTATCAATCTCTTCTGGAAACAAAATACTCCAGTATCCCACAGCAATAGGGTTATCATACATGCAAGGGTCAAATGATAAATGACAGTGAGATTTACCATACTGTTCAGATCCAGCTTGGGTTTAGTTTCACAGTCTGTTCTTAGTACAGAAAGGGAATTAATTTCATCCTGTGTAAGAAACAGCACAAGTAACTGAAGTGAAACACTGAGGGAAATGTCTCCTAATCTTTTTCACCAAAACTATTCATATAGAATATAGAGAAAAAATAAAAGAACACCTAACATGCTTTTTGCATCATAAAGCAACACTGAATTCGACCTTAGTTCCTAAGAACTGGAATTTTCAAAGCTGTGTATGTAGGTCAGGTACGCAAACCCCACAGAAATGCAACAATTTTGCCGGGTTATTTCTGAAACACCTACTCGGAAAGAACACAGATATGGACAAACTCTTCGAGAGTCAAAGTCAACACAGGCCTTTCTTTCCACTTGGGATGAAACACCAGCCGAGAGCTGACAACTTTCATCTTTTTCAGGTGTCAGAGTTTTGGCCTCTGCAAAAAGGTGATGTACAGAATCCTCCTGCACAAAACAGAAAATGAATTCAGTCTTAAGTCACGATAATGAAACCTCTAGCCCTGAAAATGCGACTTTCTTTGCTTCTCCAAACACTCAGTGACTCTATCTTGTCTCAACAGGGTCTCGGTGGCAGAAAAGGCAGGCGCTCACAAGATGGTCCATGTCTGGCTCCAGAAGTGGGCCAGCTCAGGGTATCTTGATAGAACATCCAGTGGTTGCTTTACAGTTTTGTGTATGTTGCTTTATAGAAAAAGGGCAGCACAAGAGCCCAAACATGTAACTGTAACAACCTTTCTGCTCTGGAGCAGCTGGATATCAATCAGGAGTAAAGTTAAGCCTGTGTAAATAAGAAATGTGTGTAAAAGGCAGCAGTGTGTAAAAGGCAGCAGTGTGGCTCATACAAGAGTGCAATGGTGTGCACATTTCAGAGCTATGAGCAAGGCAGTCGCAGCAATTACTCTGCATTTTTGTCAGGAAGTCACCATCGAAAGCGCTCAATGCTGTATGCTAACATTGCTTAGATTTTGTTTCATACGTGAGAGTGGAAGAAAAAAAACATGATCAAAATATTGCACCCTGTATCTTTCTATAGCTTACTTACAGAGGCAGAACTTACTATTTCAGAGTAAGTTCCTTCATCTAACACTATTCTGGTTTTAAGATTATTTTAGTCTGGAGTAATTCCCCTGAACTGTTGTAACCCAAAGGGATTGAGGAAAAACTTCTGCAATATGAAAAAGAGTGAAAAATGATTAGTGAAACATTTCAAGAAGAAAAAAGTCCAGCCTTGGTAATAACAATCTTAATAACAACAATAATACTGCTGGTATAAGCAATGTATATGTCCATCATCTACTTACAATGTGACTTTCAATCTTCAATTTTTCTTCCATCCTAGTGAGAATTCAGAGCGTCTTCTCTCAAGCCAATCTAATTATAACAGTAAAAAAAAAAGAGAATGAGATTCTCAAATTCACAGATTTGGTTCTCCCTCCTGCATTATGACACCTTCTTTTGGTTTAGTGATGATTGTGAAAGCTAATAATGATGAAGCACGTCAGAATGGAGAAGACGAGCGCACAGAACTTGTTAAACTGCCTTCAATGTGTTATGCAATGTTCAATATTGATTTTGATTTCACTCAACTTCTATTAGAATTATCTGTTCGCGCCAGCTGCCAAATATACCTGCTCAGTAATGTGCCCAAATTCATTAACAGTTTTGTTTTAATAATATTTCATTTTAAAGTTTAATTTTATCCACACATTAGCTTCATATTACTTATGCAAATAAAAGCTTTATGGCTATATTAGCAATAATTCATTATCATTCCCTACTGGCTTAGTGAAGGAATTTGTAACTTTGGAGTACATCCAGAGCTTTTAATTGAAGAAACTAAGGGAAGCCTACATTTAGTTAGAATCATTTGCACATACAAATTAAATATGATTAGCATAAGTCTCTAAAACTCTTCCCAGACTCAAAGATAGATTGTGACTTTTCCTGGAGTCCTGGCTGAAGGATGGAGTATTAAGGAGGAGTCCAGCGAGCATCCTTGGGAAGGAGGCCGTGACGCACCGCTGCCATCCCAGGTAGGAAGGTGATCTCTTTATTGAATGTTACTTCCCGTTCTGCTCCATCGTCACCCTTACGGCAGAGGTGACACCTGTCCCCTCCTCACCTGTCTACCCCATAGCATCTCTGAACAGAGGGGGAGAGGAAAGCTGTGGCTCTGCCCAGGGTGATTTTCCTTCCAGGGGCTCAGACCAGGCAATGAGTGGTGGCAGGGGAGGAAGGAAGTGTCTAGATTGTATGGGCAGGTTGCAAAACCAGGTATGTTCTAGTTGCTGGGACAGAGGGAATGTGTTTTGGTGCAACTTTACTCTTCTGTTGTTTTACATCTTCACAACTAGCCCCATGTAGGGAACTTACAATGACTAAATATATAAAATACTACAAATATATGGAACTGATAACAGTTGACTACTTTTTAGGTATCACCACAAAAGTCCTACAGAGCTGGGTCTTCTAAGTTCCAGTGCTTCTATCTCCACTTCGAAGGTGGAGGACTGGACCCTAAATCATCTCAAAAACGTATTAAGAAAATTGTATTGAGGATACTCCTTTCTTTGTGCTCTAAATGAGCTCTTGATGGATTAGGAACTGACTCATGTTTACTTTATTATATCCCAAGTCGCATAAGGACTGTGGGTATCTTCCCCATCTCCTACAGAAGATGTTTTAATTAGCCAATTATATTAGTAAAAAGCAATCTAATTTCTAGGCCAAACAATAGCATGGCACAGATATTAAAATCAAATTAGCAAGACATACCAGTGTTTTCCTTTAGCATGCAAAAACGACCTCCTGCACAGATAATTAGCATTATGTCTGCGTGGTGATCTGTCGCAGTGAAAAACCACAAACGGTGGTGAGTAATGAAGATGGTAACAGGTATCAGAATCTCCCCCTACTGTCTATCCCCAGCTTTTGCCCTTTTAATTTAGTTTATTAGTAATCATGGTCTGTCCTTTAAATATATGCTTTAGAAAACAAACAGCGGTATTTGCAAATAAGTAGCAGCGCCACTTCCAGGAGACAAGAGCTACACGTGATTCCAGGAGATTCCGTTCCCTGCTCAACGCAGACTTCCCGCACGACACTGGCAAAGCCACACAATTTCCCTGCACCTCTGCTGCAGGAGGACAAACATTTTCCCAACTCTTTCCTCCATTTCAAGTGATCGTTAGGAGACAGAAGATGCCTCACCATGTACAAGGCAGAGCAGTTCCCCCCCCAGGCACTCGCAGCTTGCTATGGTGAGGCACAAAAATCTCCATTAATGTAACTTTCAACTCTGATGGGAGAAATGAAGCTTTCCTAATAAAACACACATATTAAAAAAAAAGAAAGGGGAGGGAAAAAAAAAAAAAAAGAAGGAATAGATCTTACAGCCTCAACTCCATACAGACTTTTTCTTTTTTCACAACTATGAGTTTAAGTCGAAGCAGAGAATTAAATTTTTTGATCCAGGACGATGGGTGCTTTGGATTGCCAACTAGTGAAAGCTGAAAGGAATCTTTTAAATTGTGCCTAGAATCCACCTTCTGAGATGGAAACCATGTTTATTTGGGAATTAACAACAGAAATTTACAAAACAACTAGCTGCTTTGAGAAGGTGTGTTTCCACCTTCCCCCCAAAGGAAAGCAGCAGCCTGTCCCTGGCCATCGCTGCAGCAGCCACGCTCCGGCAGCAGCCAGGCGCAATCGGAGTCTCTCTGAAAAGCAGCGGGGATTTGTCTGAGTAAGACATTTATCCTTCAAAGGCCAGGGCACTGGAGCGCCCGTCTTGGCAAAGCTAACAGATCAATTCTGCTTAACCCCTGAACTCTGAATCCTTATTACAACCTTTCGCAAGTTCCGAGGTGTAAAACCATCCCTAAACAAAGCAAGGTCTGCCATACAGTGAAAGGCTGAAGTGGAAGAAACCCGTCAAGGGAGCAGCTGTGCGGGGCTGTCGCCTGCCCTCCCGGGATGCAGAGCCCCCTCTGCTGCAGCACCACGAGCTGTGTTAGCCTCGGCCCCCGAGCAGGGTCTGACCCGGGAGTCGTTGCTCCCCGAAGAGCGTGTGACAGCCCAGAGACACCCCGCGTCTGGACAGACACATCTCTAATCCGCTCTAACCTGTACAAGTGAATAATTTTCCTACATAAAATGGTAGCACTTAAAGGTGCAGTACATCCACATATCTGAACCCACATTTAATCTGTTATAAATTAGCGTAAGAGAGGGATTAGAGGACTGCAGGGATAATTGCTGCTTCCCTGGCTGGTGGTGGAGCGCCTGTTTCCAGCTGTATTTACTGTACCACTGAATGGAAATTCTGAGAGGATCCACAATCAAGAAGAAAGACAAATGAAATACAAAGTATTTCAGCGCTGTTCTGATGCAACTGCTCTCATCATTGCTAGTTACTCTTCTGAAGTTAATATTCTATTTTGTCTGAAGAAGGAAAGGTCCTTTTGCAATTTTTTGATCCAGAATTACCTCACCTGGTGTGCTGCTTACCTGCTACCCCCGAAGAAACAGGAGGACCATGCACTGGATGAGACCACACGTTCCATCAGCTAAACAAAAGGGTCCATTAAAAACTGAATTCTCAACATGCTTTCTGAAAAAAACGCATACAGGAGTATCCACGTTATGTTTGGAACCACCAATACTCAAACCTATGACCCCAGGGCTTGTTACACTGGCTCCTGCTAAACAGTTAGCATCAATATTTCCTTAACTGGCTGTGTCCGAAGTGGGATTAACATCAGTCCCTTACTAAGACCGTGGCATTTTTTTGTATCTACTGGAAAGCACTTAGGCATGTCATTTCTTTTGCCATTTTCTAACTACGGTAGATAAAATGTTCTGAAATTAAACTTCAGTAATTGTGCAGAATTTCATGCACGGGGCCTGCTTGTCACTTTCCCTTCAACTGTGTGATGTTATTTCTTCAATCACTCACCCAGGATCCTCCTCTGTTCCACAAGGTGACCCTGCATTTTGCTGCATTTTTATTCTTGTCATCTTTGCTCCTCCCTCAAGACACAGACATCAAGACTGGGCTTTACAATCACCTAAATGAACGCTTACACCCAGGACGTGCTGAGAGAAGCCCACAGGGGAGGTAACAATTCCCAATTGTGTTAGTGACCTGATTCTGATGTAATGGCACAGCTTTCGATGGCATTACAGATGACTATTTCCAACATTCTGATATAGGCAGATTTCCCAGCCCAGCAGCTGGATGGCATTCACTCAGGGATCCTCACACACATCCCCCTAGGAGGGCTGTGACCACCACCATTGCAAATCACTTTGCACCACCCACTCTGACCCCTTCACTGCAAACCCCTGCTGCACCTCCAGCCCCTGGCAGACAGGCTGGCTGGGGCCATAGCACGCCGTTACCACAACCAACACCAGATGGACCACAGGCAGCACCGCTGAGCTCTGAGGAAGAGCCACCCAACCAGACAAGATCCGAACACCACACTTCTGCTGCACTTGGCAGCATCTCTGCAGCAAACGGGAATATCCCTGTCACCTCGGGCTAACAAACCTGGGCGATTATCACAGTGAAGGCTCTAATACAGGTTGCAAAAGTATGCCCACAGCACTGGGAAATTACTTGGGTACTTGCAGCTCATGTTTGTGTTTAGCAATTGCACAGCTCACTGCAGTGTTACCAGGCCTCGCCAGTAGCAAAGAGGCAAGGAAGAAATTTGTTGGGTAATCTTGGGCTTCTGCACCACAGCGTGGGACTGGGATGGGAACACAGAGACAAACAGCGCACTGAGAGCACACCACGCAGGATCCAGTTGGGAATACTCCATAATCTAACTTCTAGTGCCATGATTTCGGAATGAACTTCCCTCCCCCAGTGTTTAGCTACAAAGTGTTTGAGTAAAGAATGCTAAATTACATGCAAGTCACATTAAGAACAATCAGTCTCATGTAATAAGGAACCTAATAGTTCATAAATGAGATGCAAATTCATTTTTACGGGTGCACTATAATAAGCCAATTATTTCAGAGCTCTTCAATTATGCAGTTTCAAAAAGCTGAATTGCTTTAAAAAAAATTTTTTTAAGAAGCTTTAGGTTTTTCCGTAGCTTACAAGGAAAAGAAAATATATCTGCCTTGCAAGCAACATAAAAAAAAAACAAAACCAAAAAAACCCCAAACAAATCAAAACCCAATCCCCCAAAACATTGTGCCAAGAGGTGAGCAGGAGCAATACAAACATAAAAGATTACAGCAGCTGGCAAACCACAAACGTGGCAGACATGCAGATAACGGACCTCTGGGTTCCCACCAGCTACAGACAGTCAGGAGCCCATCCTTCCGCACGCTGGGGTGAGAACTACAGACAGAAATAGCACCGCCGCTTAATGACAACGTCTTACCACCATCAAAACTGCTCTTTGTGACTTTTGGCATTCATATCCTTAAAAAGAGATGTTTTTCCTTTGGAAATAGAAACAATGCTGAGATGTTCTTCCTGAACCCTCCAGCACTGTTTTTCTTCCACGAAACTGGGGACAGGAGAATGTAGATATCAAATTTGGTTTTAAAAAAAAAAAAAAAAAAATTGAAAAGATTACGCAAAGGCAGAACCATTCTCATTTCTGCATTGTGTGCAAACAAGCAAACTATGGCAAGAACCCAGCCAGATTCTCTCTGGTCTGGGTGGTAACATAAAATGCAACCTGCACCAATTCAAACATAAGTTTGACTTAATGTTTTTTCAAAAATCAAGCCCCATTTGGAGAAATTTTGCAAAATGAAAGCAAACCCACTGCCTTCTAATGGTGACACTATTTCACCGAAATCTTCATTTCCTCCATTTTATTGTTGATGACCACTTACAGGGAAACAGAAGCAAAACCAGTCCTGAAACAAAGATCACATGAAGGAGCAAACCTTTCTTTATGGTTTATGCCTTTTTAAGGCTTTTGCTGCACTGATTGCTTGTTGTTCTCCAGGGCACTCACTACTTAGCCTTGGCAGCTGGTGAGACACGGCCTGCCTTTGGTGTATGATTTTTAACAGGGACAACACAGTTAGAATACTATGTGGGTAATTCCTACCTCTAATACAACCCTTTCTCGTTCACAGAGCTGCTAAACACTTTACAGGGGCCTATCACAAAGAAATTGAAAAATCACAGTTGTTTAGGTCTTGGCCACACAATAATAATGAACTGAGTCTTAATATGACTGTAATGCACAGTGCCGGCCTCCATTTCTGCTACTCGCCATCCTTCTTTATGCTGTTATTATTACTCATATTGTGGCCTCAAGAACAAGGAATTTCAACAAACTGTTAATACAGAACTCAGGCACTGTCCCAGTGAGACTATAAAGTGCTGGACTCCTGCCCGATCTTTCTCGTTACCATTTAACCTTTTTCCACCCAGCAAATGCACACACTTTAACTGAGGAAAGGACTTCCCTTTCTGGATAATGAATAGTTGTATTTTTCAGCCTTTGCTTGCAAAATGTTTGGACTGAATGAAATGTGCAGACAAAAATAAAAGAGCTATGAGAAATGGTAATTGCAATGTAATGTAATCTGGCCTGCTCCCCCAAAGGCTGCCAGCCACTGCTGCGTGAGCTGCGAGGCCAGCTGGCTCTCAAGTGCTCGGTGCTGTCTGTGTGGCCTGGGCTCCCTGAGGCTCACCTTCCTGAGGCTCACCTTCCTGAGGCTCACCTTCCTGAGGCTCACCTTCCGGCTACTGTGCTCGCCTCTTGCTCTCCTGTAGCAAGTGCGATACTAGTATCCACTGGCCTGAGTCGCCTGGTCCCTCGGAAACACTTTCTTCTGCACCACAGGTATGCAGAGCTTCTAGTGTAGCCTCTCTCAGGGATGCCACAACAGGAAAGCAAGAAATACAGAAAAGTTAAGCCAGGATTCATGTACAGAAGCCATATCCTAGACTAAACCAATTCTTAATGCTGGAAAACCTACACAAGCTTTTAGGTACATAGGCAAGTCTTTTCAGCTCTGGAACAGAAGCAGCAGTCTTGAAATCTGCGCTGTGTGACTGCTCTCCAGTTGTATTTATTTTTGAAGCCCGCTACTTCCACGTGAGAACTGAAGCTGGCTTACATGTCTTAAGCGTATCAGCCAGCCGAGTAAAAGATACAGCCTCTGCTTCGGTATCTTGTCGTAGTGCACCTTTACCACTAAAACTGTTTCATGAGTTTTCTACCGTCACAGAGCTCTCTGCTTAAAGCTCTACAGAGTTACAGGATGCTGAAAAGCAGGAAAACTTCTAACATTTGCCCCCTGCTCTCCATGCCCACTCTGAGCCTTTGCCAGGTTTGCTCCAGGCCCGGCTGAGCAAGGCTCAGTCCGGCAGCTCGGCCAAATCTTCCTGGGCACAACATGCCAACAGATCAAGTTTCTGAGTCACAGCAAAAGAGGCAATAAAGATAAATTGTAACATAGCCTTCTCCACACTGTTTAAATTTTCTAGAGGTAACACAACACTGACATCCAGATTTAGAATTAACTGTTTAGTTTTGAAAGTGCTTTTTGATCAAGGCTTAGAACAACGTACATCAGAGTCTGAACACATTCCTATCTAAATGCACAAGCACTGTTTGCAATGGGAAGACGATCCTTGTTTTAGCAAAGGCCATATTTAAAAAACAGAAATATGAAAAAATGTTGTGAAGCGTCTAACATCTGGATCAGGACTTTGTGACTGGAGACTGCGGAAGCCTCAGAAGTGGCTTTTGAGAAGGCCATCACTCAGCAGAGCTGTCTTGAAAGCAGGGTCTGAATCTGCAGCCAGTTGACCTTCTGGGACAGAGCAACTTTAATAGTATTCTGGCCTTATAATGCTGTAAACTATATTGTGAATACATACATCAGTCTTGGGTAAGATGCTTAATAATAAATTAGTTAATTTTTTTCCTTTAGCCAAAAGGCAGCGCAAGCCATAGCTTTATTTACAAAAGGTTAAACATTCCTTTAATTGGATTGCTGGCATTTAAGCCTGCAGCAGAATATCCTTCAGCAGTGTCCCTTTTATTTGTGACTGGAGAAGTGCCTAGAGAAATGCCAAGGGAAGATTTCATTTTAATAAAAAAGAGAAGCTTAAGATCCCTTTGGAGGCTTATGTTACATCTCAAAACTACCATGAACTAATGAATTTAATCTAAAAGGTCCCCAACCACAGGACTGAAGAGAAACCGCAATACTGGTGTAGCTTGACCACACTGACTTTCTATGCGTGTCAGCAGTTGGATCTTTGTGCTTACATTCCGAATACAAACACACACATCTGAAGTTTTTAGTCATTTAAAAGACATTTTAAAATGAGAAATATGGTTGCCCTACAGCATCCTAAAGACACTTCAAAGAACAATTTGTGTCAGAGACTTGCATGTAAATAGAGCAAAGGAAAACCCACAGCCCCTTCTCCCCTGAGTCAGTGCCTTGGAAAAAAATTACACGCCAAAAATTGTGCTGCCTGGAAGAAAAATCGCCCCTTGTTGGCTCATATTGGGGTCAAGCTGAGGACCCAATTCTGTATGGTGCTGGAAGCTGAGCGCACGCAGCACTACCCGGCTGAGTTATTATCTCACAGTTATTATATGCACAGTATGGAAGTCTCCTGGGAGAGTGGCTAATGTACACTTTGCCTCCCTAGAAAGTATGGTGGGAATTTATGAGGAAAGAAAATAGGGTCTATAAATTACACAAAGGACCTTTAAATAGAGGTATAGGTTTCATTACTGGAGCATGTTACTGGATGGTCAAAATTAAAAACAGCTTCTAGAAAGTGGATTGCATTTAACTTTCCATTTGGGGGAAAAGAAAAAGAGAAACAATTTCAAACACAGCCTTAATTATCCGGGCAAGTTGAAGTATGATGCCAAGTTTGCATTGACACAGTAAGTGACCAACATGTAAGTTATCATCCTTCAGGTACCTCTATTTTAACATCTCATTTTGCTTTCTAAAATGTGATAATTAGAACCTTGCCTTAATGCTACAATGGATTTGAGAGCGGAATCTACCTATTTTACTAATCCCTTACAGAGTATGAGTCTCTACTGCTTGCGCAATGGTTGAGCTCCAACATGCTGCAGCTGAAGAGCCTGTAAGAGAGAAGAGGGACCACTGGAGAACATGGGCAAGGAAAATCCTTCCCCAAGACTTTCTTAACTCTGCTGGGATAAAGCGCAGCAACCAGCCTTGCCCACCTACAGACCATCCCAAAGCCTTGCACTTATCAAACCTCTCATCCCATCACGCCCACCTTGTGAGGGAGAACTCTCCAGAGATGAAGTTTGCCCCTTACTCTACCTACAGTCTGAAGGATTTCAACATCAAGAACCGCAAGAGTTTGGGGCATGCTGGCTCTTTTCTCACCAGATAGCCATGTTCCCAAGAAGCATCAAACAATCCAGGAGAAACTTCCTTATCTTAGAGATTTCTACTGTTGCTTTACTGTTTAAAGTCACAGCTCCTGGTGCTTAGCTGTGATGCTCCCATTTAATGAAAAATGGAGTATTATGCCTTTGTGGTGGTCCAGAAAAGATAAGAGAAATAACTAAGAATACTCTACCAATCCAGAAACCAGAAGGCACATCAAAGGAATCCACAACTGCATTAAGGCAATAGTTGATTATATTCAAGTCATTAAGACACTTTTTAGAAATTTGCATTTGGCAACCCTGAACTTTCCAATTCTATCATCGTACTTGAAGAGAGGAAATCTCACCAGTTCCAAAAATCAAGACACGGGTTTCTTTCCACCACAGACCTTCAAATAGAGCTGGTGGCACTCAAACCTTCTTGGAGTGGAAGAATCCAAATCTGAACAGAACACTTCACATTCTTGTGCCTAATTCCATCACACTGCTGCTTGAAAAGATAGCCAGAGAAAGGAAAAAAATATTTCCATTTTTAAAAATTTGGAATGTTGATTCACTCCAAAATGTCAATTGTTTTTAATCACAGATACTAATATTGAGGAACTACTCAAGACAAAAATAAAGTGTCTCATTTGAGGTTAGGCAAAGCATTCATTCAGCCTCAGAAATAATTTTTTTCCTTAATTATTTTGTTTTCTTAGGCATTCTAAATTAATCCTTCTGGTTTGACCTGGAAAAAACCCAAATCTTTAATGAGACACTTATTTGTGCAGGGTTTATCCTCCCGCCCAGCTTTAATGGCATGTCCAGCTCATGGAAGTGTCAGCTTCCTTCTTGTGGGACAAAGTCGGTGAGGAAAAAAAACCCTGGAAATATCAGCTTCAGTTTCTTCTGTTCTGTAGCCACATATTTGTCCTTTGAGTCACAATTATTTGACTCTAGTCAGCACACCACACATTTTTACATTTAATGAGGTTGCAGGCTGCTGCTTTTCACTATTATCCTTAATCAAGTTTTATTGATTACTGGGATGCAGCTTCAATGGAGAGAACATTACAAACAAATGGAAAAGCTGCCCAGAAGCTACTGGGTAAAGCTTTTTGTGTTCTAGAAAAAAACCCACCCAATATTAAAAAAATAATGTCGTTGCCTCTCCCATTCAATCCTGCGCACTCCCTGCAGGAGACTCTGATGATCCCGCACTATAGTGTAACCCCACGATCCTGACGCTCCCGTGTTGAAGCGTGCTTGAGGCAGGGAGCCTGACTGTGCGTGGATGCAGGTGCTGAGCCAAGAGCTAGAGGCAGGAGCATCGCTCAGTCTCAGCTTGACGCGGGCAGGTATAAAACATGTTTTCTTATACAGCCTCTCTGCCCCTCAGACAGAAGGAAACCCGCAGAAGGCTGAATGGGAGGCTGGTGAAACACAAGGGTTATTTATCTTGCGGTTATCTGTAACCAACTCAATCACCCAGGTGTTAATGGCATAGAAATCACCTGGCCAGGTACTATCATGGGTAACATGCTTGCAGAAAATTAACAAATCAGAAAAAGTGACTAGTTATTCTCATTATAGGGGGTTAAATGAAAACATATTTATTATTCTAAATTAAAATCCATTGTTAGAAATTAAATCAGCTAAGTTATAAACCGCTCATGAATGGCAGCATACGTACTATCAAGGTAATGCTAGAACAGAAAATAAGAGAATTGGGGAATTTAAGATACACAAAATAGTTGTGCCTGAGGGACTGAGCTAATTAAAGCAATCTCTACTAGTTCTTAAGTGTTCATTATTATTTAGAATGGATGTTTGAATGAAAGCAGGGTGACAGCAGTGACCCATACTGACACACGTATCTCCATGAACAGTGTTGTGAAAGGAAATGAGTTTGTTTGCAAGCCGGGCTCCCGTTAAACACCGCAACCTGTTAAGATACAGGCTCTATCTCTTATTATCACACCATTCGTCAAACTCTTCCCATTCTTTTGTAGGTATAAATTGCCATTTCCCAAGACAGTTCAAAGTAATGGAAGAGCTACTGCTACTCCACCTCTACCACTTTCAACTCTTCTCTTTATTGTTAAGGATTACTTTTGCCATGGGATATTCTGTGCCTTGTAAAAACATCCTTCAAAGAAAGCATGGTTGAGCTCTTGATTTCTTGATCATAAAATTCCCCACTGTACTGCATAAGATTAATGACTAACTGTTTTCTATGAAGAACAAACACATAACAAAGGGTTTTCTGCACTGAGTGTGAAAAAAACTTCCTTAATTTCATGTAATTTATGTCTCTCATGCCATGAAGGAAATGGATCTATCCCTGTTCACCTCAGTAGAGCTAGACAATTAATAGTCAAGAAAAGGAAAACATAACACTAAATTTCTGCTTCATACAATTAGAGTGACCTAAAAAGGGTAATCATATCTATGCAGAATGACGAGTCATTACAGGAGATAAAGTAGCCAGGTTGAAACAAATAAACCATCTCTACCACAAACTTGAACGCATATTGAATGTACCAAAATTTGTATCATTATCTTCATTATTTCATCCACCTCTACTCACTTTCTTAAGCTTCTGGCTGTTGTTCTGAAGAAAATGAAACAGTTTTGTTCTGTATTGATTGTAGATACTCTGTGTTCCTTCCTATGAGGGTGTTGGGAGGTGACAACGGTACCCAAAAAGGGACACAGGTGAAGAGAAACTGGCTGGCACTGGTGATATTCCCATACTTTAGACAGCAGCTTACATGGATGTGCTCAGCCTAGGTTTAAACTGCAGCAAGAAGGACTTGTGGAAGACAGAGGGACACAGAGCTCTGTACCACGACAGAGCTGGCACTGAGTGAACCGCCATGGCTGAGGCCCGTGTGCGTGGTGCATCCCCGCGTGGTACCCAGCCCAGCTCCACCAGTGCAAGCCCCCAGCCACGCTTCGCCTGGGTACGCAGACGGGCTTGGAAATCAGAGAAGGCAGCAGATCGGTGTGTGGTTCGGAGACCACTGCAGTCTTCAAAGGCCTTGCCCTGTATTTGTATGTCTTATAATTAGGACAAACCAGCACTGCAAGCAAAGAGCACCTTGCCCGCAGTTCCACATTACCTGGTAATACAGGTCCCGATCCTTTCTTGGAGCTCCGTGGTGGAAGTCATATGTCTGAGTTTCATTTAACGGGGGACATTTTTTAGCTGTCCTCATTATGAGAGATAGCAAGGCAGAGCTTAATCAGGCATGGACTGTGCATGTTTGCCAGCTGGTACCACTCATGCTCAGCACTAGATTATTTTGTTACATTTCTCTGCCCTTTGTTACTCTTTGTTCCGAGATGGTAGAATGGAATTTACCATATCTTTAAACAGTCATTTAGTGACACAGCTGCAAAGCTCATGTGCTTATCTTCTGGTTTGCAGCTTTTTTTTTTCCTGCTTTGTTTTTCCTACAATGTACATGTATTAGTAGCTTTCTCTTGAACTTGCTTTTTTTTGTGTGTGCATTAATTCCTAAATTACAATGTGTCATATCCTTTCAACTGCTCATTAATGTCTTTGTAACTATGATATTTTATGGCAATTTAACTGTGGAGATTACAAATAAAATTATCAGCTAAAAACAGAATGATTAGTAAACCAAGATAAATGCTGTAAATTAATCATCATTTCATACATCGTACCAAGGTTTTAAATTTTCGTGTTAATATAGCAGATGCAAATTGTTGAGGTGAAAATAGTTGTAGCAATTTTAACTATACAAAATATCAGTCCTTAAAAACAAACAAAACAGAGATTGGAAATTTTTAACTAACCTTTCAGTCACACGTACCTTCCTGGAACAATATCCATTTTTTAGCAGATCCTTGCCAAATTGCCACACAACATTTATTCTGTCAGTTCCTATTCTTTGATTTTTTGGTCGATGTGTCACGGAGTTACTGATGACACAGGACACACTGTAGCCACCGCTTCCTTTGCTTGGATTTGAGAGAATAAAACTCACTTGTCTGCAAGCCCTGTTGGGGCAGGACACGCTGTCCCTGCTGAGTTTACGCAGCATTTCACACAAGGGACAGGTCCTCGTTTAGGAAAAAGGCCTTAAATGCGAAGAGAACATTTTCTTCTGCAAAATAACAGAGGGAAGTCTTTTAATATTAAAAGAAACAGATGTGTACCCTGACACCCTCTAACACGAAACACACACACACAAACATTCCTCCCGTGTCCAAATACGGAAGCAAACACACACACTGCCCCCACATTTTAAATTACACAGCATTGTCTCAGCTAGACAGAAAATGTGCAGGGTTACTCCCAGACAAAGATTAATCTTTCTTTGATATATTCAATACTTCGCATGCTCCACATTATCTGGTGAGTATATATGCCTTGCCTTCAAGAATGTGATGTACTATGCCATACATCATCGTCTAATTTATTGAGTGCACCTCTGCAGCATGCACTCTGCATCCCTGCCCAGGGTCAGCATCACATGCCAATCCTCAGTTGTGCTTTTCCCAGCCCCAGGCTCCTCCGAGCGTGGATGCTGCCACAGTCTGTACGGCCAGCTCTGTTCACACAGCTCACATCCACACTCCAACGCTGCTTTTTGCAGAGCGGGTGTAGAAGCAACATAAGGCTGAACCCGAAACAATCCATGACACCCTTTAAAAGCAAGATCCTGGGAAAACGGATAAGTAATAGGAAAGATGGCATCCCAGCAGGAGCCACTGGAACAAGCAAAGCACCTGGATCCACACACTGAGACGCTGGCACCCAAACACAGGCTCTCCTGGCTTTGTTTTACAGAATGAAAACCCATCTGGGGCAGCTGAGTTTTCTGTTTGCCATGCTCACGTACTTGTATGACAGCTGTCTTTTAAAGGCGAGGAGGTTGAGAGAAATAAAGATGACCCTGACTCACCCAGATTAGCCTCATCTTCAGAGAGATTTCCATGGAAATAGAGCAGAAGGCGCTTCTCGTTCCTACACGAGTTCCTCTCAAGACACCTGCTGTGCCCACCAGTATCGGAGTAGCAAGCCCCGAGGTGCCAAACAGCCTACCTGGTTAGAAACGGGAGGAGGGGAAAATGAACAGATATCAGTACAAATTTATTTTGAGTGCAGTTCAGTTTGTTATACTGAAGACCTGGGGCTTCTGCAGAGAAGCAGACTGGAGTAACGTCTTGCAGTTCTTTGCTATAAGCACAGAAAAACTTGCCTAGTGTCATGTAATGGACATAACACATAATGGTGTGATTAAAAAGACTAACCCTGTGTATGCCTCTCTCTTTGGTGTACATACGAGCATTGCTGACTACAGCTGCACTTAAATGGGAGCATACTGCATAAATATTGATACTTGCTGTGATTAATATTGCTATTTATATTAGCAATGAATTGGGTTCACATAAAAATAATTAGCACAGCATGCCTGGGTATTATTTGCTCCTAATTATATCACAGTTCATTTCACCAACAGCAATGTGTCACCAAGTCAATAACAACCAATGATTAATATACAGAATGCATTACCTTAAAATAATACCCTGTGTAACTCCCCGTGTTATGATGGAATACTATTAGGAAGTCCCTGGATAATTGCTTCAGGTGAGTTCCTGACTGGAGTTACTAATACTAACCTAAACTGCAAATGCAAGGACAAAAAAGGTGTTACTCAGTGTTTTTGTTTGTTCGTTTTCTTGCTTTTATTCTTTTTCCCATTATTTCCTTTCACACCTCAAGAGTCAAGGCTGACTGGGTGCGGTAAAGCATCAGCACTACCATTCTGCAAGTTGTCACCCCCAGCAGTCCCGGCCCTACCACTCGCTCTGGGAGCAGGTCGATGTCATTCAAATAACCCATTATGGAGCAACCAAATCCCCCCCATCCTCACCCTGGCGAGCTCTACATATACTCTTAGAAAACACCTTGCAGAACAGACGGACTCAGGCAATTACGTCCCAATCACACCACCCAGGCAGCAGCATAAATATAACAAACATGTAATAAACCCAGCCAACAAAATCCTCCCCAGAGTCCGCCTCCTACATCTGCCCAGCCTCACTCATCTCCCAACTCCCCTGAGCAAGTCATTTAACCACTCTCTTTGCCATCTGGAAGCTGGGACATTGCCGCTGCTACAGTACTCACAGGCTATCAGGAGACTTTGTTTACCGGAGTTTGTGAAGAAAACTGAGATTTTGGGATGAAATGAGTTGTCATGGGCTCTATTCTGCAAGATGCTGGCTCTGGCCAGGATCCAGCAAAGCACTTAAGCACTTGGTTACCCCTTAAAAAAGCAGAGCAACTTTTCCACTAACTGTAGGGGAGAAAATATATTCAAAGGAGCTTAAGAAATACCTTAGACGAAATAGGGCAATTTAGTACTAGTGCTGATTCCAAGGCACAAGAAGAATGGTTTCACGTTGTTCTCAAGAGCAGCCTTTTCACTTTTGGCGTCTGATGGCACCTGCAACATTTAATCAGTGGAAAGTGGCCATGTATGGAAGTTGGAATAAAAAAAAACAACTTTGAAGGATAAAGATTCACAGATCGTTTTAAGACAGCAAATACAAACTTCTCTTTGCTCATCACTTATTAAAGACAAACTTGGATGTAAGTTAATACTTCTTGCCAATATCTGTCAAACATCCAGCCAGCTAACAAATACTAAATATCCCACTGTATATTGCACACCCATAAATCAACTCAGGCAGTATTAACATACAGCATCTTTATGGTGTGCTACTGCCCCCATGTGTAATAAACATTCCTAACAGGAATCCAAGAACTGAAAAATAATGTCTTGGTTCGCATTATCGCAGAGCTAGTGGAGCGTCATAGATAAAATATCCTGGTTCCCTGCAGCTCCGAAACCAAATGAAAAATCAGGTGAGTATCTGAGCGCAGGGACATCTGGCTTTTGCTTAACCTATTAATGACAGGACCACACTGTCCCTCCTCATTTATTCTAGAATATCTTCATACATCTCAGACAAACATTTGTAACAGTTTGTTGCAGCGTAGAAAACAACAGATCTTGAGACACTTGGGATGAGATTTTTCTGAGCAGTTCAACTCTTATTTAAGTACAAAAATAATCAAAATTTGGAAGTTTTCAATCCATTAACTGAAGTGCTTTTGAAAAATTTATCTGAGTGTGTTACTCTTAATGCTTTATGAAAAGCAGGGCTCTGAAAAAAATGAGCTTTTAAACATGATGCTGAGCATCATGCAGAGCCCAACAGAGCTCTAGAAATGCCTCAGTGATGGGTACAAATACCCAATAAGAGAGGAAAAAAGTCCAACTCATCAGAGAAGCAGCAGAAGCTCTCAGCTGTGATCCATCTCTATGTAGCAAAGGGTTCTCCCCAAGCAGAAACCGACACCACTTTCCTGCCCTGTCAGACTTAGCAGCTGCTGCTCACCCAGCGATCTCCATCTGCAGACACGGCTAAAAGTCAAAACCCTGACAAGTCAAAGAATCAAAACAACTCCATGGAAAACAATAACCAGGTCAATCATTTCATTTTTATTTCAACCAAAACCAATACTTTTAGCCTTAAATGTTGATAACAAAGTCAAATAACAACAAAGCAGCCCACTCGGTCATTTTGAAAATGTTAAAATAGGGCACATTGAAATTAATCAAAAAAGGAAATTACTGCAAAAAAATCCACTACCTTCTTTTGCCTACAAATCCAGTTTTATAATCAGCATTTTTTGATTAAAAACAACATAATGGCAAAAATTCTCGACTCCCGTACTTGGTACCTTGAGAAATGAGCTACTCCGCAAGTACTTCATTTAATTTATGAGAAGAAAGATGAAGTGGCTAAAATGTACTTCTCTTACTTTCTGAACACCTATTTCTCCCATCTAATGTGAATGATCACAGAGCCCACGCTCCCACACTGCCACGTGCCAAACATGGTTTGTGCCAGTCTCCCAGGTGAAGTCCCATTTTCAACATATTTTTAATGCGCTGGGAAGCAGGAGGGCAGAGAACTGCAGGGTTTCAGAGCAGGAACTGTCATCACCGGGGCTGGAGGTTTGCTGGCCGGGTAATCACTCTGGCTGACTGCACACACCTGACTGGCCATGGCAGCCAGGGCAAGTGTTTCACAAGTCCCTGTGTCCCTGATTTTTCTCTGGACATGGGGCGACCCATCTCTTATTCCCAAATCATAGGACCTTGCCTTTTTCCCGAGCAAAAGATGGGGACTGAGGAATCCCGTTTGCACGTGCAAGCCTTTTCAGAAAGGAATGGGACCACTGGCCTTATCTTGGCAGTTGAGTCCACAGAGGCATCTATGGGGTCATTCTAAGGGAGTCACCAAATAACTACAAAAATGAAAGTTTATTTACCCAGAGCCTGTAGAGTAACTTGCACCTACACAGGAAAGCTTTTAGAGGTTATACTGGAAAAGAATGAAGAGCATTGCTCTACTAAAACAGTCTCCTGTCCTCAGTTCAGGCCATGGGGGGAGGACTTTAACAGTCACTAATAAGGGAGTGCTTCAGTGTCAGTAATCCGAGAGCGAACCGCCTAGGCTGGGCCTCTGGAAATACTGAAATAACTATTATATTTGGAGTTATTACTATACAAATTTATGTTGCGGCTACTCTGCAGGAGAATACAGAACGCAAGCCCCAAACAGGTTTCACCACTACCAGACCGATGTGACTCGCAACAGACCAAAGCAGAGGCTGATCCCAGCCTCACACCTCCCACCGCTTACACCAAAGGCATAAAAGACACAGAAAAGAGGTGCATATTGAAGCTCCAAACTAGAAACACATCTTCTGGCCAGCTCTAACCTTAGCTCTGTAGTATCTTAGATGGCAATGGGCTTCTCTGCACCCTTTCCAACTAGCAGGAATATCCCTCTATATTCCCATTTCATAGACTCTGTCTTTCAAGATGAATTAACCCTTTGATTGCAAGATTAATTTCCCAATGAAAAGTGCACACCTAGAGGGAGTCAAAGTGATAATGAAGATTACCACATCTGCCAGAGAGAAGAAGCTGCACAACGAAGCCCAATGGACCGCTGCAGAACATTTCAGGGTATTCAGTCCACTGCCTCCATCGATCAGACACACGTATAGCAGGAAAGACAGATGATGTATGGTTACCCACAGAACTTTATTAACACATTCAGCTTTATGAAAATATGCAGGCTAAGCTTTTTCAGTTTTCCTCTTTTTTTTTTTTTAAATAAGATATTTTCCACTAACAAAACTGATTTTTAAGTATGGAACAGTCATTTGCCAGGTTTTCAAAGCCATCTGTTTTCAAAGCCTACCTTCCTTGTTGTTTACCACAGGCTGTCTATCTGTTTTAACAACCTCCACTGGGATTTCACATTCCTCATTATGCAAAATCACTACTTATGCATTCACTCCAGCACTTGTCTAACTAATCTGCACTCATAACACCTTCCGTAGAAGATGCAGCATCCCTCTTCAGAGCCTGCAGATCAAAAACAACAGTAGCTGGTGTCATAGCAAGACAAAACATAGCCTCCTGTGTATTCCTGTTGTGATACAGGCCTAATCCAAGACTCCTTGGAGCTGCTAAAGTATAATAAAAAAATACCATATCACAAGAGATTTTGTATCATATGCAAGATAAAAAGCATCTATTTTTAATGTTGAGACTTAGGCTTTTCTTCGTCAAGAGGATTCTAAGTATTTTGGTCTCTCAGTTCTCATCCTTGGCAATGCGATGAGCACCCTCAACCTCCTCTGACGTTCCTCATGACCTACTGTTGGTTCATCCCAGGCACCACATGTTTTTCTTGCCAGGTTTCCATTTCTAGCAGCAGTCCCAACACCTGACACGGCTTAAAGTTGCTTTTTCCAGCCTCCCTCCAGACACACTCATAGAATCAGTGGATCATTGACAGCAATAGACCTTCCGAACCGCTCTGGTCTATTGTGTCAAGGCCTGCTCGGGGACCCTTTAACCACACATCATTGATACCATCCATCACATTAACAGCTTGCTGGGGGATGCTTTAATTCACGGATTATTAACACAATAGACTATAACGGCTGGTACCATTATGGTTGGCTGTGTCACAGAACATCCTCAGGTAGGTTAAAAACCAAAGAGAAGAGAAAACCAGAGGAAAATAAATACTCTCTATTGGCGTATTAGATCCACCGTATATAGAATTCTCCAAATAATTTTTTTTTTAAAAAATCAGAATTTATTAACATTAGTTTCTTAAAAATAATGCAATAGCTCGTCTTCCTCGGAAAATACGGCTACTACCTCTATTTGCCTGTATTTTGCAAAATTTGAGAGCTAAATGTAAATGTAAAACTTGCCATTCTTACATCTTTAAAACATCACAGCTGCAATGACACTGCTACGGTAAGATTTAACTCTAAAATTCAAAAACGACAAAGTGACTTTAAATGATGTTTATTTTACATGGAGAAGCAAGGGGAACTCCTGTTGAGCAAAGCACCAGTGATTGAAGCTAGCAACAGAAAAAAGTGAAATTTCATGGTTGAGTTATGATTTCCCAGAAAAAATAAAATACATCAGTCCTATAAAAGACTTTTCATCTACGAAACTGAAAGCATTTTCTGAGGAAGGTAAGCATCACATCACCATCCCATTTCGCACATGATAAAACAAGAGATTGGAAATAAAATGAGGGGGTGGACCCTTCCAAAATGTGGGCGTCCAGTTCCGGCTGCACCTGACGCACGTGCAAACGTCACAGCCCTCCACCCTGCTACCCTTAGCTCTGTTTCCTACCTGGGATGCCATCATCACATCAGAATCTCAAAGCACTTCTTGGGGTCAATCCTTTTGCATGAGGCAGCAGCAACAACACATTCCAGGATCAGGGACTTCCAGGCCGGAACCTCAGTGCACCGGGTGGACAAAGTTGATGTGAAGAGAAGCTGCCTGCTTGGAACAACATTGGCAGCAGGACAGAGGCAGAGAACAAAAACTCGCTGGAGGTGGTTTTAACAGCCAGTTTGGTAACTGGCTGTGATATTACCTGAAAGTGCATCCAGCAGGGCCCAGACAGCATTGCCACAAATCTGCCAACAACTTGGAGCAGCCTTCGTCCCCCTGAAATCAAAATGGGCTTTGGTGGAGCGATTGCTCATGGAGTGAGACGCCACAAGAGAACTACTGTAATGTCCATGCTCATATCTTGTAGCATGACAGAAACAAACCCAGAATAACTATCACAGAATTACAGAAAAGTTTGGGTTGGAAGGGACCTTAAAGACGATCTCGTTCCACCCCCCTACCCTGGGCAGGGACACCTCCCACTAGACCAGGTTGCTCCAAGCCCCGTCCGACCTGGCCTTGAACACCTCCAGGGATGTATGTGTATTTCTTCAAGTCTTTGTTTTCCTCAGACACAAAATGGAAGTCATCCTAGTCATTCAGCTTTGCAAAACATTTTATGGTTAAATATGCTTTTATTTAAAACACCCTTTATATTGTGAAAGATTGAGTTTATATAGCTGCATTAGGATTTTTAGATTCTATGTAAGAGAAAAAAATTCACTTAAATCTATTATTTGGAAACACTAATTAAGTTTGCATACACCTGTATTATACAACTCCACTATAGCTGAAATTACTGTTTCTTTTCTCTGCATATCTTTACTTGGCTGGTTTAGTGTTCTCCGCAGAGCAAGTTGAACAAGTACTTGCCATTTTTCCTAGGAGAACACTTCTTTTACTGTTGGTTGATACAACTCTGCCAGCACAGATGTTCAGGGTAACAGCTCTAAATGCTTCATCTGCCTCATACACTTATGAAACGTGTCAGGCCCATCATTAGGATTAAACATTGTCAGGCACTAACATCAGGAAACGTCAGGTATGGATCAGGATTGTGTTGGGGTAGGCACTGGATAAACACAGAATAAAGAGCAGGCCTTGCACAAAGTTGTCTGAATGATTTATATGAATGCCAGCTACAAATAGGATCAGATTAACTTTCAGCTTCGGTAAATACTAGTTTCACTGGAACCAAATCCTCTGCTTCTACAGACTCTGCTAGAAATAGCAGGCAGCTATCCAAGATGCGTTACAATTACAACACTTAAGAATAGTGGTTGGGTGGCCCTAGGGCAATACCCCATCAGTTTAGATTACAGGTCAGATAGCTAGCACAGACATGTTAAATGTTTGTATTTAAACTCAAACACTCTCATCGGGAACAGTTCTATTCTTCGCTGCACAGCTGGTTTTCAAAACAGCACAGAGCAGCGGAAACCATCTTAGCGCTGTTCTTAAATATTCCTTTTTAGCTCACTCATGATGTAATTTAGAAAACTGCTACAACAGGAACCAGAACTGCATTAAACATAAACACAACAGAAGTCAAGCTGCGGGAGACAAACATTATATAAAACAAAGATCCTATAAAAAACATGCAATATGTGGTGTCAGAAGCCTCAGCCCAGTCTGTCAGAGGTGTTAAGCAGCACCCTGTGACACTGTGGGAGGAGGAGCACACAGCTGGGACCCCTGGCGTCCCAAACACAGAGGCCACAGCAGCTCTTAGGGCTCCGATGGAGCTGTGCACTCTGTGCTGAACAAACTCTCCGAGGTGGATTTGTCCAAGAGGCAGCAACTCTTCTTCAGTCTGCTGGTTCAGCTGTAGAGAGAAGCTTTGCCATGTGTGCTGCCCCACACGTCCCATTGCTCCCTTTCGCACCGCGCCAGATCCCGCTTCTCCCCTCCGCACCGCGCCAGATCCCGCTTCTCCCCTCGTCCAAACACACTCATGCTTAAGGCAGGAGCAGGAACAACCAAGGTGCCAGTCAGCAGAACAGGCCTGCCAGAACCTACCCTTTTTGATCACAAAGTGGCCAGAGGAGGGAAGAGCATCCCTCAAATGTACTGTTGGCACTACAGCAATAGGAACTTTTTTTTTTTAAAGACTAATGTGAGATTCCTGTCAACATTTATTTAACAAGCACTCACTCCCCATTTCCTCTCTGACCTCTAAAGCACTCCTCATTCCAATATTTAAGCACCACACTAAAACAAAACATCAAAGGTCCCAACTATAGCAGAGAAGATGGATATAAATATCTGTCCTTTTGCTTCTAATGGAGCTTGAAATTAACACCACTTTTCTGTTTCATCACCATTTTTCAGAGAGTTGAAATTCTTTAGGACAAGGACCGCTTCCTCTTCCTCCTGGGTCTGCACAGCGTGAGTCTCAAAAGATGGGTCTTGGCTACTGCAGAGGTGATCAGAGGGGACAAAAAGACTGCTTACAAAATACTGCCAGAGCAGGAAGCACGTGAGAGGACATATTTAATATATACTTATAAGTGGAAAGAGTTCTCTGCAGTTTTTAACCATATCCAAGCAGGGTAATCTTCAGTACACGACTTTAAAAATCTTCATTAAATAATCAAGTGGTAAAGATTAAGCTATAAAATGCAGTTACTGAACAAACTCCAAGAGTTAGGATTACAGATGAGCCTTAGCATTAAGTCTGACAGCAACTGTTGGGGAGAAACCAGATAAACATTTTGCTCATCTATGGGCTTATCTTTGGGGATCTTTTGGCCTAACAGGCTCCCAAACCTATTCTGAACAGCCTCGTATGCAGCTAGAAGAGCTCCTACTACCATTTTGCAAATGGAAAAACACGTAAAATTCTAATCTGCTACACAGATCCAACCTACAGTAATGCTACAACCTCTCCTACAGGCACCTGCAAAGCACAGGAGACGGGAGTTCGCAAAGCCCCTAAAGCATATAGGGATGTCCCACTGAACATCAGGATTTGTGCTCTCAAGTCATATAACTTGTATTAGCTACAGCCCTGAAGGGGCTCCTCTGCCCCGAAAAAGGTTGCCAAAGCCTCCTCTGCTCTTAAACTTCTCTCACAGCAAACCTTGGCAATGTGATAAGAGCTAGAGAAGACCTTCTCTGCGTCTTTGGGGCTTGCTTTTCCAAAACTCAAGGACCTACAGCCAAAAGCTTAGAATCCAATCAAAATCTCAGAAGTCAGTATGCTTAAATAAACTAATTAAAAAAAATAATTAGTATTCAGCCAATGTTTCTTCCCTGGAAAGGTCTAAAACCAGGGAAAGTGCTCCCTGATTTCTCTTTGCAAACCACGATCAACCAAATCTACAACTCCTGGGTAGGGGGGTGTAGGTCACTTCACAGAGACAAGATGCCAGCACTAGTAGGAAGCATTGGTGAGTCACTGGAGCACACCTGATGTGCTCATTTTTAATACCAATAAACACTGTAGTTTCCCAACAGCCCTTCCAAGTCTTACGGTGTAAGAAACCTGGCAACAAAACTAAACCTGTGATGTGTTCAGCTTTGAATCTTGACATCATAGGAATTTATTAATTAACGTGGGTTTGGATTAATGTTTTTGCCCCACTTTGGTTCCAGAAATGAGTGGTCTGAAACTGCCAGCATTTATACGATTGCTATATTGTGTAGTTTAAATTTGGATTTTGCAGCAAAGCTGCAGAGAATTTAATTGACTCCTTTTACAGCTTAACTCTCCGCTACAACATCAATATTAGAAAAGGAAATGTCATTTCTAATTTAACTTAATTTTTAAAAAACATGTTTCTGTAACCTTTGGTATGTAATATCTTTTTAGTTTAACTGAAAAACACCTCTTTTAAGTGATAAAGTAGGCTAATATGAAATCTGATATTCAGTTAACCCATATTTTCAAAGTAAACAAGTCCTTTTTGCATAAATGGAGGCCATCAGTCAGCTTTGGTCTAACTCCTCTGAACTCAAAAATATTACTCCACAAAGGAAGTAACCAGAAAACATTCTATGCAGATTTGAACTGGGGTCTGTGTAGGCAAAGACAGTTGCTGTCACCACAAACCACGCTACCAGTGCAGGGAGTTCTCTCCATTTCAGAGACTGTGGGCACGTTCATGATTTTTAAAAAGCCAACACACTACCCTGGGATTGGAGGCTATATGTTAGCTGACTGCAATTAAAATGTTTAAGCTTGGGTTTTAAATTATGCTAGCAGCTCAAGCTCAAATTCCTTGCTTCTAAGGTTCTGGTCCCATGTGAATATGTAATGCACCAGGATAAAGAACAGGGAAGCAAAATCAGAACGTATTTGATTTAAAAGGCACATTGCAACCATTTTAAAACCAATTGTCTCTTCTCAAAACACTAAAGAAGGGGAAAAACCTCCCACTCGAAAGCTTAACTGGACTCCATCCAAAGCCCTTGGCCCAGGAATTCAAAACATGAATGCTGTCCTCTTTTGAAACCTAAACTTCTTGTTAAGTTTGGTTTCTCCTAGCTATATCCTTTGAGTTAAGAGGGCATCCTTAAAATGGATATTTAATGAACGTAATATGAAGTAAGTTCACATCAACTTTTGAGGAAAAAGACTAGTCTAACCTTTTCTATGCTTTTGCAATTACTGCCTCTCTCCGTTCCAATCTTCTCTCCTTTATTAACAATTGCCTTTAAATAAGGTAACCATAGCAATGCTTTTCAACCTTAATGTCTTTTGTTTAGTTTGCTTGAAGACAAAGTCACAACATCATTTTCATCAACAACTCTTATGACAAACTTAACTTCAAGACTAAGACATTACTTCAAGTAAGGTATGAGAGGGAGGGGGGTTCCGCAGAAAATAATAATTTACCTATAGCTTTAAAGTAATAGAACGTACAGTGTCTGTTAGTACAATGTAGTTACCTCAATACTGGAGCTGATTTGAATTCTCCTAAACTTTTTTCAGTCTGCTGACATAGTGCATCAGAGTGAGAATTTGTGTTCTGTTTTCCATTAGGAGTTCCTTAATGTCCGTGACAGGACGTTGCTCATAGAGTCACAGAACACACTATGCCCAGGTACTTCCCACGTTCTGATGGCAACAAGTCAGCAAAACCAAGCTTGGAAGACCAGTACCCCCTGTCCACACAGACTAGAGGGGTCAAAGGATTTTATTAGCCATTTCACTGGCGTTGAGAAAAACAAAAAGACCTCTAGCAGTAACGACATTAAATTTAAAAAAAAAAAAATCAATTCAGCTGAATTTTTTCAGGAGGGGCACAAGGCAGACCACATATTAACTTTCCTTCCCTGTGGCTCCCTGTGCCACACAGAATCTGAGAGGTTTGAGAGAGTCTTGCTTTGACCTGGTCCTGGCTACACATACCTACTCTTTACAAACCCATTGTGCAACATTCAGTATCTATAATGGCAATCTTACTTAAAAATTGCATTCCCAACATACATTTTGACCAAAAAGATGCTTAACATTCTACAGAGTACATGGCAAAGCTCAAGTGTACTGGATATTTCCACCAGGAATATTTTGGATTAAACTGTAAGAGTGGAAATGCCACCTGGGGGGGGGGTGGGGGGTGTAAGAATTGTAACAATATAGAAATCCTTGTTTTATTTGAAAACACCTTACTGGTAATTGCCAAACTAAAGGTTACCATAGGAATGTGTAAATATTCTTCAGCCTTCTTTTTATTTCCTTGAGGCTATATCAGTCCTGAAGGACCACACAGTCCTCCTGGTTCTCAGACATCGTCCTACACAAACGGAACCATCATTTCAGTCCTGTATCAATTCATGAATCAGAGTCCAGCCTACTTCTACTGGTCATAATGCAGAAATGCCTCATCTTCGACAAAAGCAGGAATGTTGCTTTAAACTCTTCCTCTCCTCCAGCTGGTATGTTGTTAGGTCATACAAACACCTGCACTCAGATCTAACTTAAGCCATTGTCTTTGTGAACTGCTCCTGTACATAACTTAAGTTGTGATTAGATGCATGCAGACCAGGACCTGAGAATCATTTACAGTATTAGTTGTGCCCAAGAAAAATTAAATTTAAGTTAAAGAGGCACTACTTCCAGCATTAAAGTTGGAAAGATGGACTGTCTACATGTTTTAGTACCCACTTCACCTGAAGTTATCAATACTATCACATTATCATTCATATCTCATCTTTCTACAAAGACACTTTACTGACCTCTAGAAGATCCCTATTCAGCTGTACTCTTATCCTTCTGACCAGTCACTTCCTTCAGCTGCAGCTTCTACACACTTAGAGGCCTCCTCTTTACAGCCTCTAATCTATGGTGATTACTCATCACCATAATCTAAAATCCACTGAAAGTCCTAGGCTTCGCGCAGGCTGTTCACAGGCTTTGGATCAGACCACCACACTGGCAGCAAAACCTGTATGACATATCTGACAGTCTGGACAAAATTTTCTTGTCATTTTTCCAATGGAAGAGAGATATAACAGCTCTTTCCAAAAGGATTTGTTTCTCACTCCTCCTAGTAAGATGCTTACTACTGTGTAGGCTGCACAAAATATTTTGCTCAGGCAACTTGCTCTTGCCAGTCCAGACCTCAGTGTTTAATCATAATACACAACCATCCACAATACACATGGGCTGTACTGCGTTTTGGAATTGCATGCAAAACAGAGAACCCGACAACTGCAACATTTGTATTTATTTTGCCTTTTCCCTGCAATGTCCCTACTTTTTTCTCTTGTATGTCACATTCTTCCCTCCAAGCAAAAGTGCTAAGTACGTTTAATACTGGCAGTTCCACAGCATTATATTTTCTTAAAATAAACCAGATATTCCGCTCTTATAGCCCATTCCTCTCATCTCCCTCCCTCAGTCAACAGCAATCGCAAGTGGGAAGCTGAGACACCAAAGCTGCTTTCCTGCGGCAAAGCTGGGTGCCAGACACTGTTCTGGCAGCACGTACCTGCTCCACACCGCCCACATTCAGTGCCTCTGAATGATTTCCTTCCCTCCAGGGTGACAGCTCTGAACAACCACCCTCTTACCAGACTCAAACCCCCAAACGCTTTCTGCTACTGCCACAGTAATCTAAACAGCAACTCAGAGATACCAGCACTCAACAAACAACTGAATCTACATACCACAGCCTCCCCGCTGTGAAGCAGCTGCCCACCATCTCTTTTTACCTTTATCTTCTGTCTAAAAATCCTGAGAATCTTTCTTGTGCCGTGGGGATGTTTGTATCTTCCCCCTCTCTCACTAGTCAAAATCTGGTTTCCTATAAAGAGCTGTAAGGATGAAAGGAAAATAAAACAGTCAGACTGGGGAACTGAGCTCTGCTCCTTCCCTGCCTCTCTGGAGAACCTCAGTAGCATTGATCCTTCCATGGTGGTGGATGATTAGCACCTGCCTGAATCCTCTAGGTTTTTGTACAGAGGGGAAAATGTTCATTTTGGATCTCTTGCAAGACTCATTGCTAAATCATGGCCTGTACGCTTGCTTCAGACTGGGGGAAAACAGAACAAAGTGAAAAACCATGCCTTGTCCCTGAGAATAATGTGGATAGCACAGAGTGCCTGCGAAAGGCACCACCAACTGAGCTGAGATGGCCTGAGGCCACCATCTGACACTGGATTTTGGCCTTTGCCACTGCTGCCGCAAAGAGGATTGAACACTTCGCCTTTGACTGGAGACAGTGGGACAGAAACTTCTCGGGTTGCCAATTTTTACAATACCTGCCATTTCTCTCAAACCACCTGCACTTGAAAGTTCAGAAACCAAGCAATGGAAAAGAATAGCCTAGTTTGCAGTATCCATCACAGCAAACAGTCTCAGGATTAAAAGTTTTTAAAAGCACCCCCAGATTCCCACACAACCTTTGTGGATTAAGCCTGGGTCGAAGGGAAGGACATGGACGTGACTCGCAAGCCCAGACTCACACCTCTGATCAAAAAGAAGACAAAATATCATGCTCAATGCTCACAGGACCACCAGAAGAAACTCAGAACAGTGTTTTGCGCGAGGATTTGCACGGTAATTTTGCTCATGGCTCTCACTAAACAAGGCTGTGGGAGAAACAAAAGGCACCTGCCGTCATATACACGCCACCCACAGGGTACAGACCACTGACCATCTCATCAATGTACCCCTAAACCAAGGCATCTTCTTCACCTGAAACTCAGGGCATTTCACCTAATGCCAGACTGAAAACCTTTTATTATTCTTGTGTTTCAAATGATTCTATAAAATTTTCTCTAATTTATCCAAATTAGGGGAAAAAATCATGCTTTTCATATATGATATATAAGGTATATGGCATACAAGGTATATATGTATTCATATATTTTAATAGGACAACAATCAAAATATTAATGAAGACCAAACTTTGAACAATTTAGACTTTCATCTGTGTAGGTCATTACCTGTCTTACTTGTAAGTTCCTGTTTTTATTATGTCTTTCTTCTTCCCTACAGCAGATGAACCAAATATTTCCTAGCGATTAAAAAAAGATATAGACTAGTCACCAGACATGGTGACTAACTGAACAGTGAGACCAAAATTCAAACATGCATATCTGGATCAACATTTTTACTTCCTACTTTAGCTCACCTTAATTAGTGTGCAACAAGCAGCATGTCTTATACTACAGGGATTTAAAACAGTAGAGACTCGTGTCTCAAGTTGATTTACATATAAGTCATATTTTATTTACTTTAGAAAATGAGTATTTTACTCTATCTAACACTGGAAGGGGTAATACAGTTTTTAATTAATTTACTGTTTTGGCTTTTTTAATGTCAAGAAAACAAATGAAGAAATATAAAAATAACAGCAAAACAGCTAACATGGGGGTCTATAATGTAACCATGAAAGAAGCACTTTCAAAGCACTTGCAAAGTTCCAGCCACATGATTCTCATTAACTGTAATAAGCACTGGACAGATAAATTCACACATGTTGCTTTGAAGATTTATACTAAATTGGCCTCATCTTTGTTAGCACTGAAGGAATACTGATGCTATACAATATAAAAGAGAAATCTTTCAATTTGCCCCCTGCAATTTTCTTCATTATCAACAGAATTCTCCAGTAGCCAGTCATACTACAGACTCATAACCTTTCCAATTTTACAGACAGTTATTAACTATAGCACAACAGTCAATCTCTGCAGAATATACTGCTAAAACATTCCTTTGTTTAAAACACAGGCCCAGCCAGTTGTGCTCTGAAGCACATCAAAGGCCTGAACCAGTGGAACAGCACCGGGAGAAAGCTGCTGCTGTAGAAGCCAATCCATATTACCTTGCCAAATCTTTAATTGCTATGCATGTACATTTGGCTTGATCTTGTGCTGCTTTGAAGTAAAGATATTAGCTTCAATTAATCCCAAAATGACCTCAAGTTGTGGGCTTTGGAATAAAAAAAAAAAAAAAAAAAGAAAACCAGAAAATGGCACAGGAACAATGTGAGCTGTTTACCCCTTTATTTCCTTTTTTTTCACCCTTTCTCCTCTTGTCTGTTTACAGATAGGATTTAGTATTCATGGATGGTGCTAAACAGACCCTGGAAATAAAGCCCCTTCTCTATGCAGGGAGAAAGAAGAGCCTGAAGGTGAGGGAGCAGGTACCTCCCCGCAGCATTCCTCAGCCACGCGCTGCACTCTGCTGCCATACGAGCTGTTGGCCTGTAGCTTAGGCCCTGGCAAGTGCATCACCAACACCCTTAAGCTGATGCAAACAAGCCAAGGTAAACTACTGCAAACCATGAAGACAAAACCCAAGAACCCACGGATCCAAAACTATTGCTTCAACCGAAGGACTTTCTAAATGTTACACAAGCGAGCCAGCTAGCAAAGGGCAGCAGAGGGCTGTACTGACACTAGTGCTGACAAAAGCCCTTGTCACCATCTTCCTACCTACCATTTTCGTCCCAACAAGTTCAATGCTTCTGAAATTATTCATTTCAGGGTTTTACAGAGAGGACACATCAATACTGTTAGTACCCAGATACTCATACTGAAAAATCTATATATTAATTTGCATAACACTGGGGAAAAAACCTTCTAATCCACCAGAAATTCTGAGGTCTCAAACAACATTCCTGTACCAAATTGAGTCACAAATCAAAACTGCAGGCACGTACTCTGATAATGTGTAAAGGTTACATCCTTCAAGAGAAGAAAAAAAAAAAACCACCTTGCAACCCAGAACACTACAAATAAGCAGTTCTTGAATTCCTTTTGTTTCTGCTATTGCTATATGCCCAGCTCAAACTACTGGTTCTGCCCCTCAGTTTAACAAATCCTGTATTGGGGAGCACCTTCAGAGAACAGCAGGTGCTCTTTTTCCTCAGGATGGCACCTTCACAAAAAAGAAAAAAAGTTTTGTGTTTTAAAACAAGTAGTAAAATGGAACGTGTCTGATACTCGCTATATTCTGTATCCAGCCACGTGAAAGGCGCTCGCCCGGTGCCTGCAAACCCCGCTGTCCTCCTGCGCCACAGCTCTGCTGCAGCAGCAACAATAACTGCCTGCTTACGCTTTCTGCTGCTTTTCCTGCATTCATTTTCCATAGCTGGAATTTTTTTGTTTTCTAACGTGATGACATTTTTGTGCTATTCCTTCTGACACATCAGATGTAAACGTTACTGAACCAGACTCATACTTCATAGCTTCCTCCAAATCAAAAGACTGCTGAACTACTTAGAGTTATCTCTGTGTCAGCACATTCCCTCGAGGGCAATATTGTCTTTTTCCCTTGTCAGTTAATTTGTTCATTGCAACACAAGTTTATTGAAAGCACTCTGAGTCTTAATTAGTGCTCTTTAGTTGCTGTTTCTCATAGCTGCTGTGTCTCAGTATCAAATGCCATGGAGCAGAATTAAGAAGCAATTTCATTATAGCCATGGCTTAAACATGAAATATTCTAAGTACCTGTAGCAACATACTTCACAAGTAACTTCAAGCCCTGAAATTGAAATATTTACACCTGGGAAAAAAAAAAAAATCCTTCAAATTGTACACGCACAGACATACCCATTCTCAAAAAGCCTCCACAAGGCCAGGCACATTTCAATTTATTAACACAGAAGGAGGAAGAATCTTATCTTGGGCCACTGACATCTCTCAATCATTAAAGCAGACAACTGTGTCTTACAGACAGTTTCCTAAACAACACACATGATGTTAAAAGTACAAACCTACGTTGCCAATGACTCTTCCAATAGCGAACTGTTCCAAAGCTTCTCTAAACTGCCCTAAATGCCAGAAACCTTTTCCTAGAAGAATCTAAATATATGTTTGTCAATTTATGTGCCCTTACTCTCGCATCACTGTTGTCTATGGCATTTCATAATTTTCCTCCTTCTTCAGCCTTCTCCCCCTGACATGATACACGCAGGGGTCCTGTCTCAGTGCCCATCCTGCATGGCAGAATAAGCCCATTCTCCCAGCTGCCTCTCCCAAGTCCAGCTCCCTGATCCTCCTGCTGGTATTCTCTGTAGCTGTTCCATTAATTTGTTTTTCCTGACTACAGGTGCCCAGAGCTGAGCACAGTATTGCAGACACGGCCTCACCCGCGCCTCATACACCAGCAGCATAAACACTATGGTTGTGCTGCCAATGATTTGCTGCATGGACTGTAGAATTGCTCTGGGTTTCCTCTTCACATACTTCCAAATTACAAGACCCACCTCATAAATGAAATCCTTATTACTAGCCCCTAATGATTCACTTGAATTTTATACTAATAAATTTCATAGTGTGTTATTTCAGTCCCTAAGACCACCCTTTGCTTCCAGTGTGACGTTCTGGTCTTTTGCCCAATTTGACAAAGCTCCCCAACATCACATCGTCAGTAAATAACATTAGTAATTTCTAAATCATTCCTACTGTAATTACAGTACAATACACATTGTTTCGGGGGGCATTCCAGCTTAATCTGCCCCCAGCCCAATATATCCCTTACCGTCACAAAATGGGGCTTGTTTCCTAACTGATTCTTTGTACTACTTTCCAGCTTAAGTAATAATTTCCCACGCAGCTCTGTAGCTAATGCCGTACTGAAATCCAAACAGATTAGATCTTGGAGACTCTAAAATCCCTTCATGGCTTTGAAAATGACACCAGCAAGACCTTATGGTTAATGCTATTTTTTTTTTAATTTTAATTATGTGCTTTGTTGCATATTAGAAGAGAGCAGTCTTTCATGTTTCTCTGCTCTTGTGATAAGACCGAGAGCTCTCTCCTTAATGAATCTTGGGGCTGCAGGTGAGGGAGCTGGAGCATAAGGCAGAGGTAAATCATGCACTTTTTCCTCTATAAAAAAAAACCTTCTACTTTCTGAGCTCTGCTGCTCTTGGTCAAAAGCTCCAAAGTTGCAATAACTGCCAATGAAAGGTTTTAGATGAACAGGGCAATTTTTAATCCCGAAGAAATACAACAGATGGAGAGAGCGGGACTAACTGTTCCCCACTCTCTCAAACACTGGCAGCCGCAGCAGCCCTTGGAGCTGCCAGCAAAAAGCCTCTCCTGGATTAGAGTAATTGATGGGATCTCAGAGCACTCAAAAACTTGACCCTGACCATTCCTGTCTCCTTCCTCCTACTCACATACACTGAATTTCTAAATATCTTCATCCATGAAAGAGAAATACCCAATTATTTGGGCTTGCATGAAGCACTGGTCTAACTTGCCCACCTTAGGACAGCCAAACAACGACAGAAGAGCACAGACTTTGCACTGCGGGCTGGTCAAGCATACTGTAGATTTACAGTAGCATGGTATGATGTGGATTTTTTGCATGTCCCACACACTAGTTCGCATCACACAGAGCAGCAATGCTGCCACATCCATGCCAGCTGAATGCTATGAGGCAGACATGATCCACACAGACAAAGAGGCTAAAAAAAATAGACAAGCTCTTGGCCCAAGACTCTGCAGCGCAGGAACTTGCACGTCACCGACTCTCACGTCTCTACATCCACGGGAGTTAGCAATAACTGTATTATGTCTCCTTTCAAACCTTGTCATCACGTGTTGCTTGTATGCAGCAGTATCTTGAAGCCCAAAACACGGCTACAGATCCCGCTACGCCAAACTCACACAACAAAGAACAAGAAGATATTACAAGTATAATTTCAAGCAATTTGCAAAAAAAATTAAAAGAAATTTTAATTAGCCTAAAAAAAAATACATAACCCTTGAAAAAATGCTTTCAAATGGTTCTACATTTCAATACTTTAAAACAATCATATGAAAAAAATCAAATAAAGGAGCTGATGTGAGAGCTCCTCTGATTAGATCTTTTTCAACAGCAGAAGAAACTTCAGTCTGAGAAGAGCGAGGGCTGGCTTTACACTCCCCTTGGGTTTACTTTACTAAAGGCGTTATAGACACAAAATGCAGAATTCTGGTTATGCGGCTTAGTTTAACAGACAACGTATTTCCTGAGATTCATGAAGTATTTTGCATGTATGGTTATGCTATTCCCATTAATTTTAATATGTTGCTGAGAAAATGTGTAGTTTACCAATCACATCATCATCAAAATCCTTCTTTCCCCAAGCACAAATTTAGCAAATCATACCTGTAATTTAATTCTTAATCAAGAGGCCCTTGAGCCTGACTCCCGAGACTCACTTTATGGATTTTGTTATGCATAGTATGAAAATGAAGCAGAAATTCTAGACTGATCTGCTCTGGGTTCATGCCCCTGTTTTCTGCCTTTCCACCATTAGGACTCTTGATCCAAAACTATATTGCAGTGAAAAAACATACATGTGCATTTACTTATGCTTAGAGCGTGAAGTGGGAAATCAGCTGAAAATATTTACTTCCCCCAAAGATTTCTTTCAGCAATTTTTTTGAGGGGAAAAAAACCCACCCAAAAGCTAACTAAAAACTCTGAGGGTTGAAATTAAGCAGCTTTCATTTCACACTGCTGCAGCTGCCCACCTTCGCTCCCCCGTCCCAGCAGCTGCCCCAGCAGCCAGCACACACTGCTGCGACTGAAGCCAGAGAGTGATGCCAACCTACCTGGCCGGGGCTCGATGCCACCCCACCTGCACCCAGTAAGTAAAAAAGAGCTCCGCGAGCCTTTACTTCTGCCCTATGAGGCCTTCAGATTAGTGGAAAATGATTAGTAGCTCACTGTAGAAACCTCTCAAGAACTGTAAAGGCTCAACTTTATGGTACTTTTATCTCCAGAGAGCATTTCCTAACCTGAGGTGTCCCCCCACCGTCTACCAGAACAGGTGGGGAGAAGCATGTGCCAAACTGGTTCTCTATGGAAAGTGTCCAGAGCAAAATCCTAGTAAGTCCTGTTTGATGAAAGAGCTTGGGGTGAAGGAAGACGACTCCAAGTATTAATGCCAAATCTTTCTGCAAAGCGATACAACAGAATGCTCCTAGGTCTGATACTGCAATTCAAAAATCAAAATCCTGATGACATAGTTATATAGTAAGGCCCATATTTTGATAATGGTCCAGAAAGGGAACAATCAGCATGGTAGAGGAACTTGTTTCCATGATTTGAAGACACAGAAGGAAAATTTAAGCAATAAGCATGGAAGTGTGTGTGGTTTGTATACATAAAATGATATCCACGCTTACATATGTGACAGCACAACACTGCAAGCACATTTACTATGGCTAAAAAACGTTCCCCCACAAACCTAGACTGTGTGATCTCTTTCATTAGGAACACAAGACTTTGCATAACTAACCAAGGATGAAACCTATTTAGGTTTGATATTTCCTCAATTTGAAGGTGATGCACCAAAATAAATGAAGTAAATCAAGAGGGCAACATGTCCCCTTGAATAAGTATTTTATCTCAGTAAGCAACTTATTTTGTATAAAGATTTTCAACAAATAATTGAAGATACACATTCTGTTTTCCAGATTGGCACAGATGTTGGAAATGGTCCCACATAAATAACCTTTCCAAGTGGCAACATGAATAAAAGTGTAATCAGTACCCTAGCTGTGTGGAGTACAAAGTGAACATTTTAATACAATCAATAATCCCAAGGTAAAGAGATGATGGCTACACAGCAAGACTCGGTGGGATATAGATTTCAGGTTACAAGTCAACAAAGATGTAATAACTCACCCCAGCTGCAGCATATTCCTTGGAGGCCTACGTGCAAGCTCATTCACCACCCAGGGATATTCTCAGGAGCAGATCAAAACCACTGAAGGATGATTCTTGGTGTGACTGTGCTCTGGATGTGCCATAGGATACAGAGCAGAAAACAGTCACCGGAGACTAAGCCACGTGGACTCCTGGGCATCAGAGCCTTATAAATCTGAGCAAGTAAAGTGATACATTCCAGCGCTGACTGCAGGATCTGACCCTGAGTAAGTCACCTACTGCAGCAGTGAGCTCTACTATTCTCACTCAATAATCACCTTCATTAATCAGTGACTAAAGTAACATGACAAGTCCACACGTTATCTTCCTTGTGCACCCATCACCAATGAATGGTACCTATAGATTCAACCGGGACCTGACACATACCTTGCGTGTGAAATTCAACCGGCATCTGAAATCAAACTTCGTGAAGTGTGGGTCTGGCACATTTGATTTCACACAGTACTGTTCCTTCAAGTGATACAGCAACCAAATCTCCTAAAACATTTGCCAAAATTGGTGAAAAACTTCCAGAGCTTTATGGAAAATTCAGTTCACACTGCACAGGTACAAAGCTTTTGCATTTAAGACTGCAGGGCTGGCTGTCTACACCAGAACGACAAGTAACTACCCCTGAAGACATGTAAAAAACCTCCTGACTGAACACATCTGAGCACAGTGGATATTCAGCAACGCACCTCTATTTTTATGGTAAAAAATTTTATTGCATTTTATTGTATGTTAAGTCTCTCTAGAGTCTAGACAGAGCTGTAATCTTGTCTGGTCTGTACAGCATCGGTCAAATTGTTAAGTGAGTTTTGCAGGGCAAAATTCTTTCAACTCTGCACACCTGCGTGTTTTGCTTTCCATTTTCTCCCCAGGCCACATTTTCTGCAGCTGCTACTGCTGACTCAGAGCCATTTTAGACTCCATTCCTGCAGAGCCCATTCCCAGCAGCTTTGACCAAAGTATCTGCCTAGGCATGAATCCAAGGACCTCCATTATTCGTCCTGTGCCAATAGACTTTTATAGACATGGTAAGCCCTCGCAAGGCAGTTAGCCACTGTTCATATCTGGAGCAGAGCTGTATCTCCCTCTTCCCCACATCCCTTCCAATAATCTTTCTCTCCCCAAGACGAGCACAACTGGTGGGCATCACTTAAATTGCACATGGAGTACATCAGTCAGTCATTCTGTACCAGCAAGCAAGAAAAAATATGGGATATTTATAAGAAGCCCAGGATGAATGACAAACATTTTTTTTTCATATCATTTTCCTGTCTGTTAATGGCAAACCAGAAATAATACTAGGGCAAGAATGACCTTCATTGTATAAAAGTTTCATGAACACATGAATTTGTACAGATTTTTGTAATCTCCTTACATTGATGAACTTAACAAAAATTCAACACTAAATAAATCACTTGCATATATGCCACAGGGTAAAACAGCTTACAGTATGTTCTTCTGATTTGCAGTAACTATATTATAGATTTTTAAAAAAGATTTTCCTCTTGTGATTGAAGATAGCAGGCAGGATGTTTGCATTATCCAGATCATCTCAAGCAAATAAACTGAAACAACCAGCAACCACCACTGGAGCTGTAATAAGATGCACAGGGCCTTGTGGCCATTCAGAAACCTTCCAACAGAACATTTTCCACCAGAAAAAAAAAAAATCAACTACATCAACACATCTTAGTTGATTAATTTGGCTAAAATTCTGATGAAAACCAGGCAGGTTTCCATTGGAAAATTACTTCATTTCCTCATAGCTCTGCTGCAGTCATCCCAGCAGGCTGATGGAAACCTGTGGATAAAGAAACCCTGAGTCCTAACCTCAGACTAGCAAATTCACAAGCCAAGTTTGCAAGGCTCCCTGTCAGCTTGGTAAATCACCAGGCCAACTGCCTTGAATTTATGGTAACCCCACTGCTTCTGAAGCCTCAGCTCCTTAGAAGCCTTTTAGCAATAGGCAAGCCTGACTCCAGGACGCTCAGCCTTCTGGGTTTTAAGCACTTCAGGAATTTGGTGAAAACCTGGATACATTTAAAAGAATCCATGTATTTGCAGAAGTAAGTTTCAGCATTTCCATTCTGCATGAAATTTCAATGCTTCATGTTTCTATGCCAAACTTACAATCGAAACATCTGGAAAACATGACTTATGCTTTCCAAGGAGTTAGTGGTTATCTGTTGTCCAGAATGGAAAAAGGGGTTACACTCCCCTTTTTCCTTTATTCAGAAGGCAACAAACTCTGTGTGCAGATGAAAGTCAAAGTTTCGGTTGCTGCTGACTCATTCTGAAAGGGTTGAACACTTACTAGATTAGGAACTAACCGTTTTGTAGCAAGTCTAGTGGTCACTGTGCATCCAAACACTCAGGGATGTGCCAGTCTCCCTGGACTGTGTAACAGGCACACAAACCTCACAGGCATCACCAGCGCCTTAAAGACCGCTGCCAAAACCTGACAGCTCTGGGTTTCTTCTATTCCAAACAAAATTAGAACAAAAGGAGGTAAGAGTTTTATCACCCTTATTTCAGAAACTGGAAAAGCAGAGCTTCTTTGTTATTCTTTTAATTCACAACTCTCCTTCCCCAAGCCTTTGACAGTACGTAAGCCTGAACTGGCAGAGCTTGTAGTGTGTATTCCCATGGAGAAGAACATTCCCAGCACATGATTAGAGAGTCTCTAAGAGCAAATCATAACCAGACACAGAAAGGTGGACTGAACCAACCTTTGTTCACATGCAAGCTCATTTCAGACAACCGGGATTTTAGTATGAAAAACAAAGAAAATCTAGGCAACCACTTTTCTTTCAGAAAAGAAAAAGATGCACTTAAATTATTAACTTCAATGCACTTCAATGAAATGGAGTATTTTTCCATGGAAAATCAATTTCATGGAAAATTTAACTGATTGGAATACATCTGTCTCTTATCGTGTCAATATTTTTGAAGATACTTATAATCAACAATTTCACACAAGCATAGCAATGCAATGAGTCCAGCCCTGGAACATGCCTGTCATTGCACAACACAGTGCTTTGGAGAGATCCCAGAGCCAGCGCAAAAGAAGCCAGCTCCTGAGCCAGAGAAGTAGTAGGAGGAACCCAGTGTTATGTCTCACCTGGGCTGATTAGCAGTGGTCATCGCATGAACATGCTGCTCCGGGGATCCAGATTGGCCTTTGCATCCAGCACTCCTGCGATACACAGGTGGCCCTGTGCTCACACTGAACACCTGGGTGGAGACAAATAATTTTATTCATAGTCTACCGACGGTTTTTGCCATGCTTTACTGTAAAAGCTGACCCAGACAGGATGAGACAAAACCAAACCTCAGGAGAAAAGAGTAAGTTTACAACTCTAGAACTGACTGACTGCAACTTATGTAACCATGGAGTAGCACTGAGGAAGGGTTTATCCCAGGCCTAGTAAAAGGACAAAGGACATCTAGGTTTGAATCCTAACATGCGCATTGACTATCCATCAGCATGGTCATCTTTCTTTGTATTAACTCTTACAATTTCATACATTAGGGCTTGCAAAGTAATCAATATTTATTGAACACTGACTCATTTGCTAACATCTTCTGCTCTGTACTATCACCATACAGATATTACATACCTACTATACAGATGCTACATATAAACACACTGTATTTCCGTTCTGCAGACTTGTACATCTCTGACTCATAAAGGCATTCATTTATCAGTGTTTGGGCAATACTCCAACCAGGGGACTCCAGAAGTGCAGAGACTCAGAAGACCATTCAAAAGTGGAATATGCAGAGACTTGCAGCACCTAATTTCATAGCTGGAGTTGTTCAAATGTTTTTTCTAGCCCTGTGGTCCAGATCTGCCAGCTGCAAACTATTTCCTATATAGTAAGTAATGAAAAGAAAAGATCAATGCTTATAATCAACTCATCTGCCTAGGTTTGTGAGATTCTAGAGAACAGCTCTGTGGAAAAATAGCCTGGAGCTGCTGAAGAAATAATATCTGTTGTAGCTGTCACCAAGGAAATGTTAAGGTAACGTTATCACATCACATACCTTATAGAATGACCCAAACAAATATGCAGCAAGGTATCGTGCTGGTCCACGGAGCTGTGTCTAATGGGCAACTAAAATACACTGAGGTGACAATGGCAAAGAAGTCCCCTTTCTAGCTGTTGGCATGCATTAAGGTTACATGAAGCAACAGGCACTGAACTGAAAGAAGGCATTTGGCCTTGATGAGAAGCGCCCGCTCCTGCTCTTGAGCGTGTCCATGCATCATCTTTGGGCCTTGGACACAGAGCTCCAAAGTTCCATACCCTTTGTGGGTCCTGAACCTCTCTGCAAACATCTTTTTCCCAGGTAATATGTTATTTAAAATGTTTTACTTCCAACTGAGGGCAGAAACACGTGTAAACCTTAGCACACTCGAGAATTTGATGTGCATTGCAGAGACACTAAGATATAGAGCTTGTCTATCTAGGGGAGGTAGGTCAGAGTGAGTTGTGAGATGTTTTACCAGGGAAAAGGCATCTGGGGAGGTTACAGGCTGCCTCCATTCACCCTTCTGTGAAGCAAATCCTCCTGGTCTCTCAGTGAGAGAGTCGCTAGATAACCGTAGAGCCCATGCTTACCCCTTTGTCCTGATCACAGCCGGATTCAGTGCCTATAAGTTTTATTTGAAGAAATCCTTGTATCTTGTCCCCAGAGCATCCGCACAGAGATCCACGCACAGTATAGATAAAACACCAGGAATTCATACCCTGCTCCGAATCTCCCCTACATAAATGAGTCTACAAGAGTACAATAAATCAAAGTAACCAAGAATCACTCAAACCACTGACAAACTACCAAAGCAACTCTGCATATTTACTTAAAGCCTATAAAGCCCTTTTCTTACTTGCCAGAGAACCCCACAACCCTAACTTACTGTGTGGGATACTGCTTCTAAGATTATCCAAAAAAATTAATAAAATCACAGCTTCCCCATTGGTTTAATATCTGGATACAACCTGTCATTAGCTAAAAGGGACAAAATACCTGAGTTGATTGAATCAATCTGATTATCCTGTGCTCCAGCTGATGAATATAAGCCATTTTAAAAAATTAAAAAGCTATTAGACTATTGAAAATAGTTTTGAACAATAATCTTTGGATGCATTATTTCCATGTTTAAAGACCCACCGGTAGAAGCATGACTGGCTAATACAGGCTGCCTGAAAATCCAATAACTAGAGATAATGGTCAATTTCTCCAGTGTTACTGTCTAATTACAGAATTCTGCTTCAGTTGAAATCCATTTAAGTGAGCAACATCTGCATATTGTAAAGACAGATTAAGAATACATTAGGTCAGGCCAAGAATCCTTATGATATAAGTAGGCAATTACAAAAGCCATCTCTGATTTACCACCTCCACCTCTTTTATTGTATTTTCTGCTCTGTCAATACAAAACAGCGGCAAGAATTAAAATCAATAATAATTCCCCTCCCCACTTTTTCTTTCTTTTTTTTTTTTTAAACTGTCCCAGTAGAAAAAAAATAGACAGCTACCAAAAAACCCCAGTCTTGCAAGACAGCACAAATATCTGCTCTCTAAAACAGGGAGGGAAAGAAAAAAATATTAGTATTCCCTCTCCATAAAACTAGTGGCAAAATGTGCTGGAATGCTGTACCCAGAGGAAAGGGTGTTTTGCTGTAGTTTATGGACAGCCAGTCTGCAAAGACTGAAGGTTGAATTCTCAAAAAAAAACCAGCGCCACACATACATATTCATGAATAAGAACAAGTCTCCGAGGTTCAAACAATGCCCTTTTCTAAAAACCCTTACCTGATTGCCGAGCACTGCAACAGTACCACCAAATAAAGTAAAACATAATTATCTCCAGCAAAATTTATGAAATGGGCCTGCTGCCTAGTGCTCTGGGTAAAAGGGTTTGTTTAGAACAAAGGGCAGCCACCCCAGCAACACCAGCAGAGAAGGAAAATGTTCAAAAGTTGGCCAGAAAACTGAAGACTGATACAACAAAGCCCATAGGAAACAGTTATTGAGCGATCAGCTCTATGGGGCACAAGGCTACACTTCTACATCCCTATAATCACCTTACCTTCAAATCAATAGGAAGCAGCATGGGATTTGTAAAATCCTAATGATCCGGCAGTGGTAGGAAACTATTTTCCATGAGACACAATTGGATCATTTCATCTTGAGCCAGAAATACAAGCTCATATGTAATTAATATTGGGAAAATATACAAAGTTTTCTTGTGCTTTCAGGAGTACGTTATTCCTTTTAGTTCGATGTATCAAAGAAAAACATTTTAAAAGTTCAATGAATTTACTGACTACTGATGAACTTTTGCACCTGCCCACAGTTAAGACAGGGTCATGGTTATATCCCTTGCAACGGCAAAGCCTCTTAACAATTTTCCTTTCTTCCTTAACTATGACATAGTTAACAAGAGCAAAGTAAAAGTTACAATTTCAGGTATTTGTAAAGTTTCCTCAATAGTCTTTCATTTCTATTTGGGCTAAAACTTCATGTATTCCGAATAATGGAAACAAAGTTCAAAGCACATTTTCCCCCCAGCATTATACTCGCTTAATGGTCCTTTACTTGTGATTTTGTGCATTAATTCCATATAAAGGTCTCCTTTAGGTTGAAAAAAGGAAATGTGTTTTAACATTTAAAGCAAAGCTAAATAATACTGTACTGCTGAGCAATTTTCAAAGCCACATTAAAAGAGGATCATAGGGAAAAGAGGCATCCGTTACAAAAACACTACATGGCTCCTTCTCTGTGCTTTACGATTTTGTTAAGACACTCTTTTAATCCAGCCATTTACAGTCACTCTCTCAGTAATATGAAATCAGGCTTAATAATGTGGATTAAATGTTATTTCCTCCTCTAATTGACAGATCAGGTTTAGTGAATCCTGGCCCTTACATCAGTTCCACAGAAGCCGTATTATACTGTTATGAAAGAGTTAAGAATATTGGGGAAACCATATCACGGAATCACGGAATCTTCAGAGTTGGAAGGGACCTCTAGAGATCATCTAGTCCAACTCCCCTGCTAGAGCAGGATTGCCTAAAGCACATCCCTCAGGGCTGCATCCAGGCGGGTCTTGAAAATCTCCAGAGAAGGGGACTCCACAACCTCCCTGGGCAGCCTGTTCCAGTCCTCTGTCACCCTCACTGTAAAGAAGTTTTTCCGTGTATTTGAACGGAACTTCCTATGTTCTAGCTTGTGCCCATTGCCCCTTGTCCTGTCGCTGGGAACCATTGAAAAGAGCCTGGCTCCGTCCTCCTTAAACCCACCCTTTAGATACTTGTAAACATTAATCAGGTCCCCCCTCAACCTTCTCTTCTCCAGGCTAAAGAGTCCCAGCTCTTTCAGCCTTTCCTCATAAGGGAGGTGCTCCAGTCCTATAATCATCTTGGTTGCCCTACGCTGGACTCGCTCCAGTAGTTCCCTGTCCCTCTTGAACTGGGGAGCCCAAAACTGGACACAGTACTCCAGTTGTGGCCTCACCAGTGCAGAGTAGAGGGGGAGAATGACCTCCCTCGACCTACTGGCCACAGTCTTCCCTATGCAGCCCAGGATGCCATTGGCCTTCTTGGCGACAAGGGCACACTGCTGGCTCATGGATAATTTGCTGTCTACCAGGACCCCCAGGTCCTTCTCCTCAGAGCTGCTTCCCAGCATGTCCGCCCCTAACCTATACTGGTGTTTGGCATTCTTCCTTCCCAGGTGCAGGACCCTACACTTGCTTTTGTTGAACCTCATTAGGTTCTTCTCTGCCCAGCTCTCCAGCCTGTCCAGGTCACGCTGGATGGCAGCACGGCCCTCCGGAGTGTCGGCCACCCCTCCCAGCTTGGTATCATCAGCAAACTTGCTGAGGATACACTCTGTCCCCTCATCTAGGTCATTAATGAATATATTGAACAAAATTGGTCCAAGTATTGACCCCTGAGGGACACCACTCGTTACAGGCCTCCAACTGGACTCTGTGCCGCTGATCACAACCCTCTGGGTTCTGTCACTCAGCCAGCTCTCGATCCACCTCACTGTCACCTCGTCTAGCCCATACTTCCTCAGCTTCCTAATGAGGATGTTATGGGAGACAGTGTCAAAAGCCTTGCTAAGGTCAAGGTAGATGACATCTACGGCTCTCCCCTCATCCAGCCAACCCGTTATAACATCATAGAAAGCTATCAGATTGGTCAGGCATGATTTGCCCTTGGTAAATCCATGCTGACCACTTCCAATAACTTCCTGTTCCTCTATGTGTTTGGAGACGACATCCAGAATGAGTCGCTCCATTACCTTCCCAGGGACAGAGGTGAGACTAACCGGCCTGTAGTTCCCTGGGTCCTCCTTCTTGCCTTTTTTGAAGATTGGAGTGATGTCAGCCTTCCTCCAGTCCTCAGGCACCTCTCCTGTTCCCCATGACCTTGCAAAGACAATGGAGAGTGGTCTAGCGATAACATCTGCCAGCTCTCTCAGCACTCGCGGGTGCATCCCGTCAGGGCCCATGGATTTATGAATGTCCAGCTTGGCCAAGTGGTCTCTGACCCGGTCCTCCTCAACTAAGGGAAAATCTTCCTCTCTCCAGACCTTCCCCCTTGCCTCCAGGGTATGGGATGCGTGAGGGACGGCTTTATCAGTGAAGACCGAAGAAAAGAAGGCAATTCAGTAACTCTGCCTTCTCTGTGTCTTCCAAATATCAAAAATGTCTATTTCCCTGGTGGACTGGAATTGCAACAGGATGTGTGTCTATGGCATATATGGGGCAGAGCGATACATGTGTTCAGGAAATGCTGACTAAAAGCAATGCAAGACATCATAGGCTAGAATTCAATGCTGTTAACACTTAAATGCCTGTGAAACCTTACTCATGCAAATAAGCCCTAGGGATGCATTTGAAAGAGGGTGCCTCAGCCTCCAGGTGCGCCTCATCTGAGCATTTCCAGTATTAGGTCTGTCACGACAGTCATATCACACAGGAATCTCCCTCCACTCACCACCCAAGAAAGAACCTACAAACCAAAGAGCTACCTTTAGGCTCAACACCACAAGAGAGATTCTTTCTCTGACATTTCAGTGTCCTCCTGGGGAGAGCACTGGGAGGAATCCAGCTCTATTTTCATACTACCTGATTGTTTCTCAAGGGCTATAAAAAATAAACTTATTAAATAGTGCTCAAGCAAAGTTCTTCCCCAAAAGTTGTCGCAAAACAAATCTTGGGGCACCCCTGCTGCAAGTACTCTGAAATAAGAAAAATAAAATCATGAGATTTTAGAAAAGCATCCAATCTCAGCTGCTGATCACTTGTCAAAGTTTATCTAACAGTTACTGGTCCTGCTCGCCCTTCTTTTTAGTGCAAGGTCTTTTATGGGTCACATAAGACCACAGCAAGGTGCAATTACTGACATGTTATTTCAGGCTCCCTGGAGCACAGGGGTGACATGCAGCAAGGTCTGCACCACCACCGTGTTCTTCGCTGGTGCTGCAGCTTCACCACCTCTTGGGTCACAGAGACCAGGAAAAGTTGTCTGAGAAGCCCAGAACCAGGTAAGTTATGGTACTATATCCATCAAACATCTGAGGAAGAGCCTCGCACAAACCATGAGACTTAGCAATTTTGGAGAGGTTCTGTTCAAATTGCTTGAATTTCTGTGATTCTGTCTCCTCTGGGAATGTTTAAATGCAGTATCCCATACCATGGTATCCTTGGTAAAAGTTATCAAGGAAAGAAAAAAAGGATGAAAAATAAATTGCTGGCTTACCTTATCTCAATTTGCCATAAAACGCTAAACAAATTCATTCAAAAAGCATAAATAAAGAAGGGCAAGTCGACTTCCTTGAAAATCCTCATACCTCTCTTCAGCCAGCCTGTCAGCATCAGCTGGTCTTTAGATAACAATCTCTTTGCTGCGTCCAGGATCTATTTTTCAGGTCACTTGGCTGGGTTAGCTTGTATGTTCCATCACTTCCCTCCTACTCATTCATCTCTGTCTCAGACATAAAGGAGAAGAGATAAAAGCAACATTTCCTTAAGCTTCAGGCAAAGGAGGGGAGGAAATATGTGACTGCTATCATTTCCTTGAGTTGTGCAGCAGCTTCAGTACCTGAAATCTGGCCTGGTCCGTGAACACGTAAGACATACAGAAGACAGAACAAGTTGATAGCTTAGCAGCACAGGAAAAAGAACTACGTTATGGTTACTCTAGACATAGCCCTGAGCAAGCAATATTGGCCTAATTTGCACTGCACCAAAGTACCATGCTTCAGGCACAACCCAGCTACAGCTCCATCCCTGCTCCCCTCTGGCCCTGAGGCAGGGAGGTTGTCCCAGCAGCCCCCAGACACCAGGCAGGGACAGGCAGCAGAGTCCAGGCCAGTTTCTTGGTCATCTAACTCTATAAAGAACTACAGAGCTCTATGGATTGGTGAACATTTGGTTCCTAATGCCGGATAAAGTGGCCCAACGTTTAAGAAGAGGCTCCTTACAGGACCACACACATCAAGTCAGAAGACAACACTAAAAGTCTCTAAATGCTTTTTAGGTTTGCTATCCTGAAGTGAGTTAGAGGTGGGTCTGCTCCTTTAAAACCTAAAGATCAGGCCATCCAAAATCGTTTTCCACATACTGTGCTCCAGAGCCTGGAAAATTCTAGGTTATCTGAACTCAGAATTTATTCCACTGGCTTCTCCGTGTGTGCATGCACGTGTACGCATGTGTTTAATACACATATTAAATTTTAAATAGATTGCTTTTAACTAATCACATCAAGTGGCATTTGTGCAATGTAAATATTTGCTTTGTTCCTTCAACACTCTTTCAATTACACTGAAAATTTCAGAGAAATAAAATTACAGCAGGGTGAATATTAAAAGGTGGGGAGGGAGAAGAACTAGAAAGTAAGCTTCAAAGGGAATGCTACACTTTGATTTTAGTTTGCATATTCCAAACGCTCATATTTTGCTACACAGATGTCAAACCAGGAGGTAGGTAATCAAGCAGGTTCCTTTAAGATTAAAAAAAAAAAGACAAACATATTTTAAATGATCAAATCAAACCATATTCCAAGTGTGACAGAAGTAAATGACGTATTATTAGCTCTTCCCTGAACCTCATTGAACCATCTCTTTCCAGCGTTGCAGGGGTCTGTCAGCCACGCAGGTCCTTGCCAAAAATAAAGAAAGAATGGCAGCATTCCCCATCTGCTGATGAGTCCAATCTAAGGAAAGACAAAACAGTGATTTTATTTAACTCTGTTCCAATTATTGTCAGGCGATACAAACAGTCATCATGACACACAGCCAGGTTTATTCATGTGCCCAGCAAGCCAGGCCAGGCATAATAAAGAGATTACACACTCCGTTTGGAATACAGGCAACTTGGAATGGCTTTTATTAAAACTTAAAGCATGGGAAATATTGGGTAGTAGATTTAGGTATCACAGAATCAGAAATATGTTTTGGCTCCAAAACACAACACATGGCATCCTTAGTGAATGAGGGCAACTATTATTACAGCATAACAGGCCTGCCTTTCTCTCCTTGCCAAAAGAAAATCTTGGAATAGCACTCAGCACATGGCACTTTAAACTTAGAAGAGAGAGACTGGCAAGAGCTTTACAAAGTATGAAAAGAAAAATAAAAAAAAAAGCAGCTTTGTAAAATATCTGTCCCCTTGAAAGACACCTCTTCGTAAAACACCACCACTCTCTGTACTGATGTGACCTTGGAAGAGAACGGGCTCTTAACATCACAAAATGGGACAGAAGGGGCAACAGTAGGGCTCTGCTTGGTTTCTGGGGTTCTCCTGCTTCTTGCTGGCATTGACTTCTCTACCAGGCACAACCAAAGACCTAGGGAGCCCACTCAGGGCAAAGGGGTTGCTGATGTGCTGAGAGCATGCACTACCGCATCGACCAGTTCTGCTTCAGCGTTTCCCTCTGCTAATCCATCTCCATTTGTGTCCATCTGTTATATTCTTCCTGCTAAATACATTGGGCTGGACCATCTGCCCACCCTGAGGCTGCACAGGTGCCATACAATGTGGCCCTGATTCACAGGTAGGACCCCAAGGCACAACCTACATAACAGACTCACATACAGAGGATGTAGGCACAACCTACATACAGAACTCACATGACTCAGTCAGTCATCTCAGGTGTTTACAATTTACTCTAATCTGACCAGTCCCAGCAGAACATTTCCTCGCATAAATGGTGTTTTTGCTTGTTTATAAAAAGCCTTCAGATACACCTAGATGTTCCAGCTTCTGTAGGAAAAAAATGTCAGTTTAAAAAAAGACCTGCAAACTAAAGGTTTTTGAGGGTTTTTTGACCCAGGTCAGTGAGAGCTCAGACTTGTTTTGACATGATGGTAATCTGCTATGGATGCTGGAACAAACAGGGACAGGAGGCTCTCAGTCACTAGAAAAATAAAATGGATCTCTGCTTGATGTGAAGCTGACTGAGTCTACTTCAAAGGAACCTCATGTGGCATAGGAGGATGAGATGCCTAGGAATCACAACATGTGGAAGACAGTAAGATTCTCTTTGGGGTCCAATCAACTGGATTAATAAAATGCTGATATACAGACAACTACTACTCCCATTTCCTCTAATGTTCCTAACTTGCACTTCTTGTACTTTCCTCAGTAGCATATCAGTCTGTTCATTCTTCTAATTTACAACCCTCTGTCCTGTGTCTGTGTATCGAGGTGTGCAACAACGACCTTTTTACAGTCAGCAGTTGAATAGCAAATTTGCTCTGAATAACAATATAGGTGAAGTGTCTAGACAGATTTTATCCAGGCAATAAGTATTCCATAAGGCAACGGGATGAGACTTTAACAGGGCTGCAGCTGGAGCACAACAAAGGTCAGAGTGAGCTACACACTGATTAAATTTCCTTAACCCAACCAGGTGTTCAGCCTGCACCCAGTTTCTCATGGACTATGACCACTCAAGGAGTCTGCCACTTTTTTGTCACCAACAGTTAAAGGAAGAGCAGTGTTTTCAGCTGTAGACCTCAGTGAGCATTACAAAGGTGGGCATGCAACCTAGACAAAAATGGTACAGAGGTTGGACAAGTGGCCTGAGGTCAAAGATGAAGCTGAGAGGCTCAGTGAGGCTTACAAGAAAGGCTCGGAACTCCATGACTACAGGAACAGCCTTTCTGCTCACACACGCATGCCTGCAGCCCCATCAAGACAGCAAGTGATGGCAACATCGCCTTTGAGACATTAACATAGCAGCAGCTCTTGGCTGGTTTTCTCAGCCTGCTATAGCAGTCAGGATGTGAGATGGGTCTGAGCTGTGGAATATGTGGTTGGTGAAACAACTGAGGCACTATAATGGTTTCAAATTTAAAATCCGGTTTAAGTCAGAACAGTAAGGAAGTTACAGCAGGTATTACAAATAGGAAAGGCCTGGAGGGATGATTCAGATTACCATATTCTTGAGATACAGTATTAAAAAAAAAAAAAGGCAAATGAGATGTTTGTATCACAGAATGATAGAATCCTAGAACAGTTTGGGTTGGAAGGAACCTTAAAGATCATCTCGTTCCAACCCCCTTGCCCTGGGCAGGGACACCTCCCACCAGCCCAGGTTGCTCCAAGCCCCGTCCAACCTGGCCTTCAACACCTCCAGGGATGGGGCAGCCACAGCTTCTCTGGGCAACCTGGGCCAGGGGCTCACCACCCTCACAGCAAAGACTTTCTTCCTAATATCTCATCTAAATCTCCCCTCTTTCAGTGTAATACTGTTCCCCCTCATCCTGTCACTCCACTCCTTGATCAAATGTGCACTGGAACAAGCTGTGAAACATCCTGAAAAATCTCATAGGTTTAAGACCTCTAAATTTCCAGAAGAAAGAATTTCACCCTAATTTCTCATTCTTAGGAATCATCTTTCCAAGCAGGTAAGTAATGACTCTATCTGATTACAATTCAATTTAATAAAAACCCTGCAGAATACCCACACGTACTTGTAACAGGAAAGGGAAATGCAGTTATCTGAAATTCTCCATTCATTCAGAGCACAAGGCTGCTGAAACCTGGGCATAAATGTCTCTCACCAGTGCTCACAAGATGGTGTTGTAATCGATGCCAAAAATTCAGCAGCTTTATCATATGCAATTTTTTCCTACTGACAAAGTATTCCATGGAGCTGTATTTCAATTCTGATTCCATATGTCACTTCAATTTCTGATCAGAGCTTGAACATAAAAAAATTATAGCCCGCCTCGATGGACCAATAAAAAAGGATCATTTCTTTTTACATATCAACATTTATTAGTCTCAATCATTTCAGAAATATAATCATTATAGTCCCTTTTACTGAGAATAGTTACTCCCCACACACATTCATCCTGGGGGCTCCTCCGTAC